>NC_086449.1:316370467-316970467 GCF_028390025.1 Pseudophryne corroboree
AGGTACTATATATATTTATTATGTAATGCAGTGGTGGCCAACGCGTGGCTCTAGAGCCACATGCGGCTCTTTCTTTATTCAAATGTGGCTCCCAACACTCCAAGTCACGTGACCACAAGAGATCTGTAAACCGCTGCACTCCAGCCAGACAGGCAGCAGCACTACGTAGACTGAGAACTGTGGGAGCCAAATACACATGGGGGAGCTGACTGGAGTGACACAGGAGGCTGCTGGCTGGAGTGACACAGGAGGCTGCTGGCTGGAGTGACACAGGAGGCTGCTGGCTGGAGTGACACAGGAGGGTGCTGGCTGGAGTGACACAGGAGGGTGCTGGCTGGAGTGACACAGGAGGGTGCTGGCTGGAGTGACACAGGAGGCTGCTGGCTGGAGTGACACAGGAGGCTGCTGGCTGGAGTGACACAGGAGGCTGCTGGCTGGAGTGACACAGGAGGCTGCTGGCTGGAGTGACACAGGCGGGTGCTGGCTGGAGTGACACATGGGGGAACTGAAGTGTATTATGTGAATCTGGCTTTTCAATATATTTTATGCAAATCTGTTTTTTTCAATTATTTGATTTTGATGTAGAAGTGGCTCTTTCATTGTATTTTATGTTGGATCTGGCTATTTCAGTGTATTTTATACCAGGGGCGTGGCCTAGCAGGCACAAGGTCACACCCCATTTTTGCAAGTGCGCCTTCGGCTCGAAGTCGGCTCTTTGATGTACCTAACAAGATTTCTTGGCTCTTTGTCTCTGACTGGTTGGCCACCCCTGATGTAATGACTGATGACGGACCTGCTGGACACTGTCAGGTCAGCACAGCACCGCAGACTGCTACAGTAAGCTACTATAGTAGTATGTATAAAGAAGAATGAAAAAAAAAAAAACCACGGGTAGGTGGTATACAATATTATATATTTTTTTACACTCTTGCACTAAATAAATAAAATAAAACATAAGTAATAAAAGAGAATCAGCACAGGCACTTTAATAATTTATTACCTAATATTCAATATTTATTTCCTTTTTTACATAACACTAAAATGAATATACAATTGGTTCGAATGAAGTCCATCATAAAACTCTGGTAATTCATATATTTTTTATTTCCTCCATATGTTTTCTGGACAAGCTCCATACTCATATACAGTCTAAATGAAGAAGCCACAGACTGTATATCCAAAGAAGTAATAATCCGCCATTGGGACCCATTATCAATGATATCAGAAACAATGTTTGCGTTCCACGTGCGTTTCAAGACAAGCCTCCGGAGATCATTCGCTGAATTAAGTTCCCACAGGAAGTGACGCACAGAGAGTTCCGATTCCTGAGTGCGGCTCACGATGCATCGCGGTTCCGGGTTCCTGTATGCAACGTGACATCCGGTGAAGTGTACGACAATTTCCGGGACAAGACACTGCGCGGGAGTCAACGCAAGCGCAGAAGGACCATTAAAGAGACATCCGTCACCCGAACGTGTACTCGGGAGTTGACGCATGCGCAAAAGAACCCGTCACACTACAGGAAGTGGGGCGGAAGTCCGGGATGCCAGTACTCATATGAACAATTAATAGATTACACTCACTACACTGCTCGTTTTTTAAGTTGATGTTTGTAACTAGCTCTGTTCTTAAGACACCCATTACCTACATATAATTTGTCTAATTTTGAAAACATACAAAATATGTGGTTTTCCCTGAACATCACTCTGGGAGGAAGTGATGTCATACATAGTTTAATTGATAGTGGTATAAATAGGAGCTTTGTCTCAGTACCACACCACCCTTGATGAAGTCCTGAAGGACGAAACGCGTTGGGCACTCCATGATCTTTCTCAGACCTACCTCCTGTACCTAAGATAAGCATTTTTTTATATATATACTACCAATTGATATGCACCTTGTACCTCTTTTTATTCCTTCTACTTTTTACTCCATTTTTATATTAATTGTTGTGTTTTATGATTTTTTTATAAACCACAGTGTATTACCCTCCCCCTCTTTTTTATTGTGCAAAAATAAATACGTCTTTTTTATATACAATCCTTTTACGTTCCTTTAATATAGACACCATTGGTCGCTCGCACCCAATTTCTTGGCTTTTTACAACATTTTTTACAGCAATTTACCACTGCTGTTTTTATTTTTGGGGCCAGCTGACACCCTTTGTACCAAGGGAGTGTAAAATTTGGACATACATTTTACATTTGTAGTGAGGGCCAACCTACCACAAGTGGCGCTATTTTTTCTTGTTGTTTACAAATCTTTCTCGGTATTACTAAAAATCAGCTGCCTGGTGGGAGTTTCTCCTCACAAACATGTTTAGGAACAACGAACGCACTACAAAAAGAAATGACCTATGTCAGAGAATATTTAATGAAAATAAAACCGTGGACACACCCACCCCCCCATGTGACCTAGATGACCTTTTTTGGGGGATTGAGAGACTTCTCATAAAAGAGGTGAAAGCTTGGTGGGACGTCAAAGGTTTAGAACATTACATTTCAGTAGCCAGAATCCCTAGAGGATTGAGGGTGACTAAACAACCTACTTTTGGAAATAATAACACTGAATTCATGGAAAAATGGGATGCTATCCTACACACCTGCTCCATTGATCTCATGAAATTATTAATTATGGAGAAAAAGAATATACTGATGGAGTTAGAATCATCCATTAAAGAGAAGGAAGCAGAAATTGATAAATTTAAAGATAAGGAGGACTGCATCATCAATGGAAAAGTATTAAGTAAGAAAATGGAACGAATAGAGGAGGAAGTAATTAAAGGGAAAGAAAAGAAATTCTTACGGGATAAAGAAGACTATGAGCAAGGGAAGATCAAGAATTGGAGCAGATTTAGAGCTCCAGGATCATATCAGAACAAAGCTACCAAACAGTACTGGAAAACGATACCCAATGACCGATCTAGGAATAAAAATCAAGACACCCCTAATGACCCAAAATTTGGAACCACAACCAAAAACAGGTTTTCAATATTACAAAGAAGGGGATCCCAGAGTGACAATGATTTTTTATCCCCAAGCACAGGCACAAGACCAAAGGACAATATGAAGAACCAGATAAAGGAAGATATCAGACATGCCTCCCCCCTAAAAAGACGGTTTATAGAAGACGAGGAAGGCGGGGCGGCAGGAGGAAGAGAACTCAAAAAGCGGACATTTCTACATCAAAACCATTAATTAAGGACATCTTCAACCTTTCACAACATACTCTCTCACAACCGGAAATTTCCTTGCTAAATAAAGGCCTATCCTTTGCCCCAACCAGCGGCATGAATAAATTTGAAACTTTTATAGACCTCAACAAGTTCGTACGAAAATTAACATTGAAACGACACTTCCTAAAGAAAGAAGACGCCATTCTCAGAAATTATGACAACACAACTACCCAATCAAAATCAGGACTAAAACCACCATCGAAGTACTACCCGTTGGAATCCAAGGGGAGCCATTTAAGTATCTTCTACGACCTAGTGAAAAAGGATCTATGTGATTCAGAAGTAGAACCTATCCGGGAAAAAAACCTCTCCAATAAAGAACAAGAAGCCTTAAAGAAACTACAAAAGAATACTGAGATCATTATCAAACAAGCTGATAAAGGGGGGGGTTTAGTGATCATGGATCGAGAAAAATATGTAACAGAAGCCAAGAGACTATTGGGCGACACTAAATCGTACAAAATATTACAAAAAGATCCAAAAGAAGATTATCTGGAAGATCTTCGATCACTACTTTTAAATGGACTACGTACCAGCATTTTAACAAAGGAGGAATACCAGTTTTTAATGCAGTCCTACCCCGTTACCCCGATATTTTACTTCTTACCAAAAATTCACAAATCAATCATAAACCCACCAGGCAGACCAATAGTGGCCGGTATAGATTCTCTTACTTCAAATCTTTCCGAATATGCAGATGTTTTCCTCAGGAAATATGTAACCCAATTACCATCATACCTCAAGGATACAACCGCAGTACTCAATTCAGTCAAAGACATCGAATGGAAATCAACATATTTATGGGTCACAATCGATGTGCAAGCACTTTATACATGTATCGAACATACAAAGGGTGTAGCAGCATGCAAAGAATATCTGGACAATGATCCTTCAATGACTGATTCCCACAGACAATTTATCTGTGACATCATGTTCTTCATTTTAACCCATAATTATTTTAAATTTTTAGACAATTTTTATTTACAAAGCTGCGGAACCGCTATGGGAACTATTTTCGCACCAAGTTTTGCTAATTTATTTATGGGAAAATGGGAGGAAACATACATCTACAATGACCACCCTTTTAAGAATTTTATTGTGTTTTACAAGCGATATATAGATGATATCCTGATGATCTGGGACGGCACAATAGAAGATTTTAACAATTTTTTTATTGAATACCTGGCACACAATGAATTGAATCTCACATTTACTTCAAAAACTGACAAGGAACAAATTGAATTTTTGGATCTCATCCTGGTGGGGAAAGAAAATAGCATCATCACGAGGAACTACATCAAACCGGTGGATACCAATAGCTACTTGGATTACAGGAGTAATCACTTAAAACAGTGGAAAAATAATATCCCCTATTCACAGTTCCATAGAATCAGAAGGAATTGTAGCGAAATAGAGGAATGCAACAACCAATTGGAGAAATACAGAAACAGATTCCTGGATAAGAAATATCCCACGAACATTCTTGACAAGGCGGTCAATAAAACAAGAACTTTGGTGAGAAATGACCTCCTAACATACAAGAAAAGGGAAAAGAAAAAAGACTCTACTGCCTTTATCACGACTTACAGCAGACATGAGAAAATCATCCGACAATCAATGAAAACTCACTGGAACATTCTTTTAATGGACCCTGTTTTAAAAGACATATTACCACCACAACCTGAAATCATTTTTAAGAAGTCGAAAAATCTTAAGGACTTAGTGGCACCGAGCATGCTGAGACCCATAAACAACAAGAAAGAACCTCTTATCAGGTGTGTAGGTAGCTATAAGTGTGGACACTGCAATACCTGCAAATATGTACACCCAAATCGAAAGACTTTCTCTGCAACAGGTGATATGAAAGAATTCAAGATAAAAGAATACATGAACTGCAACTCAACATCTGTGATTTACCTTTTGGAATGTGACTGTGGTAAAAAATATATTGGGAAGACAAAAAGACAGTTAAAACTAAGGATTCAAGAGCACGTTCGAAACATCAAAAATAAGGTGGAAGCACATGCAGTTTCTAAACATTTCCTGCTACACCACAATTCCAATCCTGAGGCCTTAACATACAAAGCCATAGAACATGTCACACTTGGCGAAAGAAGTGGCGATCTGGCAAACCTGCTATCCAGAAGGGAGATGTTTTGGATATTTCAATTGAGGACGATGCATCCGGCTGGATTTAACGAAAGCTACAAAATTTCTCCTTTCCTTTAAGTACCTTTTTGATACTACCCCCCTTTCCCCCCCCCCCCCCTTCCCCCCCCCCCCCTTCTTTCTTTCTCCCTTATAATAAACACTGTGGTGTTTGGGAATGGCGCTCTCTTCTTATTTCTAGACCATCTTACAGTTGTAAAAAACATCTGGTGAACTGGTGCTAAGTAGACTACAGCCATACCAAAATGGAACGCCCACTCTCGTCCGATCGTGGAAGCTAAGCATTTTTATGGGCCTGGCCAGTATCGGGGAGGGCGACCTCCGGAGAAGACTAGGTGCTGTAGAGACAATGTATGCACGTAAAAAGTTCCTAAACCAGTAAAACAGCTGTCATTCTAAATATTCACTCATATAAACCCTAAACACTTTTGGTTTTCACCTTCCTTTATTATGTATGGATATTATCCTATGCACTACTCATAAGACACATTAATGTTATTTTTACACTCTTGCACTAAATAAATAAAATAAAACATAAGTAATAAAAGAGAATCAGCACAGGCACTTTAATAATTTATTACCTAATATTCAATATTTATTTCCTTTTTTACATAACACTAAAATGAATATACAATTGGTTCGAATGAAGTCCATCATAAAACTCTGGTAATTCATATATTTTTTATTTCCTCCATATGTTTTCTGGACAAGCTCCATACTCATATACAGTCTAAATGAAGAAGCCACAGACTGTATATCCAAAGAAGTAATAATCCGCCATTGGGACCCATTATCAATGATATCAGAAACAATGTTTGCGTTCCACGTGCGTTTCAAGACAAGCCTCCGGAGATCATTCGCTGAATTAAGTTCCCACAGGAAGTGACGCACAGAGAGTTCCGATTCCTGAGTGCGGCTCACGATGCATCGCGGTTCCGGGTTCCTGTATGCAACGTGACATCCGGTGAAGTGTACGACAATTTCCGGGACAAGACACTGCGCGGGAGTCAACGCAAGCGCAGAAGGACCATTAAAGAGACATCCGTCACCCGAACGTGTACTCGGGAGTTGACGCATGCGCAAAAGAACCCGTCACACTACAGGAAGTGGGGCGGAAGTCCGGGATGCCAGAACTCATATGAACAATTAATAGATTACACTCACTACACTGCTCGTTTTTTAAGTTGATGTTTGTAACTAGCTCTGTTCTTAAGACACCCATTACCTACATATAATTTGTCTAATTTTGAAAACATACAAAATATGTGGTTTTCCCTGAACATCACTCTGGGAGGAAGTGATGTCATACATAGTTTAATTGATAGTGGTATAAATAGGAGCTTTGTCTCAGTACCACACCACCCTTGATGAAGTCCTGAAGGACGAAACGCGTTGGGCACTCCATGATCTTTCTCAGACCTACCTCCTGTACCTAAGATAAGCATTTTTTTATATATATACTACCAATTGATATGCACCTTGTACCTCTTTTTATTCCTTCTACTTTTTACTCCATTTTTATATTAATTGTTGTGTTTTATGAATTTTTTATAAACCACAGTGTATTACCCTCCCCCTCTTTTTTATCGTGCAAAAATAAATACGTCTTTTTTATATACAATCCTTTTACGTTCCTTTAATATAGACACCATTGGTCGCTCGCACCCAATTTCTTGGCTTTATATATATATATATATATATATATATTATATACAATTATATATATATATATATATATTAAACTGGTGGTGATTGATTATTAAACTGGTGGTCACTTCAGGTCACGTTGCAACTTGCAACTAGTACTCCGAGGCCTAAGCAGACAATCACAAAATATATTATTATACTGGTGGTCAGTGTGGTCACAACAATGGCAGTGTGGCACTGACTCTGGCAGCAAAAGTGTGCACTGTACGTTATATGTACTCCTGAGTCCTGCTCTCAGACTCTAACTGCTCCCCACTGTCAGTGTCTCCCCCACAAGTCAGATAATACACTTACAGTCACACTATCTATTATCTAATCTAGTATAAATATCACTTCAGCAAGTAGTATAGTAGTATACAGTATAGTAGTACTCCTCCTAATAATGCTCCCCAAAATACTGTGTCTCCCTCTTCTCTAAACGGAGAGGACGCCAGCCACGTCCTCTCCCTATGACTCTCAATGCACGTGTGAAAATGGCGGCGACGCGCGGCTCCTTATATAGAATCCGAGTCTCGCGATAGAATCCGAGCCTCACGAGAATCCGACAGCGTGATGATGACGTTCGGGCGCACTCGGGTTAGCCGAGCAAGGCGGGAAGATCCGAGCCTGCTCGGACCCGTGTAAAAAACCTGAAGTTCGGGCGGGTTCGGATTCAGAGGAACCGAACCCGCTCATCTCTACAACCAATACGGTAATTAGACAGCCTTAAATGAAACCTACAGACATCGCAGCTGTGCTGGGGCCTCTTTTAGATGAAAATCTGGCGGGCCATAAAGAGGTCATAGACTCTACTTTGACCCAACTCACTCAACATAATGGTCGCTTGGATGATGTCGAGCAGAGGGTTTCAACATTAGAAGATGACCTAAATTCAGCGCAAACCACTATAGAGGCCCAAAGTAAAGAAATTAAAGGCCTCACTGACAAGCTCAACGACTTAGAGAATCACAGCCATCAAAATAATTTGAGGGTGGTGGGCATTCCGGAATCAATTAAAGGATATGAGCTATTACACCTCCTCTCTAACTGGATACCAGAACAATTAGCCATGGATCTCAAAGGATCACCCTTGGCTATTGAAAGAGCTCACAGAATAGGACCTGATCGGAGAGACGCCACTGGATGCCCCCGTCCTGTTATTATGAGGATCCTCAACTACGCAGACAAAACCAAGCTCTTAGACCATAACCAGAAAACGTCTAGCCTATCCTACAAGGGAGAGAGACTACTCATCTTCCAGGATTTTTCCAACTACGGGGTATATTTACTAAGGTCCCGATTTTGACCGAGATGATGTTTTTTCTTCAAAGTGTCATCTCGGGAATTTACTAAACTCAAATCACGGCAGTGATGAGGGTATTCGTATTTTTTTGGAAGTCCTAGGAAAAAATTACGAATCAATACACCATCGGTCAAATACTCCTGCAATTTGGTAGAAATCGGTCATTTACTAAAAAGTGCAAATCACAAACACTGCAGACAATAGCCAAACACTGCCATGCTAAAATACAAATCGTGAAAAAGTGCTAAAAAAAAACCAGACCTGCTTTTTTTTTACCGTGTTCGGACAGGCATGCATGGATCCATGAGATCCGTGCATGTTTTTCAGTGGGAAGGGGTGGGAAAGTGTTATTTTTGAAAAAAAAATGCGTGGGGTCCCCCCTCCTAAGCAAAACCAGCCTCGGGCTCTTTGAGCCGGCCCTGGTTGAAAAAATATGGGGGAAAAATGATAGGGGTTCCGCCATATTTAAACAACCAGCACCAGGCTCTGCGCCTGGTCCTGGTTCCAAAAATACGGGGGACAAAAAGCGTAGGGGTCCCCCGTATTTCTGAAACCAGTACCGGGCTCCACTACCCAGATACATAATGCCACAGCCGGGGGACACTTTTATCTAGGTCCCTGCGGCCCTGGCATTATATAACCAACTAGTCACCCCTGGCCGGGGTACCCTGGAGGAGTGGGGACCCCTTCAATCAAGGGGTCCCCCCCCTCCAGCCACCCAAGGGCCAGGGGTGAAGCCCGAGGCTGTCCCCCCCATCCAAGGGCTGCGGATGGGAGGCTGATAGCCTTTTTGACAAAAAATGAATATTGTTTTTAGTAGCAGTACTACAAGTCCCAGCAAGCCTCCCCCGCAAGCTGGTACTTGGAGAACCACAAGTACCAGCATGCGGTGGAAAACCGGGCCCGCTGGTACCTGTAGTACTACTACTAAAAAAATACCCCAATAAAAACAGAAGACACACACCTTGAAAGTAAAAGTTTAATACATACATCCACACCTCCATATACACATACTTACCTATGTTCACACGAGGGTCGGTCCTCTTCTCCATGTAGAATCCATGGTGTACCTGTTGAAAAAATTATACTCACAAAATCCAGTGTAGATGGCTCCTCTTTTTCTCAATTTGTAATCCTGGTACTTTGCAATGGTGGGAACTTTGTGGTTAGCGGTGAGGTTACTTTCGGTCAACCGCTGACCACAAAGTTCCCACCATTGGTTACAATGGAGCGCATAGGCGCTACATTGTAACACTGCCGGGTGCTGCCTGTCATACACTACAGGAGCACACAGCCAATCAGGAGGGTGCCACAACGTGGCGCTCCCTGATTGGCTGATGGAACCCTCTTAGACAAAAGTCAGGGGGGGTTCCTGGCATCCAGGGAAAGGGGTCCCATGTGAAAACATGGGTCCCCTTTCAGTGCGAGGTCGGGTGTCCGTTTTGTTATTTTGCAAAGTACCAGGATTACAAATTGAGAAAAAGAGGAGCCATCTACACTGGATTTTGTGAGTATAATTTTTCCAACAGGAACACCATGGATTCTACATGGAGAAGAGGACCGACCCTCGTGTGAACATAGGTAAGTATGTGTATATGGAGGTGTGGATGTATGTATTAAACTTTTTCTTTCAAGGTGTGTGTCTATTGTTTTTATTGAGGTATTTTTTTAGTAGTAGTACTACAGGTACCAGCGGGCCCGGTTTTCCACCGCATGCTGGTACTTGTGGTTCTCCAAGTACCAGCTTGCGGGAGAGGCTTGCTGGGACTTGTAGTACTGCTACTAAAAACGATATTCATTTTTTGTCAAAAAGGCTATCAGCCTCCCATCCGCAGCCCTTGGATGGGGGGGACAGCCTCGGGCTTCACCCCTGGCCCTTGGGTGGCTGGAGGGAGGGACCCCTTGATTGAAGGGGTCCCCACTCCTCCAGGGTACCCCGGCCAGGGGTGACTAGTTGGTTATGTAATGCCAGGGCCGCAGGGACCTAGATAAAAGTGTCCCCCGGCTGTGGCATTATGTATCTGGCTATTGGAGCCCGGTGCTGGTTTCAGAAATACGGGGGACCCCTACGCTTTTTGTCCCCCATATTTTTGGAACCAGGACCAGGCTCAGAGCCCGGTGCTGGTTGTTTAAATATGGGGGAACCCCTGACATTTTTTTTCCCATATTTTTTCAACCAGGACCGGCTCAAAGAGCCCGAGGCTGGTTTTGCTTAGGAGGGGGGACCGCACGCAATTTTTTTTTTTATTTTAACACTGATTTCTATTTTAATAAAGGTGCACAATGAAGCCCAGCACGGATCTCTTAGATCCGGCCGAGATTCATTGTATTAAAGTCGGCAGTGTTTTACAAGTCACTCACGTAAAACACTGCAAAAAAAAACGAATGACATCGACATTGGTAAATACGAAAATGCAGAATACGACAGCTTAGTAAATTAGTCGTAATAAATTCAAAAAGTTGCAACTTTACACTTTCAATGTCATTCGTGATTGAACTTTAACCTCAGTCGGGAAAATACGAATTTTAGTAAATATACCCCTACGTCGCTAAAAAACGCAGGGAGTTCGCTCCAATATGCAAACAGCTATTCGATGACAAAGTCAGATTCTCATTGCTATACCCGGCCCGCCTCCGAGTTTTTAAGAACGGAAAACCACTCTTTTTTGATGACCCATTGGCGTCGAAGGCCCACTTTGCTCGTCCTGACACTTGACTGCTAAACCATTTATAAAATTTGCTCTCCCTTTAATTGCTTTCACTTGTGGGTCATGCGGTGAAGAGGGGGAAAAATGCTGGCATACTATATATGTGTGCCAGAGGTTCCACCTCCACTTATTACATGTTTGTTTGGATGTTGTTATTGTTTGTTTATGTTTTCTTTGCCTGCTTGGATGGTGTGTCTCGATCCTCCATGGGTTGCCTCCTCTCTGCTCGCTGGGACACAGAGGGGCACCGTTTTACCTATATAGTCTTTCTACTATACTTCCCAGCTATGGGGATAAGGTAGTAAGGCAGACCATTCTCCTTCCCAACCTCCCTGCCCAGTAGTTACCCCACTTCTTGATTTCAATATAATATCCTCGAATGCGGAGGGCCCTAATAGCCCTGTTAAACATAAAAAAGTGCTCTCACATCTTTTGCGTATGACCCATGATATTGTTTTTTTACAGGAGATGCACTGGATACATGACTCCTCTATATCTTTAAAAGCCCCCTGGATCGGAGATTGTATCTCTGCTCCCTATACTAACAAAACTAGGGGAGTTGCTATTTTATTTCACAGGAATCTTCAATACTCAATTCTCAAGAAATATGTGGACCCTGAGGGTAGATTTGTCATAGTGGATGTCTCTATTGATAATACGGTATATACTTCTTTAAACCTTTAAGCACCCACTGGATCTAACAACTTTTTCTTTGCAGATATTCTACAGAGAGTTTTATCTTGGGGTGGAATGAATTTAGTTCTAGGGGGAGATTTTAACGCAGTCGTCGATCCATCCATGGACAGGTCTGGGGTGAGTACTAAACGGCCCGGGCCCTCTTCCAATATTCTTCTCTCTTTCTGCTCTCAACTTGCTTTACTAGACCCTTGGCGTATACATCATCCCCTTCACCGCGACTACTCTTTTTACTCATATCCACATTCCACTCAATCTCCCATTGATTATATGTTCTTATCTAAGCATCTTTTTTTTAAAGTCTCCCACACCTCTATTAATGATATAATTATATCCAACCATGCCCCCATAATTTTGTCCCTGCGTTTAGCTTTACCTCAATGTATATCCAAATCTTGGAGAATCCCAGCGTATCTTCTCCATTCTGAAGATTTATTGTTACATCTTAGACATACCTGGCTTAACTGCGTCATGGATAACTGAGATCAAGAATCTAATATTCCAATTTATTGGGGGGCCTCTAAAGCTGTCCTCAGAGGACATATCATTTTGTATGTTAACTCTAAGCATAAGAAATTTAGCTCTAAATTACAGGAACTAAGTGCGGCACTCATGCTTGCATATCGTACCTATAAACAATACGATAGTCCTGTCCATAAAGAAACATACCTCATGGCAAAACAAATTTATGACACGTTTCTTACTGAACAAGCCCAAACCAGCTATGACTATGGTAGGAATAAGTTTCATACAATAGATGGGGTAATAAGTCAGGTAAACTCCTGGCTAATCTCGTCAGGGGGCCTCGAAATAAAACATGGGTCGATGCATTGCACAGTTTTGGAACTATTCTTTCTAATCCCAATGATATTTGTTCTGCTTTCTTGCACTTTTACAAATCTTTATACATTGTAGGTACAGATGATGAAATAGATGGAATTTTTTTTTAAATGAAACGCAACTACCTGAACTCACGTCGGAGGAAAGGTATCTATTAGACAACCCTATCACCGATGAGGAAGTCCGAGCAACTATTAAGTCTCTCCCTAATGGAAAGAGCCCTGGCCCTGACGGCTTTAGTGCCAAGTTCTATAAGATGCTTGACAATGATATACTCCCCACTCTAACGAAACTCTACAATCATATCCTTACTACAGGGGAAGCTCCCCTTCGTTTTAATTAGTGATGAGCGGGTTCGGTTCCTCGAGATCCGAACCCCCCCAAACTTCACCCATTTTACACGGTTCCGAGGCAGACTCGGATCCTCCCGTCTTGTTCGGTTAACCCGAGCGCGCCCGAACGTCATCATCCCGCTATTGGATTCCCGCGAGATTCGTATTCTATATAAGGAGCCACGCGTCGCCGACATTTTCACTCATGCATTGGAGATGATAGGGAGAGGACGTGCAGCGTTCTCTCAGTTTCTGTGTTCAGTGTGCTGCAAATATCTGTGCTCAGTGTGCTGCAAATATCTGTGCTCAGTGTGCTGAAAATATCTACGTTCTCTGCCTGAAAAACGCTCCATATCTGTGCTGCATTTTAGTATATAGTAGGAGGACAGTGCAGAATTTTGCTGACCACCAGTATTATATAGCTGTACGGTACAGTAGTCCACTGCTCTACCTACCTCTGTGTCGTCAAGTATACAATCTATCCATACCTGTGGTGCATTTTAGTTGTGTGCAGTATAAATAGTAAGAGGACAGTGCAGAATTTTGCTGACCACCAGTATATAAAATATAGCAGTACGGTACTGTAGGCCACTGCTCTACTTTCCTCTGTGTCATCAAGATTACTATCCATCCATACCTGTGGTGCATTTTAGTTGTGCGCAGTATATAAAGTAGCAGGACAGTGCAGAATTTTGCTGACCACCAGTATATAATATATAGCATTACGGTACTGTAGGCCACTGCTCTACCTACCTCTGTGTCGTCAAGTATACTATCCATCCATACCTGTGGTGCAATTTAGTTGTGCGCAGTATATATAGTAGGAGGACAGTGCAGAATTTTGCTGACCACCAGTATATAATATATAGCAGTACGGTACTGTAGGTCACTGCTCTACCTACCTCTGTGTCGTCAAGTATACTATCCATCCATACCTGTGGTGCATTTTAGTTGTGCAGTGTATATAAAGTAGGAGGACAGTGCAGAATTTTGCTGACCACCAGTATATAATATATAGCAGTGCGGTACAGTAGGCCACTGCTCTACCTACCTCTGTGTCGTCAAGTATACTATCCATCCATACCTGTGGTGCATTTTAGTTGTGCGCAGTATATATAGTAGGAGGACAGTGCAGAATTTTGCTGACCACCAGTATATAATATATAGCAGTGTGGTACAGTAGGCCACTGCTCTACCTACCTCTGTGTCGTCAAGTATACTATCCATCCATACCTGTGGTGCATTTTAGTTGTGCGCAGTATATAAAGTATAAGGACAGTGCAGAATTTTGCTGACCACCAGTATATAATATATAGCATTACGGTACTGAAGGCCACTGCTCTACCTACCTCTGTGTCATCAAGTGTACTATCCATCCATACCTGTGGTGCATTTTAGTTGTGTGCAGTATATATAGTAGGAGGACAGTGCAGAATTTTGCTGACCACCAGTATATAATATATAGCAGTACGGTACAGTAGGCCACTGCTCTACCTACCTCTGTGTCGTCAAGTATACTATCCATCCATACCTGTGGTGCATTTTAGTTGTGTGCAGTATATATAGTAGGAGGACAGTGCAGAATTTTGCTGACCACCAGTATATAATATACAGCAGTACGGTACAGTAGGCCACTGCTCTACCTACCTCTGTGTCGTCAAGTATACTATCCATCCATACCTGTGGTGCATTTTAGTTGTGCGGTGTATATAAAGTAGGAGGACAGTGCAGAATTTTGCTGACCACCAGTATATAATATATAGCAGTACGGTTTAGTAGGCCACTGCTCTACCTACCTCTGTGTCGTCAAGCATATTATCCATCCATACCTGTGGTGCATTTTAGTTGTGCGCAGTGTATATAGTAGGAGGACAGTGCAGAATTTTGCTTACCACCAGTATATAATATATAGCAGTATGGTACAGTAGTCCACTGCTCTACCTACCTCTGTGTCGTCAAGTATACTATCCATCCATACCTGTGGTGCATTTTAGTTGTGCGCAGTTTATATAGTAGGAGGACAGTGCAGAATTTTGCTGACCACCAGTATATAATATATAGCAGTACGGTACAGTAGGCCACTGCACCACCTACCTCTGTGTCGTCAAGTATACTATCCATCCATACCTGTGGTGCATTTTAGTTGTGCGCAGTATATATAGTAGGAGGACAGTGCAGAATTTTGCTGACTACCAGTATATAATATATAGCAGTACGGTACAGTAGGCCACTGCACTACCTACCTCTGTGTCGTCAAGTATACTATCCATCCATACCTGTGGTACATTTTAGTTGTGCGCAGTATATATAGTAGGAGGACAGTGAAGAATTTTGCTGACCACCAGTATATAATATATAGCAGTGCGGTACAGTAGGCCACTGCTCTACCTACCTCTGTGTCGTCAAGTATACTATCCATCCATACCTGTGGTGCATTTTAGTTGTGCGCAGTATATATAGTAGGAGGACAGTGCAGAATTTTGCTGACCACCAGTATATAATATATAGCAGTGTGGTACAGTAGGCCACTGCTCTACCTACCTCTGTGTCGTCAAGTATACTATCCATCCATACCTGTGGTGCATTTTAGTTGTGCGCAGTATATAAAGTATAAGGACAGTGCAGAATTTTGCTGACCACCAGTATATAATGTATAGCATTACTGTACTGAAGGCCACTGCTCTACCTACCTCTGTGTCGTCAAGTATACTATCCATCCATACCTGTGGTGCATTTTAGTTGTGTGCAGTATATATAGTAGGAGGACAGTGCAGAATTTTGCTGACCACCAGTATATAATATACAGCAGTACGGTACAGTAGGCCACTGCTCTACCTACCTCTGTGTCGTCAAGTATACTATCCATCCATACCTGTGGTGCATTTTAGTTGTGTGCAGTATATATAGTAGGAGGACAGTGCAGAATTTTGCTGACCACCAGTATATAATATACAGCAGTACGGTACAGTAGGCCACTGCTCTACCTACCTCTGTGTCGTCAAGATTACTATCCATCCATACCTGTGGTGCATTTTAGTTGTGCGGTGTATATAAAGTAGGAGGACAGTGCAGAATTTTGCTGACCACCAGTATATAATATATAGCAGTACGGTTTAGTAGGCCACTGCTCTACCTACCTCTGTGTCGTCAAGCATATTATCCATCCATACCTGTGGTGCATTTTAGTTGTGCGCAGTATATATAGTAGGAGGACAGTGCAGAATTTTGCTTACCACCAGTATATAATATATAGCAGTATGGTACAGTAGTCCACTGCTCTACCTACCTCTGTGTCGTCAAGTATACTATCCATCCATACCTGTGGTGCATTTTAGTTGTGTGCAGTATATATAGTAGGAGGACAGTGCAGAATTTTGCTGACCACCAGTATATAATATATAGCAGTACGGTACAGTAGGCCACTGCACTACCTACCTCTGTGTCGTCAAGTATACTATCCATCCATACCTGTGGTGCATTTTAGTTGTGCGCAGTATATATAGTAGGAGGACAGTGAAGAATTTTGCTGACCACCAGTATATAATATATAGCAGTACGGTACAGTAGATCCCTGCTCTACCTACCTCTGTGTCGACAAGTATACTATCCATCCATACCTGTGCTGCATTTTAGTTGTGCGCAGTATATAAAGTAGGAGGACAGTGCAGAAATTTGCTGACCACCAGTATATAATATATAGCAGTACGGTTTAGTAGGCCACTGCTCTACCTACCTCTGTGTCGTCAAGCATATTATCCATCCATACCTGTGGTGCATTTTAGTTGTGCGCAGTGTATATAGTAGGAGGACAGTGCAGAATTTTGCTTACCACCAGTATATAATATATAGCAGTATGGTACAGTAGTCCACTGCTCTACCTACCTCTGTGTTGTCAAGTATACTATCCATCCATACCTGTGTTGCATTTTAGTTGTGTGCAGTATGTATAGTAGGAGGACAGTGTAGAATTCTGCTGACCACCAGTATATAATATATAGCAGTGTGGTACAGTAGGCCACTGCTCTACCTACCTCTGTGTTGTCAAGTATACTATCCATCCATACCTGTGGTGCATTTTAGTTGTGCGCAGTATATATAGTAGGAGGACAGTGCAGAATTTTGCTGACCACCAGTATATAATATATAGCAGTACGGAACTGTAGGCCACTGCTCTACCTACCTCTGTGTCGTCAATTATACTATCCATCCATACCTGTGGTGCATTTTAGTTGTGCACAGTATATATAGTAGGAGGACAGTGCAGAATTTTGCTGACCACCAGTATATAATATATAGCAGTACGGTACAGTAGATCACTGCTCTACCTACCTCTGTGTCGTCAAGTATACTATCCATCCATACCTGTGCTGCATTTTAGTTGTGCGCAGTATATATAGTAGGAGGACAGTGCAGAAATTTGCTGACCACCAGTATATAATATATAGCAGTACGGTACAGTAGGCCACTGCTCTACCTACCTCTGTGTCGTCAAGCATATTATCCATCCATACCTGTGGTGCATTTTAATTGTGCGCAGTGTATATAGTAGGAGGACAGTGCAGAATTTTGCTTTCTACCAGTATGTAATATATAGCAGTATGTTACAGTAGTCCACTGCTCTACCTACCTCTGTGTCGTCAAGTACACTATCCATCCATACCTGTGTTGCATTTTAGTTGTGTGCAGTATATATAGTAGGAGAACAGTGCAGAATTCTGCTGACCACCAGTATATAATATATAGCAGTATGGTTCAGTAGGCCACTGCTCTACCTACCTCTGTGTCGTCAAGTATACTATCCATCCATACCTGTGTTGCATTTTAGTTGTGTGCAGTATATATAGTAGGAGGACAGTGCAGAATTCTGCTGACCACCAGTATATAATATATAGCAGTACGGTACAGTAGGCCACTGCTCTACCTACCTCTGTGTCGTCAAATATACTATCCATCCATACCTGTGGTGCATTTTAGTTGTGCACAGTATATATATAGTAGGAGGACAGTGCAGAATTTTGCTGACCACCAGTATATAATATATAGCAGTGCGGTACTGTAGGCCACTGCTCTACCTACCTCTGTGTCGTCAAGTATACAATCCATCCATACCTGTGGTGCATTTTAGTTGTGCGCAGTATATATAGTAGGAGGACAGTGCAGAATTTTGCTGACCACCAGTATATAATATATAGCAGTACGGTACAGTAGGCCATTGCTATTGATATATTACTGGCATATAATTCCACACATTAAAAAATGGAAAACAAAAATGTGGAGGGTAAAATAGGGAAAGATCAAGATCCACTTCCACCTCGTGCTGAAGCTGCTGCCACTAGTCATGGCCGAGACGATGAAATGCCATCAACGTCGTCGTCTGCCAAGGCCGATGCCCAATGTCATAGTACAGAGCATGTAAAATCCAAAAAACAAAAGTTCAGTAAAATGACCCAAAAATCTAAATTAAAAGCGTCTGATAAGAAGGGTAAACTTGCCAATATGCCATTTACGACACGGAGTGGCAAGGAACGGCTGAGGCCCTGGCCTATGTTCATGGCTAGTGCTTCAGATTCACATGAGGATGGAAGCACTCATCCTCTCGCTAGAAAAATGAAAAGACTTAAGCTGGCAAAAGCACAGCAAAGAACTGTGCATTCTTCTAAATCACAAATCCCCAAGGACAGTCCAATTGTGTCGGTTGCAGGGCCGTCTTTTCGTATGGGCTCAATGGGCTCTTGCCCAAGGGCCCCAAGAGTATAAGGGCTCTAGGCTGATAGCTGAGGGTCCCCTCTTTCCAGGGGTACCAGATTTTTTAAAATCGGCCCTGGGGAACCAGAGATATCCGACTTGAAAGCAGTGGTCCCCATCCAAGCCTGTTAATTGCTCTTCCCAGCCAGATATCTCGGGTTCTGTTTGACTTAGAGTTTTTCTGATGGTATACTCCAAAAGCTGGGACGCTCCACTTGTGGTGGACACTGGTAGCTTGTCTCTACTATGCCCATAGCCAGAGATATCAGCCTTCCAGCAGCTGGTCCCTGCTCCAGCTCCAAACGGCTGGTATGCAGTTTTATATTTTCGTTGGTGAATTGCTCTGGCTCCTGAACTCTGATCCCCAAGTCCCTAGCACATCCTGAAAGGTGGGACGCTCTCGTTTTGTATCCCATTCAAAGCTAAGAAATATATTTTCAGGACCTTGAGATATCTGCAGTCAAGTAAGCTGCCCACCCCCCCACCGGAAAATTATGAATATTAAGCCCACTCCACTATCCTCCCCTCCCCTCCCCTACGTATTAAACACCCCCTACCACCCTGGAAGTCATGTACCAGGGCTTCTTCATTCAACCCAATGCTCCTTCTACAGTTTAGCCCCATCTGTGCAGTAAAGGAGTAATTAGCATAAATTACTGCTCCAGGTCCTACAAGCTGAGCGGAAAATAGAACACCCACTACCGCTCGCAGGACATCAAAGCTGCCGCTGATAGCACCCCCCACACCTACCGCTGGAGGATGGGTAGGGGGCCCACTGCATTGCTGTGCCCAGGGGCCTACACTGCTGTTAAGATGGGCCTGGTCGGTTGCGATGCCTGAACTTCCCAACACTGGACGGGAAGAGGTGGCGCCTTCCACCATTTGCACGCCCCCTGCAAGTGCTGGAAAGAGCACCCGCAGTCCAGTTCCTGATAGTCAAATTGAAGATGTCACTGTTGAAGTACACCAGGATGAGGATATGGGTGTTGCTAGCGCTGAGGAGGAAATTGACAAGGAGGATTCTGATGGTGATGTGGTTTGTTTAAATCAGGCACCCGGGGAGACACCTGTTGAAAAATCACCTCGTCATGTGGAATTATTTTAACAGAAATGCGGACAACATTTGTCAAGCCGTGTGTTGCCTTTGTCAAGCTGTAATAAGTAGGGGTAAGGACGTTAACCACCTAGGAACATCCTCCCTTATACGTCACCTGAAGAGCATTCATCAGAAGTCATTGACAAGTTCAAAAACTTTGGGTGACAGCGGAAGCAGTCCACTGACAATTAAATCCCTTCCTCTTGTAACCAAGCTCCTGCAAACCACACCACCAACTCCCTCAGTGTCAATTTCCTCCTTAGACAAGAAAGCCAATAGTCCTGCAGGCCATGTCACTGTCAAGTCTGACGAGTCCTCTCCTGCCTGGGATTACTCCGATGCATCCTTGAGTGTAATGCCTACTGCTGCTGGTGCTGGTGTTGTTGCTGCTGGGAGTCGATTGTCATCCCAGAGGGGAAGTCGGAAGACCACTTGTATTACTTCCAGTAAGCAATTGACTGTCCATTTGCGAGGAAGATGAAATATCACAGCAGTCATCCTGCTGCAAAGCAGATTACTCAGGCCTTGGCAGCCTGGGTGGTGTTAAACGTGTGTCCGGTATCCACCGTTAATTCACAGGAAATTAGAGAATTTATTGAGTTAGTGTGTCCCGGTACCAAATACCATCTAGGTTCCACTTCTCTAGGCAGGCGATACCGAGAATGTACACAGACCTCAGAAAAAGAGTCACCAGTGTCCTAAAAAATGCAGTTGTACCCAATGTCCACTTAACCATGGACATGTGGACAAGTGGAGCAGGGCAGACTCAGGACTATATGACTGTGACAGCCCACTGGGTAGATGTATTGCCTCCCGCAGCAAGAACAGCAGCGGCGGCACCAGTAGCAGCATCTCGCAAACGCCAACTCGTTCCTAGGCAGGCTACGCTTTGTATCACCACTTTCCAGAAGAGGCACACAGCTGACAACCTCTTACGGAAACCGAGGAACATCATCGCAGAATGGCTTACCCCAATTGGACTCTCCTGGGGATTTGTGACATCGGACATCGCCACCAATATTGTGCGTGCATTACATGTGGGCAAATTCCAGCACATCCCATGTGCTGCACATACATTGAATTTGGTGGTGCAGAATTATTTAAAAAACGACAGGGGCGTGCAAGAGATGCAGTCGGTGGCCCGAAGAATTGCGGGCCACTTTCAGCATTCAGCCACCGCGTGCCGAAGACTGGAGCACCAGCAAACAGTCCTGAACCTGCCTCGCCATCATCTGAAGCAAGAGGTGGTAACGAGGTGGAATTCAACCCTCTATATGCTTCAGAGGATGGAGGAGCAGCAAAAGGCCATTCAAGCTTATACAGCTACCTATGATATAGGCAAAGGAGGGGGAATGCACCTGACTCAAGCGCAGTGGAGAATGATTTCAACGTTGTGCAAGGTTCTGCAACCCTTTGAACTTGCTACACGTGAAGTTAGTTCAGAAACTGCCAGCCTGAGTCAGGTCATTCCCCTCATCAGGCTTTTGCAGAAGAAGCTGGAGAGATTGAAGGAGGAGCTAAAACAGAGCAATTCCGCTAGGCATGTGGGACTTGTGGATGGAGCACTTAATTTGCTTAACCAGGATTCACGGGTGGTCAATCTGTTGAAATCAGAGCACTACATTTTGGCCACGGTGCTCGATCCTAGATTTAAAACCTACGTTGTATCTCTCTTTCCGGCAGACACAAGTCTGCAGAGGTTCAAAGACCTGCTGGTGAGACACTTGTCAAGTCAAGCGGAACGTGACCCGTCAACAGCTCCTCCTTCACATTCTCCCACAACTGGGGCTGCGAGGAAAAGGCTAAGAATTCCGAGCCCACCCGCTGGCGGTGATGCAGGGCAGTCTGGAGCGAGTGCTGACATCTGGTCCGGACTGAAGGAACTGCCAACGATTACTGACATGTCGTCTACTGTCACTGCATATGATTCTGCCACCATTGAAAGACTGGTGGAGGATTATATGAGTGACCGCATCCAAGTAGGCACGTCAGCCAGTCCGTACGTATACTGGCAGGAAAAAGAGGCAATTTGGAGGCCCTTGCAGAAATTGGCTTTATTTTACCTAAGTTGCTCCTCCTCCAGTGTGTACTCCGAAAGAGTGTTTAGTGCAGCCACTCACCTTGTCAGCAATCGGCGTACGAGGTTACTTCCAGAAAATGTGGAGAAGATGATGTTCCTCAAAATTAATTATAATCAATTCCTCCGTCGAGACATTCACCAGCAATTGCCTCCAGAAAGTACACAGGGACCTGAGATGGTGGATTCCAGTGGGGATGAATTAATAATCTGTGAGGAGGGGGATGTACACAGTGAAAGGGGTGAGTTATCGGAGGATGAGGAGGAGGTGGACATCTTGCCTCTGTAGAGCCAGTTTGTGCAAGGAGAGATTGATTGCTTCTTTTTTGGTGTGGGCCCAAGCCAACCAGTCATTTCAGTCACAGTCGTGTTGCATACCCTGTCGCTGAAATGATGGGTTTGTTAAAGTGTGCATGTCCTGTTTATACAACATAAGGGTGGGTGGGAGGGCCCGAGGACAATTCCATCTTGCACCTCTTTTTTCTTTCATTTATCTTTGCATCATGTGCTGTTTGGGGACTATTTTATGAAGTGCCATCCTGTCTGACACTGCAGTGCCACTCCTAGATGGGCCAGGTGTTTGTGTCGGCCACTTGGGTCACTTAGCTTAGCCATCCAGCGACCTTGGTGCACCTCTTTTTTTCTTTGCATCATGTGCTGTTTGGAGACTATTTTTTAAATCTGCCTTCCTGTCTGACACTGCAGTGCCACTCCTAGATGGGCCAGGTGTTTGTTTCGGCCACTTGGGTCGCCTAGCTTCGTCATCCAGCGACCTCGGTGCAAATTTTAAGACTAAAAATAATATTGTGAGGTGTGAGGTGTTCAGAATAGACTGGAAATGAGTGAAAATTATGGTTATTGAGGTTAATAATACTATGGGATCAAAATGACCCCCAAATTCCATGATTTAAGCTGTTTTTGAGGGGTTTTTGTAAAAAAAAAACCGAATCCAAAACACACCCAAATCCGACAAAAAATTTTCAGGGAGGTTTTGCCAAAACGCGTCAAAATCCAAAACACGGCCGCGGAACCGAATCCAAAACCAAAACCCGAAAAATTTCCGGTGCACATCACTAGTTTTAATGAGGCAAAAATTATTGTACTTGCGAATCCGGGGAAGGACCCCACCCTCATAGGATCATACCGCCCTACATCGCTCCTCAACCAGGATTTTAAAATCTTGACCATATTGATGGTCAATAGATTACAGACTTGTTTACCCTGCTTGATCTAGCCCACGCAGATGGGATTTGTCAAAGGAAGACAGTCAACACGGGGGATAAGGACAGCCTTAGCTGCAATATCTCACACTCATTCATGTCGGGCTAAAAATAATATTCTTATAAATTTGTATGCAGAAAAGGCATTTGATAAAATAGCCTGGCCTCACCTGTCTGGAGTGCTTGCCCACCAACATTTTGGCTCAATATTTTGTAATTTTGTACAAACCATATAAACCAACTCTGTGGTGCAAGTACTAGTCAATAATGTGGCATCTCCTTCTTTAATTTTGGAAATAGGTACTAGACAGGGTTGCCCTTTATCTCCCCTTCTTTTTAACTTAGCATTATATTATGTTATATTATGCTTAGTGGATACAGGGGCATTACGGTTGTCACTCGGGAATTACGGGTTGTGGCGTTTTCAGATGATCTTCTTTTATTCATGTCTGACCCTCACCATTCGATTCCACAATTGATTGCCGCAATTGATCAATTTTCTTCTTTTGCAGGGTTTTCTATCAACTATGGAAAGTCGGAGGCATTGGCCATATATGGGCAGGCGAAGTCGGGTTGGGGGGGAGCTTTTCCCTTTAAATGGGCAACTACTTATATCACTTATTTGGGTATCGCAATTCCTCCCCATCCTAACCATTTATATAGGCATAATATTACCCCAATTTTAGGCAAGATACAAATTGAGCTTAATCTCTGGCAGAACCTACCTCTCAATCTGTTGGAACAATGTAACTTATTTAAAATGGCCAGTTTTCCAAAACTTCTCTATATTTTACAGATGACCCCTCTATTATTATCTAAGTCAGATTTATCATCATTTAGTGCCTCTATTTCCAAGTTTATATGGTCCTGCAAACGACCCCAGATTAGTATGAAAAAATTATCTCAAACATTCCATAGAGGTGGAGTCAACTTGCCCAATATCAAACAATATAATCTTGCCTGTCTCCTACGAATTGCTATGGATTGGCATGAAGACAACAATTGTTATACAGATGTCATTCTGGACTCTCAACTCTGCGTCCCTTTGTCTCTAAGCTATCTCCTCCATGCTAGACCTTCTATATTGACCCCGAATGTATCTAATAATTTATTATTATTTTCTACTATACAGGCGTGGAAACTGATGAATAAATATGGCTTGCAACCCCAACATGAGTTTTCTTACTTTCAAGCTATCCATTATCTTAAATCAACTCTGTCCAAATCAACTGATTATGATATTCATAACCCTCTGGACTCACTCCTACATTCTAATTTTTACTCTATTTCAACCATCTATGCTCGTATACGTATAGAAATAGAATAGATCTTCCAGAATTGTTCATCAAATGGTCCTCCCATATCTCTACAATCACCCCAGACACCCTCCTAGACCACTTTCAGACAACTTTGAAACTTATTCCAGCTAGTTCATATTAGTGATGAGCGGATTCGGTGTTTCATAGAGCTTATATTTCACCTAAATGATGACATTTGATGGGGATTTCTGAAGAGGCGAACTGCACTAAATGTTTAACAGATGGGGCAGATTTTATGCACTGTTTTTGGGACTGTAGTTGCGCTCAAAATTTTTGGCATGAGGTACACCAATATGGTACGGAGACTCTAGGTATGTCTTTTCAATGCACTATTTCCTGGGCACTATTTGGCGGATCAGACAGGTATTCCTAGGACTGATAAAAAAAACTTCTTGTAATCCTATCAGCGGTGAGTAGGAAAGCTATTTTACAACAATGGATTCATAACTCGGCTCCCACCATCTCGATGGTGACTTCTAGATTATTATTTTTGTTCACCATATACTGGCTCGAGGCAACTATTCACAAGAAAAAATTAACCCCCGCTTTATTCCAGTGCTGGGATAAATATATTCAGACACTTCCCATAAATACCAAACAGGCAATACAAAAATGTTTCCAGTCCACCTCGTGGTACTTGCTTCAACTCACAGACCACCAAAACCCTCTAGGCCTTTAATTATTATACTCTTTCATTCCCTCTTTTGACTCTTCCTCCACTCTTCTATATGCTTCATTATCTGCTGGGCTGATTGTTTTTTTTTTTCTCTTTTGAATTTGACGGATACCTCTATGGATGGATCGATGACCCGTAGTCTCTGGCAGGCCTTATATATACAGGCTTATTGAATTCCTTTTTCTTTTTTTTTTTACTTCTTATTTACAGGTTATTTTTATTTTTTGTTATTGTGTTCATATCTGGGGAAATGGATAAGCTGTTTTTATGTAGGTAGAAGATGACTGTTTCATATATTTTTATTTTCTCAAATTTTAATTTGATCTTTCAATACTCCACCATTCAATGTTACACTTATGTTTTTTCTGTTGGAACGATTAGATATATTATCTGTTGGAAAATTTTTAAAACATGTTTTGATTTCTCATTAGTGTAATATGGTATTGAATATTTCATTTTCTGCAATTTTATGATTGGATGAACCTAGACACAGGTTACCATACAGTACTGTTCAAATATTCTGTATCTCAGATTGCTCCACTTATATATTTTGTATTGTGAGAAATCTTAATAAAAACAATTTGAAAAAAAATATATATATGTCCTACAGTATTTTAATGGAAAAGTCGAATGCAATCAGTAGCCATGAGAACATCGTATGTGGTTTTAAGTGACAACCCCTTACCCAAAAGCTTTGTTTGTTCAGCTGATTTGGGGTATTTAGGTACAACTGTATATTCATTTACTTCTCTTACAATCATGCTTAAGGCAAGTAGAGAAGGAAAGGTTTGGAAGACTACCTCCTTAAAGGATCCTCATGAACTGTACATACATTATTTGCTCATATAACACTAAACCAGGCCTGGCCAACCATTGGCTCTCCAGCGGTTTTGAAACTACAAGTCCCAGCATGCCCTTAAACAGTTTTGCTATTATGGAATGCTAAAACTGGGGCAGGGCAAGCTGGGATGTGTAGATTCACAACAGCCGTTGAGCCACAGGTTGGCCAGGTCTGCACTAAACTGACCAACACCCTTTATTTCCAGTTTTTCACTGTATAAAACCGCTGTTAACAATGATGAATGATGTACTCTCCATAGTGAAGACTTTGTTTGCAGCCCCCTAAACATTGCTGTCTCAGTCGAGTATCTCCAAGTCTATATGTTAGACATCGCCATTGGTCTCTTCATACTCAGAAAGGGTCCTTTGCTTTTTCCTTAGTAAAGCAATAGTAAGTAGGTATTATTTTCATAATTTCTTTCAAATAATGTTCTCATTATTAAACATCTGGTTTCTATCTAGCAGACAAAGCCTCCGATGTTTGTAATACTAATTTGAAGCACTGCAAATTAATATGCTGATTTTTGTAATGTTTGTCTTAACCTGTTCAGAGAAATTATGACTACAAATATCTCTTACAAAACATGGTCTAAACAACCTGCTTGTTCAAACATCATAAGAGGCGATACAGTCTCCTACAGATGATTAGAACCACTTCAGAGGCAATCATGATTAGCACATTGGCTTGAAGCCATATGTTACACATAAAACATATTCTTGCAGGTTTCGATGCTGTCCCTGGTTAATAAACCCTCCTCTGTTAGCTCTAATATGCATATTCTAGAGCACCAGATGGTTTGCATGAAACACTATTTTTCCTCAAGCAAGAAAGAAGTGGGACATTTCTGCTACCATGTTTCAAGAAACAGTTTTACTTCCTAACACACAAATCTTGGCTCATCAAAATCTTAGTGCAGGACAAGGCAAGAGATGTAGAATGGAGGAATATATACTAAAGTTACATAAACTGAAAAATGTCATTTCATTTAAAAAAAATATAATTATTTTTAGTATGTTTATTTGTGTGACAGAATACTTACTTTATAAAAACAACAAGTGGATTGTTAGAAAGGCACATTCTGATTCCTAAAATAACACTAAAGAAAAGAAAATAGCACTCTTTATCATGATCATATTATGAAGCATATATAACAAGTGATAGTCTTGATATCACTCATTATGAATGATAAATGGTGCCCCAGGCAATCAGCTCCTAACTGTCATGTGTTTTTTAAATTGACAATTTGGAGCTGATTGGTTGGAGCACCATTTAACATTCATAACGAGTGATAACAAGAATATCACTCATTGGTAAATACAGAATATATTAGACAAAAGTGCCTGATTTAGAGACTCAAGCAAACCACACGAAATGGCGATGTTCATTTAGTTGAGCGATTATTTGCTACTGTGCATGTGCGACAAAACCTGAAACCTAGCCTGCATTACCCTGAGTACCCTGCTGTTGCATTTAACTGAGGGGAGATGAACTAAGCCTTCAAGAGTGATAAAGTGGAGAGAGATAAACTGCCAACTAATCAGTTCCTGTCATTTTTCAAACACAGCCTATAACATGGCAGTTGGGAGCTGATTGCAGCTGGCCCAGCACTAGCCTTGGCATTTCAGGACACATAAGGTGATTGGGAGATTAAGGAGTAAATATTCCCAGCTGTAACTTCTTTCCTACACTGCACACCCTCTGTCACCTGGACAACCATACACCCTGTGGATGGCACTCTTTTAGTAAACATTGCTCCTTGGTGAACTGAGTTTATGGATGTAAGGAGGTGGCAATGATAGTGAAGTGGGTATAGGATGGTATCCGTGGAAAGCCAAAAAGGGACCAGATTTCGTTTGGCTGGTCCGGACGTCCCCTCCATGGCTGCCGTCATCCCCCATGCTGGCCGGCTGCCGCGATCGGAGCATAGCTCAGCTCGCGGCGGCCAGGCCCGGCGCTGTCCGCACACTAAGGGCCGTGGATGGGTGGCTGACTGTCTGTGCGGCGCAGGAGAGAGGGTGGCAGGTGGGAGTGCGCACTTGCCCTGAGGAGTGGCTGTGCAGTCACCGGCCTGCGTAGTGTGTAGTTCACTTAGTTTCAGCTGCTGCGGCGCTATGGTCTTGCGAGATGATGACAATCATCTCGCGATTCTCTCGCTCTCTATCTCTGCTGCCGGCTGCAGCCTACAGGTGATCTCCTTCTTCAGCAGGCAGCGCCCAGGGATTGGAAGGACAAGCAAGGCATGCTGGCTTGGATTTGTAGCGCAGCTAGTCACAGACTCCTTCAGAAGATTCAGGGGCAGCATGGCTGGGACTCCGGAACTGTGAGTGATAAGAGACACTGACTGTCTGTCTTCACTGAGTATGTGAGTGACAGTGTGGTGCAATCAGTGTTAGCAATATATCTATCTATATCTATATATATATTTATTTATTTTTTATTTAAAGAGAGAAGCGCATATACTGTATATATAGAGAGAGACAGAGAAAAAAACCATGGATGGTGCCATCCGTGGTTGCATATAGATGAACAGTTTTCCTGAACCTTTGCAGGGTTCTATCCGTCACTCACCAGATTTGTACTCACTGGCCTTTTACTCAGGTTGAGTAACTTGTGTGAACAAACAAACTGTGAACAGTTTGTTAATTCACACAGGTTACTCAACCTGAGGAAAAGGCCCAAGAGCCTTGAAACGTTGTTATGTAACCTGCCATTGTTTCTGCGCCATTTGCTGCACCTGTTTGATCAAAATATGTGATTTTCAATCTACCACTATTACTACAAATACGGTGAGTGCCGCCTCCATTTTTTCCGTATAGAACCCTGCAAAAGTTCAGGAAAACTGTATATTTTATATATATATATATATATATATATATATATATATATATTATAGGCAATTTGTTAGTGGCGGCACTCACCGCACTTATACATACAAATAAAGACACTGCACTACCACCAGCACAGTACTAACGTTTCGAAGTCCGAGTACTCTGATGAAGGATTAAACTCCAAAATGTTAGTACTGTGCTGATGGTGGTGCAGTAGTGTTTTTATTTGTATGTATACTGTATGTCTAGCGAGTGCTGCCTCTAAGTGGCATGTTAAATCTGGACAGCGCCAAAGTGGAGTGTATTATTTGTGTATATCTAACAAATTGCCAGTCTAACTTCTTTAGGATGTCACCGGGGCCGATGTAACGTCTTTCAGGAGCGCCCGGTCCTGCTGCAGTTATATATATATATGTATAAGTGCATAACGTGCTCTCCTGGCTCATAGTGTATAACCTGCTCTGCCTGGTGCAATATGCATAATGTGCTTTACGTGGTGCAATGTGTATAATGTGCTCTACCTGGTGCAATGTGTATAACGTGCTCTACCTGGTGCAATGTGTATAACGTGATCTACCTGGTGCAATGTGTATAACGTGCTCTACCTGGTGCAATGTGTATAACGTGCTCTACCTAGTGCAATGTGTATAATGTGCTTTACCTGGTGCAATGTGTATAATGTGCTCTGCCTGGTGCAAAGTGTATAATGTGCTCTGCCTGGCGCAAAGTGTATAATGTGCTCTGCCTGGTGCAATGTATATAATGTGCTCTGCCTGGTGCAACATGTATACCATGCTCTAGCTGGCACAAAGTGTAGACGTGCTCTATCTGGTGCAATATGTATAACATGCTCTATATGGCACAGTGTGTATAGGAGGTTCTACCTGGTGCAATGTGTATAAGTGGCACTACTGTGTGGTGTAATGTGAATTGGCACATTCCCCACAAAGCCACACCCTTAAAATTTTGCTGCAAGCCTGCAGTGCGCGCTTTCTGTGCCTACGCTTTGTCAGGCCTTCTGAGCAGTAATTACGCCCGCTTGACACACTCCATCCCCTCAACAGGCACCACCCCTATTAGGGCTGCTTCCATAAATTTCCTGGGCTGGTTTTCGATCCCTATCCACCCCTGGTATCAGTCACCTCTGTACTAGGGTTACATGCCTAAGTTTAACCTCTGGTCCTGTTAGTGTTGTGTGTACCTTGAAACATGTGGCATAGCACATAGTTTAATACTTTATTGTTTTTAATAGCTGTTTGTCTATTGTTTTTAATAGATGTTTGCAATTAATAAATTTATCTCTTTTACTACTGCAGTTTCATCCCTCAATAATCCCAATTCTATCTCGACCACTATTTACGAGTTACCTACATCATCGGCTTATCCTGATTCCCAGTTTGGCCACCATCCCTACCAGACAAATATTGGTAGCGGGGGCTTCAAATTGCTGTTTTTCCTTGGGTGCCAAAATCCTAGTTTTGGCCCTGTCTGCAGCATTCATTATTGTCTGTTTTCATTAATGTAGCAATATCATTTCAAGAATCTTTTCATTTCACACTAACTTCATCCATGATTAGCAAACTCTTCAGCATGTACATAGAAAGGTCAGAAACAAACATAATAAACTGTGCGCTTATGCTACTACCTGAAAGAAATAGAAAATGCTATGATACAGTGTAAAGGAAAGCATGAATTAAAATGCTTCGAGTTAACTTTTAAGAGTAACCAAAAATAAAAAAAAACACATGAAAGAAACTAGCTATATATATATATATATAATTATATATATATATATATATATATATATATATATACATACACACATATACAGTATATATTTATATCACTGCTTGACCCATTCCAGTCCGGTTTCCATTCTCTCCACTCCACTGAAACTGCCCTCACAAAAGTGTGCAATGACCTCCATGCAGCCAAATCTAAGGGCCACTACTCTCTACTTATTCTTCTTGACATCTCCGCTGCTTTTGACACTGTGGAAAACCCTCTCCTACTGCAAATCCTTCACTCTCTTGGTCTGTGTGATACTGCCCTCTCCTGGCTGTCCTCCTACCTCTCTGATGATTCCTTCTCTGTCTCCTCTCATGACACTACCTCCCCCCCACTTCCACTAACTGTTGGTGTCCTCCAAGGTTCTGTTCTTGGTTCTCTCCTTTTCTCTCTCTATACGTCATCTTTAGGTGAACTCATGAGTTCTTTTAACTCCCAATATCACCTCTATACTAATGACACTCAAATCTACCTTTCCTCTCCTGATCTTTCCCCGGCTCTCCTCACTCGTACCTCCAACTGTCTCTCTGCTATCTCTTCCTGGATGTCCCAGCGCTTTCTTAAACTCAACATGTTGATGACTGAGCTGATCATCTTCCCACCCTCCCGCACATCTTCACCTCCCACAATCTCATTATCCATTGATGGCACGACTATCTCCTCTAGCCCCCAAGTACACTGACTTGGCGTAATCCTTGACTCCTCCCTCGGCTTCAAACCACACATTCAGCACTTCTCACAAACTTGTCATTTTCATCTCAAAAACATTTCCAGGAGCAGACCCTTTCTCACCCAGGATGCCACCAAGACCATTATCCACTCACTGATTATTTCCAGACTGGATTACGGTAATCTCCTCCTAACTGGTCTCCCTGACAATTACCTCTCTCCACTCCAATCTGTCCTCAATGCTGCAGCCCGGCTCGTCTTCCTCACCAAATGCACTACGTCCACCTCCCCTCTCCTAAAAGCCCTTCACTGGCTCCCTTTACCTTTCAGAATCCAAATCAAACTTCTCACACTCACTTACAAAGCACTCACCCACTCCTCTCCCATTTACATCTCTGACCTTATCTCCCTTTACTCTCCCACCCGTCCTCTTCACTCTGCTAATGCACACCGACTCTCCTGTCTTCTGATTACCTCCTCCCACTCTTACCTCCAAGATTTTTCACGTTCTGCTCCCTTACTCTGGAATTCTCTACCTATCTCCCTCAGACTTTCCACCTCTCTATAGAACTTCAAACGGGCTCTCAAGACCCACTTCTTTACCAAACCCAGCCAAATCTCATCCTAACCCTCTGTCCCACACTTGGTCTACCCCATCTGTGTCACACCTGTCTGTCTGCCCCTCCCATTTAGAATGTAAACTCTCACGAGTAGGGCCCTCTACCCTCATGTGATTATCCTTTTCTTACTTTATTAATCCTGAACTGCCCAAATCCTGCAGTTCTTGGCCACCTTGATACTTATCTCAGTGTTGTCTACTGATTTAGTTATGCTTAGTTACCCTGTACTTGTCTGATATTGTCTTTAACTGTAAATCACTGTTTTCCTGTTTAGATTATGTGCATATGTACTCTGTACATTACATTTCCTGTACATTCTCTTTTTAAATTATTTCCAGTAGATAGATAGATAGATAGATAGATAGATAGATAGAGATATACAGTATATATAAGAGAGTACTTTTTAAAAGTATATATTTAACCACTTTCCTGGCATGGTCGCATCAGATGCGACCAAACCAGCAAGTGCTTTATCTGATCTCAAAGAGACATGAAGGTCCCTCTGCCTTCCCGCACCCTCCCCCAGTGTTTGCCATGCTGCCGATCACTACTGATCTGTCAGAATGGCAAGATCCCCCACCTGGTGGCTGCAGGTAATAGCAGCTGCTGGGGAAATGTAAATTAAGCCCCCGAGCGTGTACCTGGTGGCTGCCCAGCTGTAAAAATTAAAGTCATGATGGTTGCAATGTTTCCGATGTTCCAATGGTGACAACTGACATTCCGATGTTTGGGAATTATTATTTTATTTTACAAATTTAAAAAAATAATGTCTTCTTTTTTTTATCAAATCATTTTTGGATAAGTTTATATACATGTTCTTCACTTAATTCACTAAAACAAATTGATAATTTCTGAGCGGTTTCTGGATAGACAATTTGTCACTATAGTTGTTAATAGCAAATCATACATACATTATGGGTATGTAGCTATAATTTTCTTTCACCCTATTTAAATATGTACAAGTTTGAAAATGCCTATCTTGACATTGGAGCAGGAAGCACATTAAGAACTTTCTGTATTTTTATGTCAAATTCCCAGATGAGTTTAATGAGGAAGGAGATTTAAGAGATCTCCTTCACTTCTGAATTAATATGTTGAAATTGCTGCGCAGTGGCTGACATATTTATTGCTGCTTTATTAATTTTGAAAATTATACCAGATCTAATATTTTGAAAAGCTGTTTAATGTTTGTACTGACTGAGTAATAAATACATTTGCATTTAGCTGTGAAGAGTAAACTTAGTAATATTTGTTACACTTGTGTTTAAGTTACTTTGAAGTTATAGGCTTTTAAAATGTGCTGTCATTTTAATTGCTATGGATTTTACTGAGGTGTAAACCGCACTGGGAATTCTGATGAAGCATATGGAGTGGTGAACAACTCATCATTCATTAATGTTGTGTCTGCTAGATATGGGAGTTAGAAGCAGAAGAATGATAAGTTGAGAAGCATAATTAAAAATATGCTGTGCTAAAAAAAGGAGAAAATTTAGGGGCTGTAGTAGAGTCACACTGCGCATGCTCAGAAAATGACCACACACAAATGAGAGAATGCAGAGTCAGATGCAATTTGCATGCCTAGGCCCAAATGTATTAAGCCTTAAAAAGTGATAAAGTGGAGACGGACAAAGAGTGATAAAGTACCAGGCCAACAAGCTCCTAATTGTCATTTTTCAAACACATCCTGTTACGTGGCAGTTAGGAAGCTGATTGGGTGGTCAGTTATCACTCTGGGGTCTATTACTAAGCCTTGGATGGATATAAAGTGGATGGAGATAAAGTACCAGCCAATCAGCTCCTAACTGCCATGTCACAGGCTGGGTTTGGAAAATGACAGTTAGTATCTGTTTGTCTGGTACTTTACCTCCATCCACTTTATCTCCATCTAAGGTTTAGTAAATATAGTAAATAGACCCCTTTGTTCATCTAATTTTTTAAGGCTTAATACGTTTGGACCATAAACCCTGAAGACTGAAGTGGTGGAACTGGAGTAGGAAGAGGCGTTCTTACATAATCAAAGTGCAGCGAGGGCAAATGCACTTGTTAGGAGGTATATATTTTACCCTTCCTGTAGGGAGTTACAAGTAAGCACTGATGATGTGGAAAAGGACTTGTCAGAAAATGGCCACATACTGTATGCAGTCTATGAAAAGGCATGTGCATCTCTTCTGTATCTGGTGCTAAAATACACTTTCTTTTAAGTGAACTTTCTTTTCAGCAATTTACTCCCAGTGGACATCCTCCTCTGATATCTACTACCTGACAGGAATTTGTGCATAAATAATATATATATATATATATATATATATATATATATATAAAGGAAGAGAGAGCAGCACTCGGCGTCTTGAAGTCAATATCTTGTATTTAAACAACACATAGAAAGTCCGACGTTTCGGGGCTCACATGCCCCTTTGTCGGACTTTCTATGTGTTGTTTAAATACAAGATATTGACTTCAAGATGCCGAGTGACGCTCTCTCTTCCTTTTTATGTGAAAATTCCTCTTTGGGATGGCACCGGTGCCCATTTAGCTTATTTATGGGAGTGCCTATTCACCTGCTTTTTGTATATATATATATATGCAGAATTATGAACATTATGCAACCAGAGGTGGATCCAGAAGAGAAAAGACATGGGGGAGATCTAGTGGCACCAAGAGGAGTGGGAGCAGGTACTCCTTAACTGGGCCGGGGGCCCATTGGAGGGTCCTGGGTCCCGCTGCACTCCCTTTCCCATTGCTGACAGCCACACGTCAGGTGGGGAGAGAGGACTATAACAGCCTCTCTCTCAGCCCAACACGCTTGCGTGTCGGGGGAGAGTGGCAGCTGCAGTGGCGGCTAGTCCTCTCTCTCTGCATGATGAAAGGAAGGGGAGCAATTGTGTCCGCCGCCTGCCTGCGCATGTACACTGTTAATACAGTGTCCACCTAAAGTTGTGCAAAATGTTATAGCAAATGAACATCCTACTTATAGTTTGAGCAGCTCAGTGATTGACGTTATTAAGAAGTGCTTGTACAATATGTAAATTTAAATTTCTATGGATTTTGCTAGTGATATTAAGTTTAAATGCATTTTCTGCCACCATGTGAGATGCAAATGTTAGGCTACTTTAAATATAGCTACTTACTTTTATTGGTCTGTCACACTCTTCAATGCACAAAGTGTACTGATTTTACTCAGGTACTCTTTATGGCATTATATTGCAAACATTTTAACCCCAACTGTGCTGGTGATTCTGCATGTTTGTGGCTGATACTGTACATAAGGACAAGAGGCGCAACTAGGCATTTTGGCGCCCAGGGCAAAATGAAAAACAGCGTACTGCCCATCCAGGACTTCCACAGTATCTTCTCTCTTTACCTGGGGGGGGCGACGTCCTTTAAGCTTTTTTGCATGGCCACCATCCATCCAGGACTTCCATGGCATCTTCGGTCTTCACCTGGGGGGAGGCGTCTTTAAGCTCTTTTGCATGGCCACCACCCATCCAGAACTTTCACTGGCATTTTCTCCCTTCACGGGGGTGGGGGGGGAATGGGGGTGGCGACCTTTAAGCTCTGTTGCATGGCCACTGCCCATCCTGGACTTCCACAACATCTTCTGACTTCACTTTGGTGCATCGGCCTTTAAGCTCTTGGCATGACCGCCGCCCAACCAAGGATGTCCACTACTTCTTCTGCCTCTTCACATGGGGAGCAGCAGCCTTTAAGCTCTTTGCATGGCCACCACTCATGCAGGACTTCCACGGCATTTTCTAACTTCAGGAGTTTTTCATCACTCCTCCTTCTCAACAGTCCTTCGGACTGCTTCCAAGGCCTTTCATTGGCTAAATTTAACTGGTAAAAGGTGGGGAAATGACCTGGTAAGCCGCGATTGGCCCAGCGCCGCTATCTTGGATGGGGCCAGTTTTTGCAACAAAAATAGGATTTTCTTGGGTTTGCGTGCACCCGCTATTCCCTTATTCAATTGCAAATTCACAAAAACTGCATTAGCATGAAAATTGTTGCCAGCACTGACAAGTGAAATAATTATTAAGTCTGTCTGTATTCCAAAAAAAGATAAACTACTGTAACATCGGATGACTGATAAAAGTTTATTACTGGTTATAATAAAAGTATCTCTGGTACTTAAATTGTGGCAAATGGCTGTTATTTGCATTTTTTTAAATGTCAAAAAATTATAGAAAGCATTTATTTTGAGCAAAATAAGTGCTAAAATTAAATTCAGGGTTCATAAAAATGGTTATAAGTATATATTTGGATCACTTTAGGGAAATGTAAAAAAAAGTGACACAGAACGATTTCTCCCACCTGCAAGTCTAAAAACACTTGTTCCACTCATAAATCACTCCAATATACCTGTTCCATAGCTTGTACTCCAATTTCCATCATTTTGCACTTTTTCACACAAAAAATTACATGTCAGAATTGGGCAATTAAAAATAATTAAAAACTTCTAAATGCCTAATTGGTCACTCAGGGAGGTATCCCAGAGGTTCAGAACTAAATGCCAACATTTTTAACTTAAAATAGTGAATTTCCCCAAGTTCATCACCTGTTCAGAGTCGGTCAAGTGAAATTCGCAGTAAAATCCATTTTCACAGACAATTGAATAGACGTTTTTAATTTATAATTCGGCCGATAGACTTAAAAGGAGTGAGCAGTGATATTCATATAGCTTACTGCCAAGTTTATTTGCAATACTAAAATAATAATTTAGACAAAAACATATGAAGGGCCTGATTCTGAGTCGCATACAAGTCAGAATGCTGCTGCATATGAATGGATTGCAATTGGAATGCTAATGCAACTATTCACATATCCTAATGTGTACACATCTGCAAGAGTAGCTATCAGCATTGGCATTTACACCTGGCCCATGGATCTCTTCTCCATCTGAACTTGCCATCCAACTTATACATAGCTCAGAACACTGAGTAGTTCTGGCTACATGCCCAGGACAAGTCCAGACAAACCCACCAGATGGTTCTCTTGTGTGCTTTAACATTGTTGCCACCCAGTTGTCCCCCAGTAATGTCCACTTAGTGTCCACAGAGAAACAGATGAGATTCATGTTCTTATGAGTTATATGTACAGTCGCACACTCAGTGAAAAATCGCTAGTTGAATTTGACAGGGTCCATATAACTGCTGAAAAAATATGTATAATATGTAAGCAAGATAAAAAGAGAATAATGAGTCTATTTATAAATAATTCATTTCCAATGTAGAAAATGTCATCTTTTGTCCCCATTGGGCATATTTAATAAATATATTAGGTTTCTGTGGGGACTGCTATATTGTGCAATTTACCAAGTGGCATTAGCTGTTGTAGCCTATGGGCTACATATTGCATCATTTACCAGGAGAGAGATGCTTTAGATCCCTCCCTGGTAATAGCCAATCATGCATGCGCTATCTGATGACTGCGCATGCACAGTAGGCTGCCTGAGGTTACATAGCATAAAGTGATCTCTTATGTGATCTCGTTAGACATTGATGGGCTGGGTTCCTATCAGAACCCTTGGATGTGATTTTTAATACATTTGGACAGTACAAAATTTCTTGTTGCCATGAGTAGTGGCAAAAAGAAATTCTAATTATCAGGTCTAATACCCATTAAATAATAAATGGGCCCCCGTGACTCATTATTGGGTAGATTATCAAACTTTATAGGGGTAAATGCAGTGCTGTAACTAGACATTTTAGTGCTGTGTGCAAGAAACAGCATTGGCACCCCCCCATTTACAAAACAGGGCCAGTCCGCGTCGTAGACACGCACCAAAAATTTAGGGGCATGGCTTCATGGGGAAGGGGAGTGGCCACAAAATAATACCAATTCATATTACACTGTACAGAAGTCTCCATTATTCAAATTACACTACACAGTAGCACCACTACAAACATTACACCTAGGTAGAGCCCGTTTTACACATTACGCCTGGTAGAGCCCCTATCACACATTATGCCAGGTAGAGCCCTATTTTGCACATTACTCCAGGTAGAGCCTCTATCACACATTATGCCAGGTAGAGTCCCTTTTTACACAGTACAGCAGTCAGAGTCCCCTTTTACACAGTATGGCAGGTAGAGTCCCCTTTTACACAGTACAGAAGGCAGAGTCCCTTTTTACACATTACGGCAGGTATAGTCCCCTTTTACACAATACGGCAGGCAGAGTCCCCTTTTACACATTACGGCAGGCAGAGTCTCCTTTTACACATAACGGCAGGTAGAGTAATCTTTTACACAGTAAATCAGGTAGAGTCACCTTTTACACATTATGGCAGGTAGAGCTCCCTTTTACACATTACAGCAGGTAGAGTTCCCCTTTTTACACATTACGGCAACAGAGTCCCGTTTTTACATATTAGGCAGGCAGATTCTCCCTTTTTACACATTAGGCAGGCAGAGTCCCCCTTTTACATTTTACTGTGGCAGACAGCAGAGTCCTCCTTTTCACACATTACAGCAGCCAGAGTCCCCCTTTTACACATTAGGCAGGGAGAATCTGAGAGAGAGAGAGAGAGAGAGAGAGTGTAAGTATTATACTTAACTGTGACCAGCCGGCAGGCCTATCCTCCTCAACCTGCCCTACGCTGTGCTCTTTGCAGCGCAGGGCACTGGGGGTGGACTGGGGGTGGGCTGGGAGAGACTTCCTAGCTCCAAGCACACGGGAGGAAAGGGGGAGAGTGGTGGGGAAGCTGCAGCACTGCCTGGCTACCTATGTGAGAAGAGGCAGCTGGGCAATGTGACAGCACTGCCAGGCAAGTGTTGCCGGGGTCCTGCGCCCACAGTGCATCTGCGCTGTGTGCCAGGCACCACTGGCACACACCTATTTACAGCCCTGGGTAAATGCATTCTGTGTCGATATGGGGGAGAAGCGGGAGTGCCTATACCACTTCTCCCCCATGTGTGATGGCAGCAACAGGGGCACTATGCAGACCTATAAGCTTGGGCAATGTATGAACGGTCATTGTTGACCGTTCCGACATCTGCAGCTGTCGATTTCAACAGCTGCAGGTGGCAATGCCCATTTACCACAGCAGGGACAGAGTTGTCCCTGCCTGTGGCAGGTGCCGGCTCCGGACTGCGCTGGGGATCTCACGTGAGTAGCAAGATCCCACGCATGCGTAGAGGAGCCACTGGAAAGGAGACATAGCATGTCAGCACTGAGCTGATTGCGCTGTGAGCTCAGGGGGACATCGCATGAGGTGGAGCGATGCTTTGGCAGTCAATATGTTAATAAATCTTGTCAGAGGCGTCACTAGGGTTGGTGTCACACGGTATGGTAACTCATGGTGTCACCCCCCATGGACCTCCTTCCATATCAAACTAGTTTTAGAGCACTGCCGGGGAGCTTCTGGGGAGTTCAAGGGAAATCACATGCGTTTCATCTTTCTGATGCATTGCCACCTTCAGGTATGCACATTCACAAATCTGTTTCATTACAAAAAAATGCATTTGCAGACTCGCACTTACAGATGTGTCCTCTTACACTTGCTGCTGGAGGCAGATTATCCTGGTGCTGCTGCATCTCAGCATGCCATAGCCTCCCGCAGCTAACAAAGGGCCTAATTCAGACCTGATCGCAACATCAAATTTTTTCTCTTCTGTGCAAAACCATGGGGGTCATTCCGAGTTGTTCGCTCGCAAGCCGTTTTTAGCAGCTTTGCACACGCTAAGCCTACGCCTACTGGGAGTGAATCTTAGCATAGTAAAATTGCGAACGAAAGATTCTCAATATTGCGAAAAGACAGCTCTGTGCAGTTTCTGAGTAGCTCCAGACTTACTCGGCATCTGCGATCAGTTCAGTGCTTGTCGTTCCTGGTTTGACGTCACAAACACACCCAGCGTTCGCCCAGCCACTCCTCCGTTTCTCCAGCCACTCCCGCGTTTTTCCCAGAAACGGTAGCGTTTTTTCCCAGAAACGGTAGCGTTTTTTCCCACACGCCCATAAAACGGCCTGTTTCCGCCCAGAAACACCCACTTCCTGTCAATCACATTACGATCGCCTGAACGAAGAAAAAGCCGTGAGTAAAATTCCTAACTTCATAGCAAATTTACTTGGCGCAGTCGCAGTGCGAACATTGCGCATGCGCACTAAGCGGAAAATCGCTGCGATGCGATGAAATTTACCGAGCGAACAACTCGGAATGACCCCCCATGTGCACTGCAGGTGGGGCAGATGTAACATGTGCAGAGAGAGTTAGATTTGGGTGGGTGTGATCAAACTGAAATCTAAATTGCAGTGTAAAAATAAAGCAGTCAGTATTTACCCTGCACAGAAACAATAAAACCCACCCAAATCTAACTCTCTCTGCACATGTTACATCTGCCCCACCTGCAGTGCAGCATGGTTTTGCCCATTAGAGAAAGATTTTGCAATCAGATCTGAATTAGGCCCAAACTTCATTGATATGCTAATAATCACAGGTGTGTGTATATACGCACGCACACGCCAGCGGCCTGAACATTACTGCAATAAGTACAGGTATCATGAGCATTACTTCCTCCCAGTGGTGCAAGTATAACAAAAATGTCTTAGCGGTGCTTTGCGTGTGCGCCGTAGGCGCGCATCTAAAAAATGGGCATGGCCAGTGAAAATGGGGCTTGTTGACATGACATGCCCCCATTTCTCGTCACTGTAGGAACATTAATTTACATTCCATATGCACCTTACCTTTAAGGTGGTTTCTCTGAAGAATGGGAAACCTCTGAAGAAATGTACAGTATTCTCCCTGGTCAAACAGCATCTTTAGTCAGTATTCACTATTTATGTAGGAAATCACATGATCCGTAAGATGCCTGTTTGTGTAGGAATATAACCAAAGTAATCGTCATACAACAGAGGTTCAACCAGATTCATGCCAGCTGTTTCCCCCTCTGTTTCTTAGCTACACCATTATCTTCCCCCCTGCATCTCCTAGCCACACCATCATATCCCCCGTGCATGTCTCAGCCACACCGTCTTCTCCCCTCAGATACTCTAAGCCACACCATCATCTCCCCCAGCGTCTCTCAGCTTTCGTTCCCCCACTCCTTCATTCTGTGTCTCTCAGCCTGTGTTCCCCCCTTCCTTCATTCTGTGTCTCTCAGCCTGCGTTCCCCCATTCCTTCATTCTGTGTCTCTCAGCCTGCGTTCTTCCCCTCCTTCATTCTGTGTCTCTCAGTCTGTGTTCCCCCCTTCCTTCATTCTGTGTCTCTCAGCCTGCGTTCCCCCACTCCTTCATTCTGTGTCTCTCAGCCTGCGTTCCCCCACTCCTTCATTCTGTGTCTCTCAGCCTGTGTTCCCCCCTTCTTTCATTCTGTGTCTCTCAGCGTGCGTTCCCCATTCCTTCATTCTGTGTCTCTCAGCCTGTGTTCCCCCACTCCTTCATTCTGTGTCTCTCAGCCTGCGTTCCCCCACTCCTTCATTCTGTGTCTCTCAGCCTGCGTTCCCCCCTTCCTTCATTCTGTGTCTCTCAGACTGCGTTCCCCCCTTCCTTCATTCTGTGTCTCTCAGCCTGTGTTCCCCCTTCCTTCATTCTATGTCTCTCAGCCTGCATTCCCCCTTCCTTCATTCTGTGTCTCTCAGCCTGCGTTCCCCCACTCCTTCATTCTGTGTCTCTCAGCCTGCGTTCCCCCCTTCCTTCATTCTGTGTCTCTCAGCCTGTGTTCCCCCTTCCTTCATTCTGTGTCTCTCAGCCTGCATTCCCCCTTCCTTCATTCTGTGTCTCTCAGCCTGTGTTCCCCCACTCCTTCATTCTGTGTCTCTCAACCTGCGTTCCCCCATCCTTCATTCTGTGTCTCTCAGCCTGCGTTCCCCCCTTCCTTCATTCTGTGTCTCCCAGCCTGCGTTGCCCCCTTACTTCATTCTGTGTCTCTCAGCCTACGTTCTTCCCTCCTTCATTCTGTGTCTCTCAGCCTGCATTCCCCCTCATTCATTCTGTGTCTATCAGCCTGCATTCCCCCTCCTTCAGTCTGTGTCTCTCAGCCTGCGTTCCTCCCTCCTTCATTCTGTGTCACACAACCTGCGTCCCCCATCCTTCATTCTGTGTCTCTCAGCCTGCATTCTCTCTCTCCTTCATTATGTCTCTCAGCCTGCATTCTCCCCCCCTTCATTGTGTCTCTCAGCCTACATCCCCCCTTCATTATGTCTCTCAGCCTGCATTCTCCCTCTCCTCCATTATATCTCAGTCTGCATTCTCCCCCCCCCCTTTCATTATGTGTCTCAGTATGCATTCCCCCCCCCCTTCGGTTTCTCAGCCTGCACTCCCCCCCCCTTCATTATGTCTCTCAGCCTGCACCCCCCCCCACCATTATGTCTCTCAGCCTGCACTCCCCCCCCTTCCATTATGTCTCTCAGCCAGCACTCTGCCCCCCCCCCTTTTCATTATGTCTCTCAGCCTGCATTCTTCACCCCCACCCTTCATTATGTCTCTCAGCCTGCACTCCCCCCCTTCATTACATCTCTCAGCCAGCATCCCCCCCCTTCATTTTTTCTCTCAGCCTGCACTCCTCCCCCTTCATTACGTCTCTCAGCCTGTACCTGCACCCCCCCCCCTTCATTAGGTCTCTCAGCCAGCATTCCCCCCCCCCTTTCATTGTGTCTCTCAGCCTGCACTCTCCCCTCATCTTCATTACCTCTCTCAGCCAGCATTCTCCACCCCACCCCCACCCCTTTACACGGTGTCTTTCAGCCTGCAATGCATTCTTCCCCCCATTCTATCTCTCAGCCGGCATTGCCCCCCACTTCTTACCTCTGTGTCTCCCCACTTTCGCGAGGGAAAGCAAGGCAGCGTGCAGCAGGAGGAAGCAGCGGCTCTTCCTTCCTGCTGTCAGACTGCGCTCCCAGCATGCAGCGCTGAAGCAGGAAGAGCCGCTGCTTTTGGCTGTGCCCGGCCGCGGTGTAGTGCGGGCGGGTGTATAGCCAGTTTTGTAACTGGCTATACAGTCGGCTGGGGTGCGACGTGATTGTGACGCCTGGTGCCCGGGAGGAGGGGGCATGGACGCCGCGGACGTGGCTCCGGTCAGTGGATGGGAGTGCGTGGCTTTATTTGGTGTCACCCCATGGAGGGGTGATACCAGAGTGTGGGCCGTACCCCTCGCACCCCCCTCATGACGCCACTGCATCTTGTCAATGTTCCTTCCTGCTTCGCCTCGGTACAATAAAATAGAGCTGTTGCCCATAGTAGCCAATCAGCTTCTAGCTCTAATTTATCTAGCACAATTGTGAAATGACAGAAGTTGATTAGTTGAGAGTTAGGGGTAGGGGTATATTTCCTAAGTGTCGGATTTTAAGAAGTGGAGATGTTGGCGATAGCAACCAATCAGATTCCCCTTATTATTTTTCCTTATCATTTATCTAGCACCTTCTAGAAGATTATAGCTAAAATCTGATTGGTTGCTATAGGCAAAATCTCCACTTCTAAAACACTGCACTTTAGTGAATACAGTATACCCCCTAGTAGCAGTGACCTGACAGGCTTCTCTGCATGTAACCATTTTCTCAGAAGGTATAGTATCCCAAACAGCATGCTTAAGTGTCAATATAGACATTTTTAGAACTTTCTGGGATATCTTCTTTATGTACATTAGTTGGGATTTTATGATCTATTTATTAATAATTATTTATTAATACTAATATATCTTTGCTTTTTTCTCATTCCTGTTTCTTGCAATGTAATTATATAAGTTACAGAGTCTCTTCATAGCAGCAACTGGGTATTCTTTTTAATCATTTTGTTTTTAGCGGCTATGATGTATATTATTTTATTGTTGCATTGTTATTCATGCCAATGTGTGCTATAATTGTGTGACATATTATATCAGAAATAAACCAGGCAGAAAGCTCTCTGTTGTTTAAGTGGATTTTTGCTATTGACATTAAGCTTGTAAATGAAGGATTGCCAAGCAAATACCATTACTATCCACTAGAATTTCCACAGGAATCTTAGAAACTGTCTGTGATTTTGGTGGCTAGACACAAAATAAAAGAATTTTTGAAATCTTAACACAATAGTTACTTTTTCCTAGGTAGCTGTCCTGTAATAGTAATTAGAGATGTGTGCAGACCCCATGTTTTTGTTTTGTTTCTAATTAATCATTGTGTTTTGACTAAATCACCCTCAAGTGTTTTGGTTCTGTTTCTGATTTTGGTTAGTTTAAAATCAATATACCGGTAAATTCGGACAATCATTGATAATAATTTATAAAAATGATTAGAAACAGCTAAAATTATGTAATTTTTGCAATGTAATAACCAAAATTCAGATTTAAAATCCGTATTCCAAACTGCAGGCAAATTTGAACCGGGACTTGGCTCGGATTGGATCTCCTCGGGTGATCCGCATTGGGTTTTGGTTCATTTCGGATTCACAAAATTTGGGTGGATTTGGATTTCTGGAGAGCCGAACCGCACATCTCTAGGTGTAATAGTTTCCTTCTACAGGAATAATATATGTGGTAAAACAATACAGAAGTAAATGATTGTAAGCTGTTTGTTCAGTACTTTTATACTTAGGGCTGATCACCATGGACCATCTGCTCTTGTTTTGCTGTTCCATGGAAAACCATTCTACACTGTATTTATAAATTCACATATTGTGGAATGATTAGCACAAGAAGCGTGGGGTTAATTCAGAGTTGATCGGAGCAGCAAATTTGTTAGCAGTTGGGCAAAACCATGTGCACTGCAGGGGGGGGGGCAGATATAACATGTGCAGAAAGAGTTAGATTTGGGTGGGTTATTTTATTTCTGTGCAGGGTAAATACTGGCTGCTTTATTTTTACACTGCAATTTAGATTTCAGTTTGAACACACCCCACCCAAATCTATCTCTCTCTGCACATGTTATATCTGCACCCCCCCCCCCCCCCTGCACTGCAGTGCACATGGTTTTGTCCAACTGTTAACAAATTTGCTGCTGCGATCAACTCTGAATTACCCCCCATGTTCAATTTATTCATGTGTTGTTAGGGCAGCACCAGGAACACTTACGGGCAAATTCCACTGATGAAACGTGTGATATTTTACAAGAGAATGTGGAATAAGGTGATTATTTCATAGCAGTTTTGAAAGTTTTGTTCATCTGTTCTATACTCCAAGCATGATCAGGTCAATATCATACCTCCCAACATTGAAATAGAGTAAGGAGGGACATCTTGGCGCGAGTAGCGTGCCTGCGACTGGAAGGAGGCATGGCCTGTGTAGAGGGGCGTGGCTTCGTGGGAGGGCCCGCAATCGCGAGCCACGCCCCGTTTTTGTCACTAAGGGGGCATGGCAAGCACTCTGTGAGCTGCTGGCATGCCCCCTCTCCCTCTAACTCACGGAATAGACGCTGTGCGCGTGCGCACAGTGTCTATTCACCGCTGCTCTGCTCTTAACTGAGCAGAGCAGTGAGTGATCAGGAGCCTCCCAACTGCCCCCGCCCCCCCACCGCGGGACACTGCGGCCCGCGGGAGAGACAGCGGGACAGACCCAAAAAAACGGGACTGTCCCGCGAAAATCGGGACAGTTGGGAGGTATGCAATATTAATATATATTTTAATTGTTTGCATTCCTCTTTACTGAGTGAAGCTGAAAATATAATTCAGATTTGATAAAGAGCAAAAACTATTGTCAGTTTTTACAGTTGTTCATTGATGTAGTAGTTAACTGTGAATAATGATATTCCTATTTTAATGTGAATTCATTTTCAGAGGAAACACTTTCACTTTAATGAGATGTATTGGATTTCACTGTCAAGACAAGCTGAAGTGCTCTGTATCTTTAGCTGTGTCTGACACCTGGTGGCAGCAGATTGTTTAGGTTTGGCAAAGGAATACTACAGTTATGCTATATGATAAACAACCCCATTTAAACAGTTCTGAGATGAGATGCGATGAGATGAGAGAATTTCACTGATACTGAGAATAAAGCTAGAAACACAAACCAATGTCTTTAGCTTATATCTTGTATACAGATCAAAGTATAGAATATTCTTTACTTGCCTTTGCTGCAACATTGCTTGAATTGTTAGCATTTACTCTTACTTTCTGACTCCAGGAGAGGGCAGCCAGGACAGCACAACAAGGGGCATGGCATCATCGCGCAACATCGCGCCCCCCGCTCAACAATGACAAGATTACTGGCATTGTAGAACAGGGGATGGGGCTATGATGACGCAATTCAACACGAATTGTGCCCTACCCCGCCCACTTGCACTGGTTAAACGGCGGCTGCTGAGTTATACAGATGGCTGGGAGGGCTGGCTGGTGTTTGCAGGCTCCGGGAGACTTGCCTTCTTTACCGGGGAGCTGGGAGTTCCACCTGATTTTTGGGAGGATAGGCAAGTATACATTTATTTAATAATAATAATAATAATAATAATAATAAATAATACTAATGATAATTTTAATTATATAGCGCTCTTTCTCCAACAAGACTCATGGCACTTTACAGACATCAAAAAGAATGCACATAATACAGAAGATTTAAGTAATACAGCAATTGACAAGTTGCACAGATATAAAAAGAAAACCTTTCGCACACAGTAAGCATAATGCAGGATTGGTGTAGGCATTTTGGGTAACAACTTCCAAGGGTTATGTATTTCACCCTCACAGGTACCAGGTGAGGCAGCCATCTTAGGCACACTGCATAGGATTACCCTGAGTGGAATAGTCTACCTCTAGAAGAGATGACACAAAATGGCGTGATTTCAGTGTCTTAATGCTAAGAGTAGGGTCCCAACAAAACAGTCAAGTCCATGTATTTTTCATTCTATCCACAAGCGTACCAGATGAGGCAGCCATGTTGGGCGCACTACAAAGGTTACACTGTGTGAGGCGAGCCATACAAGGGCCTAATGCATACATGGAAAAACTGATACTTGTGTAGTAGTAGTAGTAGTAGTAGTAGTAGCAGTAGTAGTATGATCTACCCTGTTTGGAAAGTTTCACATGAAGAACATCCTGCCTGGGTAGGATAAACCTGAGGCCACCATCTTGGGTGCACTGCTTAGGTCACACTGTCAGGGTGTGCAAACAGTGGAGGTACACGTTACAGGAATAGCACATAGTGGGGTGGAGGAGAGAAAAAAAAACACATGGTAAAAAATTTTTTTGCAGGTAACCAACGGAAGGGGTAAAATTAGGTTAACATTATTTTGATGAAACTATAAATGTCCTGGTCTCATGGGAGCAGAATGGGTGGGTATGAGAATGTCGGGAGCACACTCAAGTTCGATGGAAATGTCACTGCTGAGCCTGCTCCTGGTGCTCTCCCCCATAGCTCCCTGCTTATGTTGAGGGTTAGACCTGGGGACAGACCTGATGTTTTCAGATGGAGGGGTGGTAAGCGAGGGTGGAATGAGTGGAGCTTTAGTTCCAGGTGTCGCTGGGGACAGAAGGTGCCGGCTCCCTGTAACAGAGCTGGGATCCAGGAATCAGGGTAGGAGACGATGACTGGAAGAGAGGGAAAGGGTGACCACCACACTGCCTGCATGTTCCATGTCACTGATTGCAGTGTAGAGAGTCCAGAGCAGTGAGTGTGTTGTAAGGGAAGAGGGGAGGTTTGGAGTCTTGTCAGAAAAAGCTTCCTGGCTGTCAGGTATTTGCATTCAGTGATATGAAATATGCAGGCAGTGTGGTGGCCACCCATTCCATTTCCTCAGTCCTTTCCTTCTACCCAGCAAGGTCAATCACATAGAAGCTCTGATCCTCCAGGCTAGAACGAGGAGATGCTCTGCTGCTGCCCCCTTGGTGAGAATTAATGTGTGTATGTGTTTATGTCTGTGTATACTGTGTGTTTATGTGTATATGTCTGTGTGTGTGTGTGTGTGTGTGTGTGTGTGTGTGTATAAATATGTATGCGTGTTTGTGTGTAAATGTCTGTATATGTATGTGTGCATATGTGTGTGTTTATGCTTTTACATGTATATGTCTGTGTGTGTATATATATGTGTGTGTATATGTGTGCTTATGTATGTCTGTGTGTTTATGTGTATACATGTATATACCTGTGTGTATATATGTGTGCTTATGTATGTCTGTGTGTATATGTGTGTGTTTATGTGTATATGTATATGGCTGTGTGTATATGTGTGTGCTTATGTATGTATGTCTGTGTGTATATGTGTGTGTTTATGTGTATATATCTTTGTATACAGTATGTGTGAGTATATGTGTGTGTCTATGTGTGTGTGTGTGTGTGTGTGTGTGTGTGTGTGTGTATCTGTGTATGTGTATATGTATGTATGTGTGTGTTTGTGTGTAAATGTGAGTATTTGAGTGTAAATGTATTCATATATGTGTGTTTATGCGTATACATGTATATGTCTGTGTGTGTGCTTATGTATGTCTGTGTGTATATGTGTGTTTGTGTTTATATATCTTTGTATACAGTATGTATACAAAGATATACAGTATGTGTGTGTGTTTATGTATGTCTGTGTGTATCTGTGTTTATGTGTGTGTATATGTGTACATATATGTGTATATGTGTGTGTTTATGTATTCTGTGCCTAAATGTGTGTGAATGTATGTATGTATTTATGTATGTATGGGTGGTGGTGGGTGTGGGCGCCTTCATGTGACCCTGCTCCGGGTGTCATGTCTTCACGCTATGCCTCTGGTGGTAAGCCTGGTCCTGGAGTTCTTATTGCAGAGGTGTGGAGAGGCCACATAATGACTCTGAGCTTTGTGGTTGTAACACAGTCTTTCTGTAGGTTTATTTGTTTGCCTTGTGCTTTCCTTTGGTTTAATGCAGGTATAACGCTATTATTGACTTTAACCTGCCACCTAAAGAACTGGCCTCCTAACCTATACTGAATAAATAGGACTACTGCAACATGTGTTCATCCTGATTACAACTCCCACCCCACACAACCACCCTCCACCAAAAGGTGTTAATCAAATCTATCAAATGTAAGGTCAGTAGACCACACTCAATCACTATAAGTTCTTAACATAGTACAGATATAAATCTACTTTCTCTAACGTCCTAGTGGATGCTGGGTACTCCGTAAGGACCATGGGGTATAGACGGGCTCCGCAGGAGACTGGGCACTCTTAAAAGAAAGATTAGGTACTATATCTGGTGTGCACTGGCTCCTCCCTCTATGCCCCTCCTCCAGACCTCAGTTAGTATCTGTGCCCGGCCAGAGCTGGATGCACCCTAGGGGCTCTCCTGAGCTTCCTAGAAAAGAAAGTATTTGTTAGGTTTTTTATTTTCAGTGAGATCTGCTGGCAACAGACTCACTGCTACGTGGGACTGAGGGGAGAGAAGCGAACCTACCTGCTTGCAGCTAGCTTGGGCTTCTAAGGCTACTGGACACCATTAGCACCAGAGGGATCGAACACAGGCCCAGTCCTCGGTCGTCCGGTCCCGGAGCCGTGCCGCCGTCCCCCTTGCAGAGCCAGAAGAACGGAGAGAAGTTGAAAATCGGCGGCTGAAGACTCCGGTCTTCATTAAGGTAGTGCACAGCACTGCAGCTGTGCGCCATTGCTCCCTTAGCACACCACACACTCCGGTCACTGATGGGTGCAGGGCGCTGGGGGGGGGTGCCCTGGGCAGCAATTAGATTACCTTACTTGGCGAAAAGCACATAATACAGTCTGATAAACTGTATATGTGCATTAACCCCCGCCATTAAAGTACATAAAAAGGACAGAAGCCCGCCGCTGAGGGGGCCGGGCCTTCTTCCTCAGCACACCGGCGCCATTTTCTCTTCACAGCTCAGCTGGAAGTAAGCTCCCCAGGCTCTCCCCTGCAGTATCCTGGTACACAAAGGGTAAAAAAGAGGGGGGGGGGCACATAAATGTAGGCGCAAAACTGTGTATACAAGCTGCTATAGGGGAAAAATCACTCAGTATAGTGTACATCCCTGTATTATATAGCGCTGTGGTGTGTGCTGGCATACTCTCTCTCTGTCTCTCCAAAGGGCCTGATGGGGGAACTGTCTTCAAATAGAGCATCTCTTGTGTGTGTGGTGTGTCGGTACGCGAGTGTCGACATGTCTGAGGTAAAAGGCTCCTCTAAGGAGGTGATAGAGCGGATAAGTGTGTGGGAGGGTGTCTCCGTCAACAACGCCGACACCTGTTTGGATATGTGTAAGTGCTGAGGTAAAATTATTGCACAAAAGGTTAGGGAATAGAAAGGAAATCTACCCTGGTCTGTCCCTATGTCACAGAGTCCTTCAGAGTCTCTCTATGTTCACTATCCAAAATAACAAAGTATCAACACAGAGTTTAACTCCACTGTCGACTACGATAATGCAAAGTTACAGCCAAGAGGGCTAAAAGATATTCAATATATGATTATTGGAATAAAAGATGATTTGCATATCACTGATGACTCATCTGTCCCTGACACGAGAGTACACATGTTAAGGGGAAGAATGCTGAGGTAAATTTCCCTCCTCTCATGAGGAAAAAGAGCGTGAATCTCCAGACAAGAGAGGGCAGCTTCCCACAAGAGAATTCTCAGGCTGTATCCTTTCCCCACTAGGGCCAGGATGTGTTGAGAATCTTCCCCTTGGGTGTCCTGTTTGCACTAGCTATTCTCAGGGATTCTGCAGATAGCGTGCACATTCTAGTATACTACCCAGACCGGCGATTGTGTCGGCATGGGTTTATAGCGCTATGGCAGCGTGGACAGGTACCTTATCAGCAGAGATTGAGACCCTAGTATGCATATAAATATTTTAAGATGCTGTCTTAAGTGATAGATATATAATTATAAAGCATGCCCAAAGGGACATGAGTATACTAGAGATGTGCACCGGAAATTTTTCGGGTTTTGTGTTTTGGTTTTGGGTTCGGTTCCGTGGCCGTGTTTTGGGTTCGAACGCGTTTTGGCAAAACCTCACCGAATTTTTTTTGTCGGATTCGGGTGTGTTTTGGATTCGGGTGTTTTTTTCAAAAAACCCTAAAAAACAGCTTAAATCATAGAATTTGGGGGTCATTTTGATCCCAAAGTATTATTAACCTCAATAACCATAATTTCCACTCATTTTCAGTCTATTCTGAACACCTCACACCTCACAATATTATTTTTAGTCCTAAAATTTGCACCGAGGTCGCTGGATGACTAAGCTCAGCGACCCAAGTGGCCGACACAAACACCTAGCCCATCTTGGAGTGGCATTGCAGTGTCACGCAGGATGGCCCTTCCAAAAAACACCCCCCAAACAGCACATGACGCAAAGAAAAAAAGAGGCGCAATGAGGTAGCTGTGTGAGTAAGCTAAGCGACCCTAGTGGCCGACACAAACATCTGGCCCATCTAAGAGTGGCACTGCAGTGTCAGGCCGGATGGCCCTTCCAAAAAATACTCCCCAAACAGCACATGACGCAAAGAAGAAAAAAAAGAGGCGCAATGAGGTAGCTGTGTGACTAAGATAAGTGACCCTAGTGGCCGACACAAACACCTGGCCCATCTAGGAGTGGCACTGCAGTGTCACGTAGGATGGCCCTTCCAAAAAATACTCCCCAAACAGCACATGACGCAAAGAAGAAAAAAAAGAGGCGCAATGAGGTAGCTGTGTGACTAAGATAAGCGACCCTAGTGGCCGACACAAACACCTGGCCCATCTAGGAGTGGCACTGCAGTGTCACGCAGGATGGCCCTTCCAAAAAACACTCCCCAAACAGCACATGACGCAAAGAAAAATGAAAGAAAAAAGAGGTGCAAGATGGAATTGTCCTTGGGCCCTCCCACCCACCCTTATGTTGTATAAACAGGACATGCACACTTTAACCAACCCATCATTTCAGTGACAGGGTCTGCCACACGACTGTGACTGAAATGACGGGTTGGTTTGGACCCCCACCAAAAAAGAAGCAATTAATCTCTCCTTGCACAAACTGGCTCTACAGAGGCAAGATGTCCACCTCATCATCATCCTCCGATTCATCACCGTGTACATCCCCCTCCTCACAGATTATCAATTCGTCCCCACTGGAATCCACCATCACAGCTCCCTGTGTACTTTGTGGAGGCAATTGCTGATGGTGAATGTCTCCACGGAGGAATTGATTATAATTCATTTTAATGAACATCATCTTCTCCACATTTTCTGGAAGTAACCTCGTACGCCGATTGCTGACAAGGTGAGCGGCGGCACTAAACACTCTTTCGGAGTACACACTTGTGGGAGGGCAACTTAGGTAGAATAAAGCCAGTTTGTGCAAGGGCCTCCAAATTGCCTCTTTTTCCTGCCAGTATAAGTACGGACTGTCTGACGTGCCTACTTGGATGCGGTCACTCATATAATCCTCCACCATTCTTTCAATGGTGAGAGAATCATATGCCGTGACAGTAGACGACATGTCCGTAATCGTTGGCAGGTCCTTCAGTCCGGACCAGATGTCAGCATCAGCAGTCGCTCCAGACTGCCCTGCATCACCGCCAGCGGGTGAGCTCGGAATTCTGAGCCTTTTCCTCGCACCCCCAGTTGCGGGAGAATGTGAAGGAGGAGATGTTGACAGGTCGCGTTCCGCTTGACTTGACAATTTTCTCACCAGCAGTTCTTTGAACCCCTGCAGACTTGTGTCTGCCGGAAAGAGAGATACAACGTAGGTTTTAAATCTAGGATCGAGCACGGTGGCCAAAATGTAGTGCTCTGATTTCAACAGATTGACCACCCGTGAATCCTTGTTAAGCGAATTAAGGGCTCCATCCACAAGTCCCACATGCCTAGCGGAATCGCTCTGTGTTAGCTCCTCCTTCAATGTCTCCAGCTTCTTCTGCAAAAGCCTGATGAGGGGAATGACCTGACTCAGGCTGGCAGTGTCTGAACTGACTTCACGTGTGGCAAGTTCAAAAGGTTGCAGAACCTTGCACAACGTTGAAATCATTCTCCACTGCGCTTGAGACAGGTGCATTCCACCTCCTATATCGTGGTCAGTTGTATAGGCTTGAATGGCCTTTTGCTGCTCCTCCAACCTCTGAAGCATATAGAGGGTTGAATTCCACCTCGTTACCACTTCTTGCTATAGATGATGGCAGGGCAGGTTCAGGCGTTTTTGGTGTTGCTCCAGTCTTCTGTACGTGGTGCCTGTACGCCGAAAGTGTCCCGCAATTCTTCTGGCCACCGACAGCATCTCTTGCACGCCCCTGTCATTTTTTAAATAATTCTGCACCACCAAATTCAAGGTATGTGCAAAACATGGGACGTGCTGGAATTTGCCCAGATTTAATGCACACACAATATTGCTGGCGTTGTCCGATGCCACAAATCCACAGGAGAGTCCAATTGGGGTAAGCCATTCTGCGATGATCTTCCTCAGTTGCCGTAAGAGGTTTTCAGCTGTGTGCGTATTCTGGAAAGCGGTGATACAAAGCGTAGCCTGCCTAGGAAAGAGTTGGCGTTTGCGAGATGCTGCTACTGGTGCCGCCGCTGCTGTTCTTGCGGCGGGAGTGAATACATCTACCCAGTGGGCTGTCACAGTCATATAGTCCTGAGTCTGCCCTGCTCCACTTGTCCACATGTCCGTGGTTAAGTGGACATTGGGTACAATTGCATTTTTTAGGACACTGGTGAGTCTTTTTCTGAGGTCTGTGTACATTTTCGGTATCGCCTGCCTAGAGAAATGGAACCTAGATGGTATTTGGTACCGGGGACACAGTACCTCAAACAAGTCTATAGTTGGCTCTGCAGTAATGATGGATACCGGAACCACGTTTCTCACCGCCCAGGATGCCAAGGCCTCAGTTATCCGCTTTGCAGCAGGATGACTGCTGTGATATTTCATCTCCCTCGCAAAGGACTGTTGGACAGTCAATTGCTTGGTGGAAGTAGTAAAAGTGGTCTTACGACTTCCCCTCTGGGATGACCATCGACTCCCAGCAGCAACAACAGCAGCGCCAGCAGCAGTAGGCGTTACACTCAAGGATGCATCGGAGGAATCCCAGGCAGGAGAGGACTCATCAGAATTGCCAGTGACATGGCCTTCAGGACTATTGGCATTCCTGGGGAAGGAGGAAATTGACACTGAGGGAGTTGGTGGGGTGGTTTGCGTGAGCTTGGTTACAAGAGGAAGGGATTTACTGGTCAGTGGACTGCTTCCGCTGTCGCCCAAAGTTTTTGAACTTGTCACTGACTTATGATGAATGCGCTGCAGGTGACGTATAAGGGAGGATGTTCCAAGGTGGTTAACGTCCTTACCCCTACTTATTACAGCTTGACAAAGGCAACACACGGCTTGACACCTGTTGTCCGCATTTCTGTTGAAATACTTCCACACAGAAGAGCTGATTTTTTTGGTATTTTCACCAGGCATGTCAATGGCCATATTCCTCCCATGGACAACAGGTGTCTCCCCGGGTGCCTGAATTAAACAAACCACCTCACCATCAGAATCCTCCTTGTCAATTTCCTCCCCAGCGCCAGCAACACCCATATCCTCCTCATCCTGGTGTACTTCAACACTGACATCTTTAATCTGACTATCAGGAACTGGACTGCGGGTGCTCCTTCCAGCACTTGCAGGGGGCGTGCAAATGGTGGAAGGCGCATGCTCTTCACGTCCAGTGTTGGGAAGGTCAGGCATCGCAACCGACACAATTGGACTCTCCTTGTGGATTTGTGATTTCGAAGAATGCACAGTTCTTTGCTGTGCTTTTGCCAGCTTAAGTCTTTTCATTTTTCTAGCGAGAGGCTGAGTGCTTCCATCCTCATGTGAAGCTGAACCACTAGCCATGAACATAGGCCAGGGCCTCAGCCGTTCCTTGCCACTCCGTGTGGTAAATGGCATATTGGCAAGTTTACGCTTCTCCGACGACGATTTTATTTTAGATTTTTGAGTCCTTTTTTTACTGATATTTTGTGTTTTGGATTTTACATGCTCTGTACTATGAAAGAAGAAGATAGATATACACCATCTAGCGCTAAGGAGAATACCACATTCACAATATATTTTTCTATAAAACACCACACACAAACGTCTGCCACCAATAGGAAAAAAAACACAATTGGTAGTACTTAACGTTTAGAAAAGTGGTCAACATATGGGCAGGTGTTTCTTAATCCATGGATATCGACAATTTTGTCATGTGAAAAGAAAAAAACGTATGATTGTGCAGATTATTTCAAGTAGATTGCGAGTTTTATTAAATGGATCCACTTACAAGTGTAGACTTTAAATTGAGCCTGATTGAGTTCCAAAAGTGGCAGAATACAGCAACGGACAGGTGCATCGATTTTCAAAGTCGTAGGGGGACTTTCATGCAGACTAAAAACTTGATAGAAATACAGCATAACGGGTGCCCCACTGGCAAGACAGCAAAGGTGAGTTCCTGATGTTCGAGGAATAATCCAGCTCTCACTTCCGGAATGTGAGTACTGTACCAAACCCAAGGTCTTTAAGCCGAGCGGGGTGTCCCTTCCAAAGCCACACTAGACGCGTTTCAGACCGAAGTCCTTCCTCAGTAGCATGGCTCATAACCTCCCAGAACCTCCTTATATTGAGAGAGAAACAGGTGCTCCAAATCGCTGCTAATCGCTGTCTTCCTCGTTTCCGGCATGTGCGGCGCAACCGGAACCGGAAGTGACGTCAGGATTTGCGTTCCACACAGACAGGAAGTTCTCCATATGCGTTCCACATATCGTGGAACCGGAAGTGGGGAAACATTTATCATTCCGCTTGATTAGAGATGGTTTAAATACATTCCATAATTCATTATTATGATAAGTAGTACAAACGGAAGTCCATGGGTAAATTCTGTACACAGCCGGAGCTAGATAATCATACAAAACATATAAAGAAAACATATATATATTTATAAAAGAACATATATATATATATAAAAAGACATATATTTAAAAAGGCATATATTTAGAGATTGATATCATCACGAATCCAAAAAGAATAAATCAATAGAGTAATAAATATTTATATATAAATATACTAATAAATATACGAGGTCTATTCATATTAGGTTAAAAAGCATTTAAGCTCGAAGTCGACATTCAAGCCCTTGGGTACAAGGGTGCTTAGAGAATGTACCCACCGCATCTCAGCTTGGGATAATCGTTTATCTATATCGCGGCTTCTGGGTTTAGGTAATATTAATTGAATACCCCAAAAATTCTTTATGAAACATTCCTTTGATTCGTGATGAGTGTGAAAATGTGCAGAGACATTGTGAGTTAAAAGGGATTTCCGGATATTATAAATATGTTCGGCTGCTCTCACTTTTAATTTTCTAGTGGTCTTACCCACGTAGAACAACCCGCAAGTACATTGTAAAAGATACACAACGTTTTTAGAATGGCATGTAATAAATTCGTTAATTGGATATATTTTATTATCAATATTTAAACTACTACATTTTTTCTCTTTGATTTTCACAGTCTTACACATAAGGCAATCCCCACATCGATGGAAGCCCTTTGTTCTGACACTCTGTCGGACCTCTGTTGTTAAATTACTTTTTACTAAATGATCTTTTAAAGAGGGTGCCTTCCTATAAACAAAGGTTGGTTTATTAGGGATTGCACTACCTAAGATTGGGTCTTGTTGTAGTAGTTTCCAATTATTACTAATAACCCTTTCTATCTCGCGGTGACAATTACTATATTGGCTAAAAAAAGCCCATTCATGTTTGTTATATTTTGTGTTATCCTGTTTTGTTTTAGTTTTCAAAAGATCCTTTCTTTCAACTCGATTTATTTTATCTCTAGCATTTTGCAAAAGATCATCAGAGTAACCCTTTGCACTTAATCTCAATGATACCTCATCTAACTGCACCTCGCATATGTGATCGTCTGTGCAATTACGTTTAATCCGAGAAAATTGCCCAAATGGGATAGCGGTCAGCCAGTTTTTATGATGCTGGCTAGAAGTGTTTATAAAACTATTTGAATCCGTCTTTTTCCTAAAAGTTTTGGTTTTTAAAAGGCCATCCTCAATATATATGTTAAGATCTAAAAAAGACACTTCTAGAGGACTACAGGAGAAAGTGAATACAATCGAAAATGAATTAGAGTTAAGATTTGTACACCACTGGTTAAAAAGATCCGTGCCACCTCTCCATATAAAAAGCACGTCATCGATAAAACGATGCCAGGACACCAGGCCCGCCGCCAGCACGCCACCCTGCCAAATAACTTGATCTTCCCAATAGGCCATATATAGGTTGGCGTAGCTGGGGGCGAACCTGGTGCCCATAGCAGTGCCCACGGACTGTAAATAAAAAGACCCCTCGAATAGAAAATAGTTATTTATAAGGATAAAATTAATACTATCCAAGATAAATTTCTTTAAGTTAGAATCTAAAGTGCTTTTATCTAAAAAGTAAGATACTGCCACCAAACCTTTTTCTCTATCTATTATGGTATAGAGTGTGCTTACGTCAGCAGTGCAAAGCAAATCATCCTTCTGCCAATTATAAGGTGCCAATTTCCTTAAGATGTCACCAGTGTCCTTTAAGTAAGCTTTTGTTTCTAATACTAAAGGTTGAAGGTAATGGTCAACCATGGCAGAAAGATTACTGGTAATGCTATTGCAGCCGGAAATGATGGGTCTTCCCGGGGGGTGGAGGGGGTCCTTGTGCACTTTAGGAAGAACATATATACAAGGAATAGTTGGTTCCTTGATATTCAAAAAATCAAATTCACTCTTATTAATGACTTTATTATTCAAAGCATCAGAAGTTAACACTCGAAGAGCTTCACTAATTTTAGGGGTGGGGTCATTCTTAAGTTTTTTATATGTATCGCCATTTCCCAATTGTTTGTTTATTTCTCCTATATAAGCATCCCGTGTTAATAGAACCACCCCTCCACCCTTATCTGCAGGCTTTATAATTAATGAACTATCATCTTTAAGTGTTTTTAATGCAATAGCCTCTTTTTTAGTCAAGTTACACTTCTTATTTCTCCGGAATTTATTACCTTTATTTTTCTGTTCCCTTTGTATTATTTTATTAATTTCCTCACATACCACATTATTAAAACAGTCTAAAAAACTTCCTTTAAAATGGGATGGATAAAAGGTGGATGGGGGTTTAAATTTAGAGGGATTAGTGGACTCATTACTTTGTGGGCCATCTTCTCTTTCTTTATTAAGAAAAAAACGTTTAATAGTAAGCTTTCTTATATATTTCTGCACATCTATAAATAAATTAAAAGAATTAGGATGAAACGAGGGTGCAAATTTGAGTCCTTTTTGTAGGACACTTAGTTCTTCCTCAGTTAGCTCTCTGCCTGTAAGGTTAAACACTTTACCTTTAGCGGAGTCAGTGCCAGTAGTTTCATCAGTATTTGTTATTAACAAAGTACTAGATGCTTTACTTCTTTGAGACTTTGATTTAATTTTAGGTTTATGTTTCTGACCTGCTCTTTTTCCCCTCTTAGTTTTCTTAATAGCTAATAGTTCTTCCTTGGGTTCCTGCGATCCCACAAAAAAGATTGCCGTTCTACTTCATGGGATTGCTGCTGTTCCTGATTTTCCAAAACTGAAAATCTATTTAGGTGGTTAAATCGGGCATAATCAGAGTCAGTTCTTTCTCGCCTATTAAATCCCCCAGTTTTAGTATCTCGTCTATTAAACCCTATTTGTGCCCGCGAATTATGGTTATTTCCATACTGATTATCCCTAAATTCCCATTTGGGATGATATCCGTTATTCCTATCATCCCGATCATTCCTGTATTCATTAGGGTATCTCAGTTTGTTAACATAATTGAACCTTCTGTTATCCCGATTATTTCTATATTCATCGGGATATCTATAGTTATTAGTGGTCTTTCGTCTATGTTCATTAGTTCTATATTTTTTATTATTATCAGTGGGGGGAATGGCATGGTCATTAACTTGTGTGCTGGATTGTGCCATGGTAGAGCATGGTGTATCATCTAGAGCTACTGGATGATCAATATCCCTAAAAAACTTTTTCTGTTTCTTCTCCCTTAAGTCTTTAGTATTTTTATTTATTTTATATAGCAGATCTTTCTCAAATGATGCAAAATCATCTAAATCCTTATAAGGGTGTACCAAGGATTGTAGTAAACTAATTTCATCATTAAGTTTCTTCAAGAGAGTGGTTCTTTCCCTTATGATTAAACCCACAAGGGACTGAGAGCAACTCTCCAATATTGCATTCCATTCATTTTTAAAAATATCATCGCTAGTGCCAAATGAAGGTTGTTTATTAATCTTTAATCCTTTCGGAACAATATGGGAAGCCTGATATTGTTCTAGAGTGGCCACCTCCCACCACAGTTTATTTTCTTTAATCATAACTATCTCTAGTTTCTTAAATACAGACCCTAGGTCATCATCACATAATTGAGAATCATTCACAGATTTAGTGAATGTATTTTTTACCATTTGGTTCCTAGATTCTCTATAAGTGAACATGTTCGCGGCACTGAAACTGGAAGAAGGGGTGCTAAGGAATCTATAGTATACAAAATGTTACCAGTTTCTTGTGCGCAAAAAAACCTCCTATAATGCAGCTAGTTAAGTATATCAGAGTAACGCATCCGTATTACTCAGGGGGAGTGATTTGAAAGAAGAAGATAGATATACACCATCTAGCGCTAAGGAGAATACCACATTCACAATATATTTTTCTATAAAACACCACACACAAACGTCTGCCACCAATAGGAAAAAAAACACAATTGGTAGTACTTAACGTTTAGAAAAGTGGTCAACATATGGGCAGGTGTTTCTTAATCCATGGATATCGACAATTTTGTCATGTGAAAAGAAAAAAACGTATGATTGTGCAGATTATTTCAAGTAGATTGCGAGTTTTATTAAATGGATCCACTTACAAGTGTAGACTTTAAATTGAGCCTGATTGAGTTCCAAAAGTGGCAGAATACAGCAACGGACAGGTGCATCGATTTTCAAAGTCGTAGGGGGACTTTCATGCAGACTAAAAACTTGATAGAAATACAGCATAACGGGTGCCCCACTGGCAAGACAGCAAAGGTTAGTTCCTGATGTTCGAGGAATAATCCAGCTCTCACTTCCGGAATGTGAGTACTGTACCAAACCCAAGGTCTTTAAGCCGAGCGGGGTGTCCCTTCCAAAGCCACGCTAGACGCGTTTCAGACCGAAGTCCTTCCTCAGTAGCATGGCTCATAACCTCCCAGAACCTCCTTATATTGAGAGAGAAACAGGTGCTCCAAATCGCTGCTAATCGCTGTCTTCCTCGTTTCCGGCATGTGCGGCACAACCGGAACCGGAAGTGACGTCAGGATTTGCGTTCCACACAGACAGGAAGTTCTCCATATGCGTTCCACATATCGTGGAACCGGAAGTGGGGAAACATTTATCATTCCGCTTGATTAGAGATGGTTTAAATACATTCCATAATTCATTATTATGATAAGTAGTACAAACGGAAGTCCATGGGTAAATTCTGTACACAGCCGGAGCTAGATAATCATACAAAACATATAAAGAAAACATATATATATTTATAAAAGAACATATATATATATATATAAAAAGACATATATTTAAAAAGGCATATATTTAGAGATTGATATCATCACGAATCCAAAAAGAATAAATCAATAGAGTAATAAATATTTATATATAAATATACTAATAAATATACGAGGTCTATTCATATTAGGTTAAAAAGCATTTAAGCTCGACGTCGACATTCAAGCCCTTGGGTACAAGGGTGCTTAGAGAATGTACCCACTGCATCTCAGCTTGGGATAATCGTTTATCTATATCGCGGCTTCTGGGTTTAGGTAATATTAATTGAATACCCCAAAAATTCTTTATGAAACATTCCTTTGATTCGTGATGAGTGTGAAAATGTGCAGAGACATTGTGAGTTAAAAGGGATTTCCGGATATTATAAATATGTTCGGCTGCTCTCACTTTTAATTTTCTAGTGGTCTTACCCACGTAGAACAACCCGCAAGTACATTGTAAAAGATACACAACGTTTTTAGAATGGCATGTAATAAATTCGTTAATTGGATATATTTTATTATCAATATTTAAACTACTACATTTTTTCTCTTTGATTTTCACAGTCTTACACATAAGGCAATCCCCACATCGATGGAAGCCCTTTGTTCTGACACTCTGTCGGACCTCTGTTGTTAAATTACTTTTTACTAAATGATCTTTTAAAGAGGGTGCCTTCCTATAAACAAAGGTTGGTTTATTAGGGATTGCACTACCTAAGATTGGGTCTTGTTGTAGTAGTTTCCAATTATTACTAATAACCCTTTCTATCTCGCGGTGACAATTACTATATTGGCTAAAAAAAGCCCATTCATGTTTGTTATATTTTGTGTTATCCTGTTTTGTTTTAGTTTTCAAAAGATCCTTTCTTTCAACTCGATTTATTTTATCTCTAGCATTTTGCAAAAGATCATCAGAGTAACCCTTTGCACTTAATCTCAATGATACCTCATCTAACTGCACCTCGCATATGTGATCGTCTGTGCAATTACGTTTAATCCGAGAAAATTGCCCAAATGGGATAGCGGTCAGCCAGTTTTTATGATGCTGGCTAGAAGTGTTTATAAAACTATTTGAATCCGTCTTTTTCCTAAAAGTTTTGGTTTTTAAAAGGCCATCCTCAATATATATGTTAAGATCTAAAAAAGACACTTCTAGAGGACTACAGGAGAAAGTGAATACAATCGAAAATGAATTAGAGTTAAGATTTGTACACCACTGGTTAAAAAGATCCGTGCCACCTCTCCATATAAAAAGCACGTCATCGATAAAACGATGCCAGGACACCAGGCCCGCCGCCAGCACGCCACCCTGCCAAATAACTTGATCTTCCCAATAGGCCATATATAGGTTGGCGTAGCTGGGGGCGAACCTGGTGCCCATAGCAGTGCCCACGGACTGTAAATAAAAAGACCCCTCGAATAGAAAATAGTTATTTATAAGGATAAAATTAATACTATCCAAGATAAATTTCTTTAAGTTAGAATCTAAAGTGCTTTTATCTAAAAAGTAAGATACTGCCACCAAACCTTTTTCTCTATCTATTATGGTATAGAGTGTGCTTACGTCAGCAGTGCAAAGCAAATCATCCTTCTGCCAATTATAAGGTGCCAATTTCCTTAAGATGTCACCAGTGTCCTTTAAGTAAGCTTTTGTTTCTAATACTAAAGGTTGAAGGTAATGGTCAACCATGGCAGAAAGATTACTGGTAATGCTATTGCAGCCGGAAATGATGGGTCTTCCCGGGGGGTGGAGGGGGTCCTTGTGCACTTTAGGAAGAACATATATACAAGGAATAGTTGGTTCCTTGATATTCAAAAAATCAAATTCACTCTTATTAATGACTTTATTATTCAAAGCATCAGAAGTTAACACTCGAAGAGCTTCACTAATTTTAGGGGTGGGGTCATTCTTAAGTTTTTTATATGTATCGCCATTTCCCAATTGTTTGTTTATTTCTCCTATATAAGCATCCCGTGTTAATAGAACCACCCCTCCACCCTTATCTGCAGGCTTTATAATTAATGAACTATCATCTTTAAGTGTTTTTAATGCAATAGCCTCTTTTTTAGTCAAGTTACACTTCTTATTTCTCCGGAATTTATTACCTTTATTTTTCTGTTCCCTTTGTATTATTTTATTAATTTCCTCACATACCACATTATTAAAACAGTCTAAAAAACTTCCTTTAAAATGGGATGGATAAAAGGTGGATGGGGGTTTAAATTTAGAGGGATTAGTGGACTCATTACTTTGTGGGCCATCTTCTCTTTCTTTATTAAGAAAAAAAAACGTTTAATAGTAAGCTTTCTTATATATTTCTGCACATCTATAAATAAATTAAAAGAATTAGGATGAAACGAGGGTGCAAATTTGAGTCCTTTTTGTAGGACACTTAGTTCTTCCTCAGTTAGCTCTCTGCCTGTAAGGTTAAACACTTTACCTTTAGCGGAGTCAGTGCCAGTAGTTTCATCAGTATTTGTTATTAACAAAGTACTAGATGCTTTACTTCTTTGAGACTTTGATTTAATTTTAGGTTTATGTTTCTGACCTGCTCTTTTTCCCCTCTTAGTTTTCTTAATAGCTAATAGTTCTTCCTTGGGTTCCTGCGATCCCACAAAAAAGATTGCCGTTCTACTTCATGGGATTGCTGCTGTTCCTGATTTTCCAAAACTGAAAATCTATTTAGGTGGTTAAATCGGGCATAATCAGAGTCAGTTCTTTCTCGCCTATTAAATCCCCCAGTTTTAGTATCTCGTCTATTAAACCCTATTTGTGCCCGCGAATTATGGTTATTTCCATACTGATTATCCCTAAATTCCCATTTGGGATGATATCCGTTATTCCTATCATCCCGATCATTCCTGTATTCATTAGGGTATCTCAGTTTGTTAACATAATTGAACCTTCTGTTATCCCGATTATTTCTATATTCATCGGGATATCTATAGTTATTAGTGGTCTTTCGTCTATGTTCATTAGTTCTATATTTTTTATTATTATCAGTGGGGGGAATGGCATGGTCATTAACTTGTGTGCTGGATTGTGCCATGGTAGAGCATGGTGTATCATCTAGAGCTACTGGATGATCAATATCCCTAAAAAACTTTTTCTGTTTCTTCTCCCTTAAGTCTTTAGTATTTTTATTTATTTTATATAGCAGATCTTTCTCAAATGATGCAAAATCATCTAAATCCTTATAAGGGTGTACCAAGGATTGTAGTAAACTAATTTCATCATTAAGTTTCTTCAAGAGAGTGGTTCTTTCCCTTATGATTAAACCCACAAGGGACTGAGAGCAACTCTCCAATATTGCATTCCATTCATTTTTAAAAATATCATCGCTAGTGCCAAATGAAGGTTGTTTATTAATCTTTAATCCTTTCGGAACAATATGGGAAGCCTGATATTGTTCTAGAGTGGCCACCTCCCACCACAGTTTATTTTCTTTAATCATAACTATCTCTAGTTTCTTAAATACAGACCCTAGGTCATCATCACATAATTGAGAATCATTCACAGATTTAGTGAATGTATTTTTTACCATTTGGTTCCTAGATTCTCTATAAGTGAACATGTTCGCGGCACTGAAACTGGAAGAAGGGGTGCTAAGGAATCTATAGTATACAAAATGTTACCAGTTTCTTGTGCGCAAAAAAACCTCCTATAATGCAGCTAGTTAAGTATATCAGAGTAACGCATCCGTATTACTCAGGGGGAGTGATTTGAAAGAAGAAGATAGATATACACCATCTAGCGCTAAGGAGAATACCACATTCACAATATATTTTTCTATAAAACACCACACACAAACGTCTGCCACCAATAGGAAAAAAAACACAATTGGTAGTACTTAACGTTTAGAAAAGTGGTCAACATATGGGCAGGTGTTTCTTAATCCATGGATATCGACAATTTTGTCATGTGAAAAGAAAAAAACGTATGATTGTGCAGATTATTTCAAGTAGATTGCGAGTTTTATTAAATGGATCCACTTACAAGTGTAGACTTTAAATTGAGCCTGATTGAGTTCCAAAAGTGGCAGAATACAGCAACGGACAGGTGCATCGATTTTCAAAGTCGTAGGGGGACTTTCATGCAGACTAAAAACTTGATAGAAATACAGCATAACGGGTGCCCCACTGGCAAGACAGCAAAGGTGAGTTCCTGATGTTCGAGGAATAATCCAGCTCTCACTTCCGGAATGTGAGTACTGTACCAAACCCAAGGTCTTTAAGCCGAGCGGGGTGTCCCTTCCAAAGCCACGCTAGACGCGTTTCAGACCGAAGTCCTTCCTCAGTAGCATGGCTCATAACCTCCCAGAACCTCCTTATATTGAGAGAGAAACAGGTGCTCCAAATCGCTGCTAATCGCTGTCTTCCTCGTTTCCGGCATGTGCGGCACAACCGGAACCGGAAGTGACGTCAGGATTTGCGTTCCACACAGACAGGAAGTTCTCCATATGCGTTCCACATATCGTGGAACCGGAAGTGGGGAAACATTTATCATTCCGCTTGATTAGAGATGGTTTAAATACATTCCATAATTCATTATTATGATAAGTAGTACAAACGGAAGTCCATGGGTAAATTCTGTACACAGCCGGAGCTAGATAATCATACAAAACATATAAAGAAAACATATATATATTTATAAAAGAACATATATATATATATAAAAAGACATATATTTAAAAAGGCATATATTTAGAGATTGATATCATCACGAATCCAAAAAGAATAAATCAATAGAGTAATAAATATTTATATATAAATATACTAATAAATATACGAGGTCTATTCATATTAGGTTAAAAAGCATTTAAGCTCGACGTCGACATTCAAGCCCTTGGGTACAAGGGTGCTTAGAGAATGTACCCACCGCATCTCAGCTTGGGATAATCGTTTATCTATATCGCGGCTTCTGGGTTTAGGTAATATTAATTGAATACCCCAAAAATTCTTTATGAAACATTCCTTTGATTCGTGATGAGTGTGAAAATGTGCAGAGACATTGTGAGTTAAAAGGGATTTCCGGATATTATAAATATGTTCGGCTGCTCTCACTTTTAATTTTCTAGTGGTCTTACCCACGTAGAACAACCCGCAAGTACATTGTAAAAGATACACAACGTTTTTAGAATGGCATGTAATAAATTCGTTAATTGGATATATTTTATTATCAATATTTAAACTACTACATTTTTTCTCTTTGATTTTCACAGTCTTACACATAAGGCAATCCCCACATCGATGGAAGCCCTTTGTTCTGACACTCTGTCGGACCTCTGTTGTTAAATTACTTTTTACTAAATGATCTTTTAAAGAGGGTGCCTTCCTATAAACAAAGGTTGGTTTATTAGGGATTGCACTACCTAAGATTGGGTCTTGTTGTAGTAGTTTCCAATTATTACTAATAACCCTTTCTATCTCGCGGTGACAATTACTATATTGGCTAAAAAAAGCCCATTCATGTTTGTTATATTTTGTGTTATCCTGTTTTGTTTTAGTTTTCAAAAGATCCTTTCTTTCAACTCGATTTATTTTATCTCTAGCATTTTGCAAAAGATCATCAGAGTAACCCTTTGCACTTAATCTCAATGATACCTCATCTAATTGCACCTCGCATATGTGATCGTCTGTGCAATTACTTGCGGGTTGTTCTACGTGGGTAAGACCACTAGAAAATTAAAAGTGAGAGCAGCCGAACATATTTATAATATCCGGAAATCCCTTTTAACTCACAATGTCTCTGCACATTTTCACACTCATCACGAATCAAAGGAATGTTTCATAAAGAATTTTTGGGGTATTCAATTAATATTACCTAAACCCAGAAGCCGCGATATAGATAAACGATTATCCCAAGCTGAGATGCGGTGGGTACATTCTCTAAGCACCCTTGTACCCAAGGGCTTGAATGTCGACTTCGAGCTTAAATGCTTTTTAACCTAATATGAATAGACCTCGTATATTTATTAGTATATTTATATATAAATATTTATTACTCTATTGATTTATTCTTTTTGGATTCGTGATGATATCAATCTCTAAATATATGCCTTTTTAAATATATGTCTTTTTATATATATATATATGTTCTTTTATAAATATATATATGTTTTCTTTATATGTTTTGTATGATTATCTAGCTCCGGCTGTGTACAGAATTTACCCATGGACTTCCGTTTGTACTACTTATCATAATAATGAATTATGGAATGTATTTAAACCATCTCTAATCAATCGGAATGATAAATGTTTCCCCACTTCCGGTTCCACGATATGTGGAACGCATATGGAGAACTTCCTGTCTGTGTGGAACGCAAATCCTGACGTCACTTCCGGTTCCGGTTGTGCCGCACATGCCGGAAACGAGGAAGACAGCGATTAGCAGCGATTTGGAGCACCTGTTTCTCTCTCAATATAAGGAGGTTCTGGGAGGTTATGAGCCATGCTACTGAGGAAGGACTTCGGTCTGAAACGCGTCTAGCGTGGCTTTGGAAGGGACACCCCGCTCGGCTTAAAGACCTTGGGTTTGGTACAGTACTCACATTCCGGAAGTGAGAGCTGGATTATTCCTCGAACATCAGGAACTCACCTTTGCTGTCTTGCCAGTGGGGCACCCGTTATGCTGTATTTCTATCAAGTTTTTAGTCTGCATGAAAGTCCCCCTACGACTTTGAAAATCGATGCACCTGTCCGTTGCTGTATTCTGCCACTTTTGGAACTCAATCAGGCTCAATTTAAAGTCTACACTTGTAAGTGGATCCATTTAATAAAACTCGCAATCTACTTGAAATAATCTGCACAATCATACGTTTTTTTCTTTTCACATGACAAAATTGTCGATATCCATGGATTAAGAAACACCTGCCCATATGTTGACCACTTTTCTAAACGTTAAGTACTACCAATTGTGTTTTTTTTCCTATTGGTGGCAGACGTTTGTGTGTGGTGTTTTATAGAAAAATATATTGTGAATGTGGTATTCTCCTTAGCGCTAGATGGTGTATATCTATCTTCTTCTTTCAAATCACTCCCCCTGAGTAATACGGATGCGTTACTCTGATATACTTAACTAGCTGCATTATAGGAGGTTTTTTTGCGCACAAGAAACTGGTAACATTTTGTATACTATAGATTCCTTAGCACCCCTTCTTCCAGTTTCAGTGCCGCGAACATGTTCACTTATAGAGAATCTAGGAACCAAATGGTAAAAAATACATTCACTAAATCTGTGAATGATTCTCAATTATGTGATGATGACCTAGGGTCTGTATTTAAGAAACTAGAGATAGTTATGATTAAAGAAAATAAACTGTGGTGGGAGGTGGCCACTCTAGAACAATATCAGGCTTCCCATATTGTTCCGAAAGGATTAAAGATTAATAAACAACCTTCATTTGGCACTAGCGATGATATTTTTAAAAATGAATGGAATGCAATATTGGAGAGTTGCTCTCAGTCCCTTGTGGGTTTAATCATAAGGGAAAGAACCACTCTCTTGAAGAAACTTAATGATGAAATTAGTTTACTACAATCCTTGGTACACCCTTATAAGGATTTAGATGATTTTGCATCATATGAGAAAGATCTGCTATATAAAATAAATAAAAATACTAAAGACTTAAGGGAGAAGAAACAGAAAAAGTTTTTTAGGGATATTGATCATCCAGTAGCTCTAGATGATACACCATGCTCTACCATGGCACAATCCAGCACACAAGCTAATGACCATGCCATTCCCCCCACTGATAATAATAAAAAATATAGAACTAATGAACATAGACGAAAGACCACTAATAACTATAGATATCCCGATGAATATAGAAATTATCGGGATAACAGAAGGTTCAATTATGTTAACAAACTGAGATACCCTAATGAATACAGGAATGATCGGGATGATAGGAATAACGGATATCATCCCAAATGGGAATTTAGGGATAATCAGTATGGAAATAACCATAATTCGCGGGCACAAATAGGGTTTAATAGACGAGATACTAAAACTGGGGGATTTAATAGGCGAGAAAGAACTGACTCTGATTATGCCCGATTTAACCACCTAAATAGATTTTCAGTTTTGGAAAATCAGGAACAGCAGCAATCCCATGAAGTAGAACGGCAATCTTTTTTGTGGGATCGCAGGAACCCAAGGAAGAACTATTAGCTATTAAGAAAACTAAGAGGGGAAAAAGAGCAGGTCAGAAACATAAACCTAAAATTAAATCAAAGTCTCAAAGAAGTAAAGCATCTAGTACTTTGTTAATAACAAATACTGATGAAACTACTGGCACTGACTCCGCTAAAGGTAAAGTGTTTAACCTTACAGGCAGAGAGCTAACTGAGGAAGAACTAAGTGTCCTACAAAAAGGACTCAAATTTGCACCCTTGTTTCATCCTAATTCTTTTAATTTATTTATAGATGTGCAGAAATATATAAGAAAGCTTACTATTAAACGTTTTTTTCTTAATAAAGAAAGAGAAGATGGCCCACAAAGTAATGAGTCCACTAATCCCTCTAAATTTAAACCCCCATCCACCTTTTATCCATCCCATTTTAAAGGAAGTTTTTTAGACTGTTTTAATAATGTGGTATGTGAGGAAATTAATAAAATAATACAAAGGGAACAGAAAAATAAAGGTAATAAATTCCGGAGAAATAAGAAGTGTAACTTGACTAAAAAAGAGGCTATTACATTAAAAACACTTAAAGATGATAGTTCATTAATTATAAAGCCTGCAGATAAGGGTGGAGGGGTGGTTCTATTAACACGGGATGCTTATATAGGAGAAATAAACAAACAATTGGGAAATGGCGATACATATAAAAAACTTAAGAATGACCCCACCCCTAAAATTAGTGAAGCTCTTCGAGTGTTAACTTCTGATGCTTTGAATAATAAAGTCATTAATAAGAGTGAATTTGATTTTTTGAATATCAAGGAACCAACTATTCCTTGTATATATGTTCTTCCTAAAGTGCACAAGGACCCCCTCCACCCCCCGGGAAGACCCATCATTTCCGGCTGCAATAGCATTACCAGTAATCTTTCTGCCATGGTTGACCATTACCTTCAACCTTTAGTATTAGAAACAAAAGCTTACTTAAAGGACACTGGTGACATCTTAAGGAAATTGGCACCTTATAATTGGCAGAAGGATGATTTGCTTTGCACTGCTGACGTAAGCACACTCTATACCATAATAGATAGAGAAAAAGGTTTGGTGGCAGTATCTTACTTTTTAGATAAAAGCACTTTAGATTCTAACTTAAAGAAATTTATCTTGGATAGTATTAATTTTATCCTTATAAATAACTATTTTCTATTCGAGGGGTCTTTTTATTTACAGTCCGTGGGCACTGCTATGGGCACCAGGTTCGCCCCCAGCTATGCCAACCTATATATGGCCTATTGGGAAGATCAAGTTATTTGGCAGGGTGGCGTGCTGGCGGCGGGCCTGGTGTCCTGGCATCGTTTTATCGATGACGTGCTTTTTATATGGAGAGGTGGCACGGATCTTTTTAACCAGTGGTGTACAGATCTTAACTCTAATTCATTTTCGATTGTATTCACTTTCTCCTGTAGTCCTCTAGAAGTGTCTTTTTTAGATCTTAACATATATATTGAGGATGGCCTTTTAAAAACCAAAACTTTTAGGAAAAAGACGGATTCAAATAGTTTTATAAACACTTCTAGCCAGCATCATAAAAACTGGCTGACCGCTATCCCATTTGGGCAATTTTCTCGGATTAAACGTAATTGCACAGACGATCACATATGCGAGGTGCAATTAGATGAGGTATCATTGAGATTAAGTGCAAAGGGTTACTCTGATGATCTTTTGCAAAATGCTAGAGATAAAATAAATCGAGTTGAAAGAAAGGATCTTTTGAAAACTAAAACAAAACAGGATAACACAAAATATAACAAACATGAATGGGCTTTTTTTAGCCAATATAGTAATTGTCACCGCGAGTTAGAAAGGGTTATTAGTAATAATTGGAAACTACTACAACAAGACCCAATCTTAGGTAGTGCAATCCCTAATAAACCAACCTTTGTTTATAGGAAGGCACCCTCTTTAAAAGATCATTTAGTAAAAAGTAATTTAACAACAGAGGTCCGACAGAGTGTCAGAACAAAGGGCTTCCATCGATGTGGGGATTGCCTTATGTGTAAGACTGTGAAAATCAAAGAGAAAAAATGTAGTAGTTTAAATATTGATAATAAAATATATCCAATTAACGAATTTATTACATGCCATTCTAAAAACGTTGTGTATCTTTTACAATGTACTTGCGGGTTGTTCTACGTGGGTAAGACCACTAGAAAATTAAAAGTGAGAGCAGCCGAACATATTTATAATATCCGGAAATCCCTTTTAACTCACAATGTCTCTGCACATTTTCACACTCATCACGAATCAAAGGAATGTTTCATAAAGAATTTTTGGGGTATTCAATTAATATTACCTAAACCCAGAAGCCGCGATATAGATAAACGATTATCCCAAGCTGAGATGCGGTGGGTACATTCTCTAAGCACCCTTGTACCCAAGGGCTTGAATGTCGACTTCGAGCTTAAATGCTTTTTAACCTAATATGAATAGACCTTGTATATTTATTAGTATATTTATATATAAATATTTATTACTCTATTGATTTATTCTTTTTGGATTCGTGATGATATCAATCTCTAAATATATGCCTTTTTAAATATATGTCTTTTTATATATATATATATGTTCTTTTATAAATATATATATGTTTTCTTTATATGTTTTGTATGATTATCTAGCTCCGGCTGTGTACAGAATTTACCCATGGACTTCCGTTTGTACTACTTATCATAATAATGAATTATGGAATGTATTTAAACCATCTCTAATCAAGCGGAATGATAAATGTTTCCCCACTTCCGGTTCCACGATATGTGGAACGCATATGGAGAACTTCCTGTCTGTGTGGAACGCAAATCCTGACGTCACTTCCGGTTCCGGTTGTGCAGCACATGCCGGAAACGAGGAAGACAGCGATTAGCAGCGATTTGGAGCACCTGTTTCTCAATATAAGGAGGTTCTGGGAGGTTATGAGCCATGCTACTGAGGAAGGACTTCGGTCTGAAACGCGTCTAGCGTGGCTTTGGAAGGGACACCCCGCTCGGCTTAAAGACCTTGGGTTTGGTACAGTACTCACATTCCGGAAGTGAGAGCTGGATTATTCCTCGAACATCAGGAACTCACCTTTGCTGTCTTGCCAGTGGGGCACCCGTTATGCTGTATTTCTATCAAGTTTTTAGTCTGCATGAAAGTCCCCCTACGACTTTGAAAATCGATGCACCTGTCCGTTGCTGTATTCTGCCACTTTTGGAACTCAATCAGGCTCAATTTAAAGTCTACACTTGTAAGTGGATCCATTTAATAAAACTCGCAATCTACTTGAAATAATCTGCACAATCATACGTTTTTTTCTTTTCACATGACAAAATTGTCGATATCCATGGATTAAGAAACACCTGCCCATATGTTGACCACTTTTCTAAACGTTAAGTACTACCAATTGTGTTTTTTTTCCTATTGGTGGCAGACGTTTGTGTGTGGTGTTTTATAGAAAAATATATTGTGAATGTGGTATTCTCCTTAGCGCTAGATGGTGTATATCTATCTTCTTCTTTCAAATCACTCCCCCTGAGTAATACGGATGCGTTACTCTGATATACTTAACTAGCTGCATTATAGGAGGTTTTTTTGCGCACAAGAAACTGGTAACATTTTGTATACTATAGATGCTCTGTACTATGACATTGGGCATCGGCCTTGGCAGACGACGTTGATGGAATTTCATCGTCTCGGCCATGACTAGTGGCAGCAGCTTCAGCACGAGGTGGAAGTGGATCTTGATCTTTCCCTATTTTTGGAACCTCAACATTTTTGTTCTCCATATTTTATTAGGCACAACTAAAAGGCACCTCAGGTAAACAATGGAGATGGATGGATACTAGTATACTTATGGATGACGAGTGACTGACGACACAGAGGTAGCTACAGACGTGGACTACCATACTGTGTCTGCTAGTATAGAGATGATAATGATATAAAAAATATATATATATCACTACTGCAGGTATATATAATATAATGACGGACCTGCTGGACACTCAGCAGACTCCTAAACTACTAGTATGAAGAAGATAGAAAAAAAAAACCCACCACAGGTAGGTATACAATTATGGACGAGCACTGACGACACAGAGGTAGCTACAGCCGTGGACTACCGTACTGCGTCTGCTAGTATAGAGATGATAATGATATAAAAAATATATATATATCACTACTGCAGGTATATATAATATAATGACGGACCTGCTGGACACTGTCAGCAGACTCCTAAACTACTAGTATGAAGAAGATAGAAAAAAAAAACCCACCACAGGTAGGTATACAATTATGGACGAGCACTGACGACACAGAGGTAGCTACAGCCGTGGACTACCGTACTGCGTCTGCTAGTATAGAGATGATAATGATATAAAAAAATATATATCACTACTGCAGGTATATATAATATAATGACGGACCTGCTGGACACTGTCAGCAGACTCCTAAACTACTAGTATGAAGAAGATAGAAAAAAAAACCCCACCACAGGTAGGTATACAATTATGGACGAGCACTGACGACACAGAGGTAGCCACAGCCGCGGACTACCGTACTGCGTCTGCTAATATAGAGATGATAAAGATGATAGAGATGAACAAAAAAAATATAACACTACTGCAGGTAAATATTTATATAATATAATGAATGACGGACCTGCTGGACACTGTAAGCAGAATGCGTTTATAGAATAAAAAAAAAACAACACCACAGGAGTGTTTAACTTTTTCAGGCAGACAATATACTGGTGGTCACTGGTCAGTCACACTGGCAGCAAAAGTGTGCACTGTACTCCTGCTATAACTGCACCCCAGTCTCCCCCACAATTCAGCTGTGTGAGCAGTGAGCACTCAGCACAGTCAGATATACATAGATGATATTATCATGCAGCACACTGAGGCTGAGCACAGATATGGTATGTGACTGTGTATCGTTTTTTTTCAGGCAGAGAACGGATTATATTAAATAATAAATAAAACTGGTGGTGGTCACTAGTAACTATCAGCAAAACTCTGCACTCTGAGTACTCCTAATGCTCCCTAAAATTACTACGTTAGTAGTAAATCAACTCAAGTGTCTCTATCTATTCTAACGGAGAGGACGCCAGCCACGTCCTCTCCCTATCAATCTCAATGCACGTGTGAAAATGGCGGCGACGCGCGGCTCCTTATATAGAATCCGAGTCTCGCGATAGAATCCGAGCCTCGCGAGAATCCGACAGCGGGATGATGACGTTCGGGCGCGCTCGGGTTAACCGAGCAAGGCGGGAAGATCCGAGTCTGCCTCGGACCCGTGTAAAAAGGCTGAAGTTCGGGGGGGTTCGGATTCCGAGGAACCGAACCCACTCATCTCTAGAGTATACTGGGTCCTAGAGACAAAAGCTATGTCGATTTCTGCTTGACGTGTCCTGTAGAATATACATTGGACAGATGATGCCGACTTAAGAGGCATATGGAAGGCTGAGGATTGTGTGGAGAAAGGTTCTCGGGCCTGGTCTCCACAGTTATAGCTGGTAATTCTGATATTTTGCCTTATATTCCTGCACAGCCTAGGAAAGCACGACATTATTAAATGCAGCTTTTCGAATAAAGAAACAAGAAAGTCTGAGGTGCGTCCTTTCTTGTCAGAGCCGGGGGTAGAGGAAAGAAGCTGTACAACACAGCTAGTCCCCAGGAACAGAAGTCCTCCCCGGCCTCTACAAAAATCCACCGCATGTCGCTGGGGCTCCACAGGCGGAGCTAGGCCCGGTGGGGACACGCCTTCCTAAGTTCAGCCACAAGTGGGTTCACTCCCTGTTAGATCCGTGGGCAATAGAAATTGTATAGCAGGGATACAGGCTGGACTGTGAGAAGATGCCCCCTCACCGAGGACCCGGCGGGCTTCTCCCCAAGAGAGGGAGCCAGTGTTAACTGCAATTCGTAAATTGTATCTTCAACAGGTGGTGGTCAAGGGTCCCCTCCTTCAACAAGAGGGTGTTATTATTCGACCATGTTATAATCCCGAAACCAGACGGTTCGGTTAGACCCATATTGAATTAAAATCCCTGAACATATACCTGAAAATGTTCAGGTTCAAGATGGAATCGCTAAGAGCGGTCATTGCATGCCTGAAATGAATCGGGACATAAGGGATGCATACCTTCGTGTCCCCATTTATCCACCTCATCAGGCGTATCTCAGAATTGCGGTACGGGATTGTCATTACCAGTTTCACCAAGGTAATGGCGGATATGATGGTGCTCCTGCGGAAGCAAGGTGTCACTATTATCACATACTTGGATGATCTCCTCATAAAAGCGAGATCAAGAGAGCAGTTGCTGGACAGCGTATCACCTTCTCTGGAAGTGAAACGGCAACACGACTGGATTCTATATATTCCAAAGTTGCAGTTGGTTCCTACAGCTCATCTGTCTCGCCTAGGCATGATCCTAGACACAGACCAGAAGAGGGTTTATCTCCCGATAGAGAGAGCTCAGGAGCTCATGACACTGGTCAGGAATCCATTGAAAACCAAAACAGGTGTCAGTGCATCACTGCACTCGAGTCCTGGGAAGGATGATGGCATCATATGAGGCCATCCCCTTCGGCTGGTTCCATGCAAGGACAATGGAACTTACTGGACAAGTGGTCCGGATCACATCTTCAGATGCATCGGTTAATCACCCTATCCCCCAGGGCCAGGGTGTCTCTCCTGTGGTTGCTGCGGAGTGCTCACCTTCTCGAGGGCCGCAGATTCGGCATTCAGGACTGGGTCCTGGTGACCACGGATGCAAGCCTCCGAGGGTGGGGGGCAGTTACACAGGGAAGAAAATTCCAAGGTTTGTGGTCAAGCCAACAGACTTGCCTTCACATCAATATCCTGGAACTAAGGGCCATATACAACGCCCTAAGTCAAGCGGAGTTCCTGCTTCGCGACCAACCGGTTCTGATCCAGTCAGACCGCAGGGGCTCATGTTAACCGCCAGGGCGGCACAAGGAGCAGGGTGGCGAGGGTAGAAGCCACCAGAATTCTTCGCTGGGCGGAGAATCAAGTAAGCGCACTGTCAGCAGTGTTCATTCCGGGAGTGGACACGACCTCCACCCGGGAAAGTGGTGACTTCATCAGGAAGTCTTCACGCAGTTTTGCAAATTGATGGAAACTGCCTCAGGTGGACTACATGGCGTCCCACCTCAATAAAAAGATAAAAAAGGTTTTACGCTGGGTCAAGGGACTCTCAGGCGATAGCTGTGGTCGCACTAGTAACACCGTGGGTGTTCCAGTCGGTCTATATATTCCCTCCTCTTCCTCTCAGACCCAAGGGCTGAGAATTGTAATAAACGGAGGAGTGTGAACAATATTCTTTGCTCCGGATTTGCCAAGAAGGACTCGGTACCCGGAACTGCAAGAAATGCTCTCAGAGGACCCATGGCCTCTGCCTCTCAGTCAGGACATGTTGCAACAGGGACCCTGTCTGATCCAAGACTTACCGCGACTGCGTTGGACGGCATGGCGGTTGAACGCCAGATCCTTGCGGGAAAGGGCATTCCGGATGCAGTTATTCCTACGCTGATAAAGGCTAGGAAAGACGTGACAGCAAGACTTTTTCACTGTATATGGCGAAAATAGGTTGCTTGGTGTGTGGCCGGGAAGGCCCTACAGAGGAATTCCAGGGGGGTCGATTCCTGCACTTCCTACAGTCAGGAGTGACTATGGGCCTAAAATTAGGATCCATAAAGGCCAAGATTTCGGCCCTATCCCTTTTTCTCTCAAAAAGAACTGGCTTCACTGCCTGAAGTTCGGACGTTGTTACAGGGGTGCTGCATATTCAGCCCCTTTTGTGCCTCCAGTGGCACCTTGGGATCTTAACGTGTGTTGGATTCCTAAAATCCCACTGGTTTGAGCCACTTAAGACCATGGAGCTAAAATATCTCACGTGGAAAGTGGTCATGCTTTTGGCCTTAGCTTGGACTAGGCGTGTGTCAGAATTGGCGGCTTTGTCATGTAAAAGCCCATATCTGATCTTCCATATGGAAAGGGCAGAATGGAGGACTCGTCCCCAATTTCTCCCTAAGGTGGTATCATCGTTTCATTTGAACCAACCTATTGTGGTGCCTGCGGCTACTAGGGACTTGGAGGATTCCAAGTTGCTGGACGTAGTCCGGGCCCCGAAACTTTGTTTCCAGGACGGCTAGAGTCAGAAAAACTGACTCGCTATTTATCCTGCATGCACCCAACAAGCTGGGTGCTCCTGCTTCAAAGCAGACTATTGCTCGCTGGATCTGTAGCACCATTCAGCTTGCACATTCTGCGGCTGGACTGCCGCATCCTAAATCAGTAAAAGCCCATTCCACGAGGAAGGAGGGCTCTTCTTGGGCGGCTGCCCGAGGGGTCTCGGCTTTACAACTTTGCCGAGCTGCTACTTGGTCGGGTTCAAACACTTTTGCAAAATTCTACAAGTTTGATACCCAGGCTGAGGAGGACCTTGAGTTGCTCATTCGGTGCTGCAGAGTCATCCGCACTCTCCCGCCCATTTGGGAGCTTTGGTATAATCCCCATGGTCCTTACAAAGTACCCACATCCACTAGGACGTCAGAGAAAATAAGAATTTACTCACCGGTAATTCTATTTCTCGTAGTCCGTAGTGGATGCTGGGAGCCCGTCCCAAGTGCGGACTCTCTGCAATACATGTATATAGTTATTGCTTAACTAAAGGGTTATTGAATGAGCCATCTGTTGAGAGAGGCTCAGTTATTGTTCATACTGTTAACTGGGTATAGTTATCACGAGTTGTACAGTGTGATTGGTGTGGCTGGTATGAGTCTTACCCTGGATTCCAAATCCTTTCCTAGTAATGTCAGCTCTTCCGGGCACAGTTTCCCTAACTGAGGTCTGGAGGAGGGGCATAGAGGGAGGAGCCAGTGCACACCAGATATAGTACCTAATCTTTCTTTTAAGAGTGCCCAGTCTCCTGCGGAGCCCGTCTATACCCCATGGTCCTTACGGAGTACCCAGCATCCACTACGGACTACGAGAAATAGAATTACCGGTGAGTAAATTCTTATTTACTGTATAACAGCTTTCTAAAGTTTTATGCAATGTAATCACTGCTATGATATTAAACCTCCTAATGCTAATGTGTGGACCTCCATTCTAACAGTAAAACATTCTATACCCTTAATACTAAGAAATAATGACACAGAGACTTGAATTTGGCAGAAAATTGTTTGCTATTTATTGTACCCTAACCACTAGAAAAACCTGTAAAGGAAATATTAAATTAGCATGTAATATCAACCGAAATATGGTGGCAGAAAAAAGAACGGCTACAACCCACTGAAGATAACCTCAGAAACATTAAAACTCAAGCAATCCTAATCTACTACAAAAACCATACATAGGTAATAGGTGCCCAACTCAGACCTCCATGCTGACTACCCACCCTGATGGGTGATGACGCTGCCCCCTGTTGGGTGATCTAGCGGCCTTAAAAGTCAATGAAGGTGAGTGCACTTAAACCACACCAATACTGTAAAAACTGTGACTAACAAGTCAAACAAGAACCTGACGTTCTTTTCCGCCAACAAATAGCCAACGAGAAACCACAACTAACAACCTAAAGCCAAAAGACTCCGTGCCAAACAATCTACAAATTGGGGTGGGAGGGCGGGAAGGCAAACTAAAAGAGACCCCTAGATGACCTATACATCCCTATATATACTGATCCCTCCCCTATCTACCATTGGCTGTAACCTTTCATAACAATTTGGTTCACACCCATCACAGGATGTTTAACTCTCTCCATTCCCATGTCTGTCATTTCGTTCTCCTAAACCTCCTAATGCTAATGTGTGGACCTCCATTCTAACAGTAAAACATTCTATACCCTTAATATTAAGAAATAATGACACGGAGACTTGAATTTGGCAGAAAATTGTTAGCTATTTATTGTACCCTAACCACTAGAAAAACCTGTAAAGGAAATAATAAATTAGCATGTAATATCAACCGAAATATGGTGGCAGAAAAAAGAACAGCTACAACCCACTGAAGATAACCTCAGAAACATTAAAACTCAAACAATCCTAATCTACCACTAAAACCATACATAGGTAATAGGTGCCCAACTCAGACCTCCATGCTGACTACCCACCCTGATGGGTGATGACGCTGCCCCCTGTTGGGTAATCTAGCGGCCTTAAAAGTCAATGGTGGTGAGTGCACCTAAACCACACCAATACTGTAAAATCTGTGACTAACAAGTCAAACTAGAACCTGCCGTTCTTTTCTGCCAACAGTGAAAGACTCTTCCACAGAGTCTTTGCACCACCACCATACCCTCAACCTAACTCCTGCAACACCTGAAACAGATCCTCCAGGAAAAACATCATCCCTTCCTTGGACAAATGCACACCATCAGGCCGAAAAAGGTGTCTTTCATGGAACTGAATCCAAGGGTGGCGAACCACTTTCCCTCCGTGGGCCAATACCCCCTTCGCCACCGCTGCGTTCAACTTTTGCCTGGCCTCATCAATAGGGCGACCGTCCACCACTTCTCGCCAACGCAACTTTTGCACCATCATGGAGAACACCAAAACACAGATATGCCAAGCTGCGACAACACTGCACAGATCTTCCATCATGGACCATCTCAGCTCTAAAGACGTCCTCTTCCCCAGATCGTTGCCACCCAAGTGGACAACCAGAACCCTAGGGACTCCATGCTCCCTGACTTGACTGACCAATCTACTCTTCAAATCTCACCACATCATTCCACGCCAACCAAGCCAACGAACACCATGAGCCCGGGGAAAAAACTGCACCCCTTTCCGAGGCCAAACACCTGGCTGCCCAGTAAACATAAGAGTGGCCAACTACCCATACTGACAATTCGTCTTCCACCCAACCTAAAGTGAAAAAAAGGAATAAAAATTAGGTTAGTAAATATTCTAACATGAGCTTATTTCATGAATTAACCATGAAGGATCTGCCAAAAGAAAAAGGTTTTCATTTCTTATTGAGTCACGGCCTAGCCGTTCTAAACAAGCTTCAAGCCAATCGAAGCATAACATAAAGGCACAAAGGGAAAGATCAAAATAAAATAAATAAAAATAAAAAGGGGTGAGGTGGGGGGGTTAAATGGGAAAACATATAAGAACTCAGCTGGAGGTGAAAGCATAAAACCTGCTGAGGGACTTTGTATTGGAACTAATCAGCTGAATTGTGTAAATTGAGATTCAGTCCGTCAGGTCAGGCAAAAAATAGCAAAAGAACTCCAGACCCCCGCTGCCAGCTGCGGCGAGTAGCTAATCCCTGAGTAGGTTGAACACGGGAGACAAACAGACACAAACTGCACAATGACGTACTTAACCATCCAACAGTAACTTATTAACGTTTGTTAAAACAGAAACACTCATGAAACCGGGTGAATATAATGTTTGTAACTGGAAGACTTCCAGTGCCCCACCGTCTGCATCTCCGCAACGGAAAAAACCCGCCGCCGATGTCGCAGCCCGATTCGGAAAGAATGCATACCGAAAGCAGGGGTGAAAGGCCCAAGCCGGCCAGACAGCGACTTAGCATTCAATGAAATTGATATTTCGTCAATGGTAAACCGTCATAGTGCAGCAGCCATGACCCCCTCACATCGGGCCGAACTGCTGCATATTTCAATGCCAATCTCACCGGGCAAATGCTCTCTTCCAGAGATGGTACCAAAGGGACCCATCGTCCTCTACCTACTTGGTCCGTCTTAGAGCGACGCAGTCTGCACAGCAAAGACCTCTCACCCACCACCACGTCATCTTGAAGCATGCGCGAATCTGCCCATTTAGATGGTGCTACCAGCTCCGAAACTCGAAAGGCTCTGTGATAAGCCATGGAGAACGCCAACTGGAACAACAGCGACTCAAAAAGTGACAATGCGACACTGACTACAACACCGATGACAGCTGGTAGCAAGGCCGCATTGATAGGGCACCACACGCGCCCACCATTTCATCGCCTTCACAAGAAGCCCCCTCTTTGTCACATCAGGAAAACCCTTCATTTTATTAAAAAATGAAATCCCTGCTAGGTACCGGGACACCACTGCTCTGGACCTACCCATGACAAAAAGCTGCCAAATAAAAGAAAGCATCAGCCGATGCCCACTCTTACCTTCCTGACCCGTCCTCGGACAAACTCTTCCCACTCGCTCCAAGCTTGACCGTAAGCCTTGAGCGTGTTTGGAGCTACTGATCGCATCGCATCCAGTCCGTTCCGATCACCTGCCAGACATAAACGGGACATTGAAACCCCCGCTCATCGGCCTCAGGTGCCGACAGCCGAAATCTTTCCCACTGCCCGCGGGACAATGCGTCGGCAATTCCGTTCTCAATTCCCGGAACATGCTGCGCGTGGAACCATACATTCCGAAGCAAGCATGTCAGCAACAATTGCACAAGCACCCTCAAAACCACCAGCGACTTTGCCTGTCAACCTTGGCCTGAGGAAGGCAACATGAGCCAGCCACCGTGTCAATTTCAATACCCAGAAACGACAAACAGGAGACCGGCACCTCCGTCTTATCCTCGGCAACAAGAATGCCAAAGTGATAAAACAGGGCTCGAATGCTGAACAACAAATCGCTGCAGCGCGGTGAATTCGCCAGTCCCATGCACAGGAAATCATCAATGTAATGCGCTACCCCGTGACCTCCCGTTGAAGACTCCACACACCAATGCAACAAAAGTGCTAAACCTTTCGAAGATGAACAGGAAACGGAACACCCCTTCGGCAAATATTTGTGAATGAAATATTCCGTTCCGATCCGAAAACCCATATAACGGAATGAGTCCGGATGTAAAGGGAGCAACCTAAATGCGGATTCAACATCAATCCTAGCCATCAGAGCTCCTGGGCCATAAGTCCGAACAATCCCCAGTGCCTCGTCAAATGACTGGTACACCACCGAACATTGTTCCGGCGGTATTGCGTCGTTGACCGACGACTGACGGGTAAGAGAGATGCTGAATGAGACTAAAGGCGCCTGGAGTCTTCTTGGGGACCACCCCCACTGGAGAAATAACCAAATCATCCAATGGTGGAAGGGGAAATGGGCCATCCATTCTACCCAATCGCACGTCTTTCCCCACCATGTCATGCAAAACTGATGGGAAAGTGCGAGCGGATTGCAGATTCTTGAAATCCGCAACCCTAACCTCGCCTGCAACCGGCAGGCGGAAACCAAACTTGAAACCTTGAAACCAAAATTTAGCGACCTGCCTATTTGGATACCAGCCAAGCCACTTGGACATGGCATCCAACTTAATTGGCGTTGGAGCCCTGCGGAGCGTTCCCACTCCCGGATGGTTTACCATAGCCTTGTTTTCCTCCTCTTGTGCCCTGCCTATTCCCCTTAAAACAGTTGGAGGCTGGGTGACAGCCACCGCATTGCAAGCATGAGTGTCGAAAACGACGCCTGCCGAAGGAACAAGTCGCATTATTAAATGCGAAACATTTACCCTTAGCTGGCGCCTGGCCGCCCCCGCGATTATCAGCTCTACCTTTCCTGCCTGACCCTGCCTCTGAGCTATTCCCCTGGGCAGATGGCCCAGCACTCTGGCCTCCCGGCCCCGAGTTCCAGGGCTCCTTCGCAGCTTGCGAAGTTCGCGTGACCTGAAGCCACATCTCCACGTCTTTGCACCCGAAATCGATTATCTGCAAGCAATCTTTCTTCTCTCGAAATTTTTCATCATGCGTGTGCCATTCTACCCCTGCTGACGCTCGCTGCATGTCATGAATCAGGTGCAAATACCGAATGACGTTCATGTGCTCATCTGGCCTTTCCTCCAAATAACATGCAGCAAAGACGCAGAATCCAGCCAGCCAGTTGTCAAATGACTGGAACGCCTCAGCTCCTATACCCTTTCTGGCCTTAGCTGCTTTATACTCTTTCTTCATGTCCTTGGTTAGCATGAACAAGTCCACGAACTCGCCTCTATTGATTTTTCTCCTGCAGCTTTCCCGCAGCCCCCGCAAAACTGCCGTATAGTCGCAGTGAACTACACCAGGCAAATTATGGCACTTCTTGGCCCTGCGAGCGCTCACACTAAGCTGCTTGTGCCTCTTCCACTTCTCCCACTGCCCTGCCGCCTTTTTGCGTACTTGGCAGCCCTCTTCTTCGCTCTGGTCGTGCTGCTAACCTCGGATGCATGCGACAATAAAGATGAAGAAGAGGAGGAACTAACTGAACTGGAGCGCACGGAGGAACCTGATGACGACTCCTCCATCTCACCTGACATTGACGACCACTCGGACTCAGACGCCACTGCTGTGTGAATCACGAAATCCTCGTCACCATCATCCTCCATCTCGCCAAGCCCTCCTGGAAGAGAAAACAAAGCATGGGACCCAGAAACACCCGCCTGGACAGGCAGTCTAATCCGAGGTGCTCCCTATTGTTCATCACGCGAGTGCCTCGCCCCCGTTGGTGAGTTGCCCAACTGTGCCACGGCCTCCTCCAACTCGCGGCAAGCACGTGCTATCCACCGCACTGCCACTTCCGACGGCACTGCAGAAGCCCCAGAACCCCGCCGCATGCCCCCGCATGTCTGACCGAACCCGGGAAGGCAGCTGCCACCAGTGGGGCCAATGCCGATGCCACTGATATCAGCGCTGACGCCAGGTCCTCAGTGGCCTCCCGCTTGCTCCTATCCTCCCAGCCCCTGCTAGGCGAGAATTCCGGGACATCCAGTTCCCCACTCCGTCTCCTGCCCTGGCCTCTATAGGGGGCCGAGGAGGGCCCTGCTTCTGGGTGGACAGGTTGCCTGGGTGACTAGCCAACCCCCCTCTGACCTCCTGTCCTGCCCTGTGCCCTGCACCTCTTTCGCCCCTTCTGTACCCCAATGCCTGGCCACCTATGCCAGCTCTGCCCTGTGCTATTCTGCCTGTTCCAAGCCGGGAGGCCCCAGGTTCGTGAAACCTGGAGCTCCCACCAGCCCTAGGGAAGGCAGCCGCATATGCCAAATCATTTTCACGCTGCAGCACATTATTGGTAGGGACAGCCACCAAATAATTTTCGTCACTAAAATCATGGGCCGCGCCCGCCCCCCTTCCCCCCCGCCATCCCTGGCCGAGCTCCGGCAACGAGGGAGGCAGGAGGGGAGAAAACTCAACAGCCGCCACAGCGCGCACACGTGCGTGAGCGGCAGCAGCAGCAGGGACGGACGCGCGCGCCCTTGCGCCATGAAGGAATCCGGCCTGCAGGGGAGAGAGCCACCTGCCGGGATCTGGCCACGGCCTCCCCCTGCCTGTTCGCCGCTCGCTGCCCACCCCGCCGCCCATGGCCGACAGGTAGCTGCGGCCTTGTTATGGGCAACAGTGGCGCAGCTCCCCCTCCAGCAGGGCGTGCACGCCTGCGAAAGTTGCCCCTCAACAGAGGGAGCCGCAGGCCGGGTCCCGGCCATGACTCCCTCCCTCGCCACTTACTGTCGTCTCCCCTGCCGCCCGCGGCCGGACCTTATGGCCGGCTCTGCCAGCTGTGGCAGGGGAGACTGGGCTCTTTATACCGCGGCCGCGCGTGCACGAGTGCCGACGGAACCGGAGGCCTCACATGCGGACGGGGCTACCCTCTCCACCGCTCTCTGAGCGGTAGTGAGCTGGGGCCCGGGGGGAACGCTGGGGTCGGGCTGTGGCAGACATTTAGCAGAGAGGACAGAAGAAGCAAAATATTTGTTTCCCTCTGAATCCTAACTAAATGGTTATGAACACTGAGGGAGGGAAATGAACCAGAGAGAATAGAATCTAAACTATTCTAATCACAAAAGTACTACCAGACAAGCAAAAAACTGTACTAATCAGGACACAATGCACTTACCTCAAGGCAAACTAAAAGAGACCCCTAGATGACCTATACATCCCTATATATATACTGATCCCTCCGCTATCTACCATTGGCTGTAACCTTTCATAGCAATTTGGTCCACACACATCACAGGAGGTTTAACTCTCTCCATTCCGATATCTGTCATTTTGTTCTCCAAAAACACAGATCACTTAAATCTAATGAAAGTACTATTTGATCAAATTACCTAGTAATACTTCATTAACCATAGTGAGGAAATGGGTGCAGGGTATGTATTTGAGGCATGTATGCACTGTACACATTGCATGCATTATAAATACGTCACTGGGTGATAGCCCTGTGTTTTTGAGGTGCTAGGAACACCTCCAAGGGGACATGACATGCCTCCATTTGACATAATTATGACCCAATTGTGGCAAGACAAAACCCTTTTTCTTGTGCATGTCCTGTTATGTGGTATTCTAATGTTGAAAGAAATGTCATTATAATTATTCTGACTTTAACGTTAAAAAAATTGTAAAAAAGATAAAAATGAACGTCATTAAACTGTGATACTTGCAGCTTAGGGGTCTATTTAATAAGCTTTAGATGCCGATAAAGTGGATGGAGATAAAGTTCCAGCCAAGCAGCTCCTAACATTCATTTTTCAAACACAGCCTGTGACATGGCAGTTAGGAGCTGATTGGCTGGTGCTTTATCTCCGTCCTCTTTATCTCCATCCAAGGCTTAGTAAATAGATCCCTTAATTACTAACAGAAGACCCACTTCAAAGTTCAATGTGTCATTGTCAGTCAGATCTGTAAGCGCCTTGTCTATAGCCGATTTCCACTTCGCCCATTCGCTGCTTTATTTTGATCTTGTATAGTTTGAGCATAACTGCAGACAAAGTTAGCAAATGCTTTATTTTGCTGTATCTTAGGTGGCTTAGCTGCGTTGCTCCTAATAGAGCTCCTGTTCTCTGATTGACCACTTGTATCTGTAGTCTCAATTTCTGGCACACTTCCAGTTGTCTGCATATCTAGCATTACCTGTTTTTGTGGTGTTGTAATAGTCAGCTTGTCTTAAGTTTAAGTTGTCTCATGAAGCACCACTCTCAGACTTCAGCACTTTTATTTTTAGGCCTGTTTGAGTTTTAACTTAAATCTTGTATTCTGCAATTTTATTGGTTACAGTACTTCACTTTTGGAAATATCTTAATAGGAAATATACATGCATCCTTCTTGTAACGTCACCTAAAGGTATCATGAAGTAGCTATTACCTTTTGTTGACTCCACCTCCATTGGTCTACATATATCTGTGTTTCTGATTCACTATTCTCATTGCTGCTGCGTTTTTGGACACAGCAATAAGAAAATATTTTAATGCTGCAGTAAGCAGCTGGGGACAAAAGACGCCCCCTCACAGCACTGTAGATCTGAGTGCTACATCCGAAGATGCATCATCAGATCATCATCGTGGCTATCAGTCACGATGGTTGCAGCCTTTAGCCATCTGAGTAAGCCTCAGCTTTCTCAGAATATCCAGCAGAACTGCTCAGTCATGGCCAGGAAGTCTACATCGAAAGAGGCTGACCCTGGCCTGGCTATGCCTGCAAAATTGGGGTGACATGCCCCATTTTTTAAAAATGCTGCCCTGCACTGCCCCCAAATATCTTCAGCATGTCAATCATGCTGTTGCATGGGGCACTCGGTGTGAGCTCACAATGACCCGCCATCATACTTGTACACAAACCGCTGGCTTTGCATATAAGTCTGAATGAGGTCCTGTGTGTACTAGTTCCAATTGCGCTTTTGCTTTGGACGCTGTTTTTAGAAAGTGGCAACTAGAGATGAGCGGGTTCGGTTCTCCGAGATACGAACCCCCCCGAACTTCACCTATTTTACACGGTTCCGAGGCAGCCTCGGATCTTCCCGCCTTGCTCGGTTAACCCGAACATCATCATCCCGCTGTCGGATTCTCGCGAGATTCGTATTCTATATAAAAAGCTGCGCGTCGCCGCGATTTTCACTCGTGCATTGGAGATTGAACGGAGAGGACGTGGCTCTCCCTGAAAAGCTCCGTAATCTGGGCTCAGTGTGCTGCAAATATCTGTGCTCAGTGTGCTGAAAATATCTACGTTCTCTGCCTGAAAACGCTCCATATCTGTGCTCAGTGTGCTGCAAATATCTGTGCTCAGTGTGCTTTATTGTGGGGACTGGGGACCACCAGTATAATAGTAGGACAGTACAGTAGGCCATTGCTGTATCTTGCAGCTCTGTGTCACTGCAAGTATCCATTCCATATCTGTGCTGCATTTTTGTGAGCTGTATTTATAGTATTACAGTGCAGCATTTTGGTGACCAACAGTATATAGTTGTACAGTACTTTAGGCCATTGCTGTAGTATCTTGCAGCTCTGTGTCACTGCAAGTATCCATTCCATATCTGTGCTGCATTTTTGTGAGCAGTATATATAGCATTACAGTGCAGCATTTTGGTGACCAACAGTATATAGTTGTACAGTACAGTAGGCCATTGCTGTATCTTGCAGCTCTGTGTCACTTCTAGTATCCTGATCAGTGCTCAATATCTGCTGCATTGTTGTGACCAGAATGTATACTGTACTGTGCGACGTGTGTTATACACCTGGTGATTATACATCCTGTAATCTGTACTGAGCGATGTGTGAGATACACCTGGGAATTATACACCCTATTTACTGTACTGTGTGATGTGTGAGATACACCTGGGGATTATACACCCTATACTATTTTTATTAACATCCTTTATTTATATGGTGCCACAAGGGTTCTCCAGCACCCAATTACAGAGTACATAAATAATAAAACAGGAAAACAGCAAATTACAGTTGATGACAGTATAGGACAAGTACAGGGTAAATACACATAGTTACATCAGCAGATGACACTGGAATAAGTATCAGGTGGCAGAAGACTACTGGATGTGGTACAGTTGAAGATTATTAAAGTAAGACAAAGGATAAGCACATGACGGAAGAGGGCCCTGCTCGTGAGAATTTACAATCTGAATGGGAGGGGTAAACAGACATGAGTGACACAGATAGGGTACATAGAGAATGTGAAACAGAGGGTTAGGATGAGATTTCGATGGGTTTGGTGAAGAATTGGACCCCCAGAAGGCACAAGTCAATACTTAACATTGCAACATTTTACTGGGCTATGCAGGAGAAAATTAAAAATAGGGGAAAATAAAAATAAAAAAAAGAATTGATAACTTCTACCGCTTTCAAAAAGGTCAATGGAAGCTGAATAATGGACAACTACCTCATGGAAGCCAGATACAGTATACCAAACAGTACTTAGCAGAGTTAGGAATGAATGCTTATGAAATACAGTAACATTTTGTCATAATATTTCAGAAACTGCATGGCTGGTCTCTTGCACTCTTTTGCTCTAATACACCACCTGCTTTAGGATTTATATTCAAAAACATTATGTCTCCATAATCCCAAAAATGTCAGTCTTCTAGGAAAGTGGTTTGTTCCTTTGTAAGGGAAAGAGAACAAATGTTCTCAAACAACGGTTTATCAATTACTTTTTCCTCTGGGAAGGGATTGTGGATTCGCAGGAATATCTGAGCATTTCTGTAATCAGAAAGCAGCGACTTTCTACAAATGTTTACTAATAATTCCAGTGATTTTGTCATTTTCTTCCAGTGATTTGGACCAATAATACCATTGATTAGAATGAATAATTCCAGTGATTTTGTCATTTTCTTCCAGTGATTTGGACCAATAATACCATTGATTAGAACAAATAGTTCCTGTGATATTGAGGTGGTTGTGTCGCTTAGCTTAGCCGCCCAGCGACCACAGTGTACCTATTTTACTCTTTTCTTTGCATCATGTGCTGTTTGGGGCCAATTTTTTTAAGTGCCATCCTGTCTGACACTTCCGTATATGTCCAGTGGTACTGCCATTTGATATAATTCCCGACATTACTGCCATTTAATTCCAGTGATTTTGTCATTTTCTTCCAGTGATTTGGACCAATAATACCATTGATTAGAACGAATAATTCCAGTGATTTTGTCATTTTCTTCCAGTGATTTGGACCAATAATACCATTGATTAGAACGAGTAATTCCTGTGATATTGAGGTGTTTGTGTCGCTTAGCTTAGCCATCCAGCGACCTTGGTGCACCTCTTTTTCTCTTTTCTTTGCATCATGTGCTGTTTGGGGCCAATTTTTTTAAGTGTCATCCTGTCTAACACTGCAGTGCCACTTCTAGATGGGCCAGGTGTTTGTGCCGCCCTCTTCGGATGCTTTGCTTAGTCATCCAGCACCAAGCGACCTTGGTGCAAATTTTAGGACTAAATATAGTATTGTGATGTGTTCAGAATAGACTGGAAACGAGTGGAAATTGTGGTTATTGAGGTTAATAATACTATAGGATCAAAATGACCCCCAAATTCTATGATTTAAGCTGTTTTTGAGGGGTTTTTGAAAAAAAAACACCCGAATCCAAAACACACCCGAATCCGACAAAAAATTTTCAGGGAGGTTTTGCCAAAACGCATCCGAATCCAAAACACGGCCGCAAAACCGAATCCAAAACCAAAACCCGAAAAATTTCCGGTGAACATCTCTAGCGGCAACATGTTTTCTTACACTTCATGCAACTATCACTAGTCTTTCTGAGTTGTTTATGGACATCTACGTCCATATGCCATGTAGACGTTTCTGTACATTATAATACGCTAGGTGACCCGGTCTCCTATACAACAACTACATAAACTGGTTGGAATCTGAATATGCAATTGCATAACACTCTTCATTCTCTAGAATGTTCAGTTGTTGGTACCAGTTGCTGTAGCAATTACAGTCCCTCTTTTATTGTACACAACACACTGTCCCTCTGCACATTGCACCTTGTATCCCTTCTTCTGTACGCTGATGGCAATCCGTTTGGTTCCTAGATCTTGCACAAATAATAGATCTTCTATGTTTGCGACAATTGTTTCACCCTTGGTCACCAAGCACACTGTAATTGCTTCAAATTTCAAGGCAGTAAGAATTTTTATCTCCTGTTCCCCTGTCATTTTCAGGATTGCATGACTTTAGCTATTTGAACCAACTTTTATTACAGCTAAAGTGCCTAGTCAATGTACAGGCAGTCTGTGTTGTGATTGTTAACTACATGTATAGCTATTTTTGTTATGCTCCCATGATGTCACACCATTTGGTTCACTTGCTGAACACTCTGAGACCTTGGCGTATATATTTACTAAAGGTTGATTATTTTTTATTGATCTAAAATAGATCTTAAGTCAACAGATATTTGTTGAATGCACCGTTGGCGCTCCCACCCTTTGAACAAAAGTCACGTGATAGTCTTGATAAATAGTCCCCAAGTGGATCCTATGTTTCACTTGTAAGATTCTTCTTTCTGGATGTTAATTCTTCTCCAAAAATAATTCAAGATTTTCCTGTACCCAAAATACACAACAGATGGGTGTTAAAAAGTACATCTGGAATCTCTGGAAATCTCCAAGATGAGATGGACTGCTCCCAGTGAATCTGCTACCAGCTGGTCTCTCCTTAGCAATGCATGGGGAAAGCTCCTTATGGCAGAAGCACTGTTCAATTATCGTTGTCTCTAGCAGTGTTTAACAGAAGAAGCATAAAGCAGATGCAGGGATGGTGGGAGTAGAAATCCAGATCTTAAGTCAGTTTACCCACTTATGACCCACCTTATGACACTTGGGTTTTACATCCATTGATAACAAAGCAATTCTTAACATTGGTCTCAACAGGAATGCACTCTTGAAATTGCATTAACTTGGTCCATTCAATCTTTGTTCATAGTTTGGCAGTGCATGACTCAAAGCTACTACTAGAAAATCCTACTTGGCCATAAGGTTTTGCAGTATCTATATTTAGAGATGAGCGGGTTCGGTTTCTTTGAAACCGAACCCGCACGAACTTCACTTTTTTTTTCACGGGTCCGAGCGACTCGGATCTTCCCGCCTTGCTCGGTTAACCCGAGCGCGCCCGAACGTCATCATGACGCTGTCGGATTCTCGCGAGACTCGGATTCTATATAAGGAGCCGCGCGTCGCCGCCATTTTCACACGTGCATTGAGATTGATAGGGAGAGGACGTGGCTGGCGTCCTCTCCATTTAGATTAGATTTAGAAGAGAGAGAGAGAGAGAGATTGCTGTGATACTGTAGATTAGAAGAGAGTGCAGACAGAGTTTAGTGACTGACGACCACAGTGACCAGTGACCACCAGAGACAGTGCAGTTGTTTGTTTTATTTAATATATCCGATCTCTGCCTGAAAAAAACGATACACAGTCACACAGTGACTCAGTCTGTGTGCACTGCTCAGCCCAGTGTGCTGCACATCAATGTATTGTATATAAAGCTTATAATTGTGGGGGAGACTGGGGAGCACTGCAGGTTGTTATAGCAGGAGCCAGGAGTACATGATAAATAATATTATATTAAAATTAAACAGTGCACACTTTTGCTGCAGGAGTGCCACTGCCAGTGTGACTAGTGGTGACCAGTGCCTGACCACCAGTATATTAGTAGTATTGTATACTATCTCTTTATCAACCAGTCTATATTAGCAGCAGACACAGTACAGTGCGGTAGTTCACGGCTGTGGCTACCTCTGTGTCGGCACTCGGCAGGCAGTCCGTCCATCCATAATTGTATTATAATATATACCACCTAACCGTGGTTTTTTTTTCATTCTTTATACCGTCATCATACTAGTTGTTACGAGTATACTACTATCTCTTTATCAACCAGTGTACAGTGCGGTAGTTCACGGCTGTGGCTACCTCTGTGTCGGCACTCGGCAGGCAGTCCGTCCAACCATAATTGTATTATAATATATACCACCTAACCGTGGTTTTTTTTTCATTCTTTATACCGTCGTCATACTAGTTGTTACGAGTATACTACTATCTCTTTATCAACCAGTGTACAGTGCGGTAGTTCACGGCTGTGGCTACCTCTGTGTCGGCACTCGGCAGGCAGTCCGTCCATCCATAATTGTATTATAATATATACCACCTAACCGTGGTTTTTTTTTCATTCTTTATACCGTCGTCATACTAGTTGTTACGAGTATACTACTATCTCTTTATCAACCAGTGTACAGTGCGGTAGTTCACGGCTGTGGCTACCTCTGTGTCGGCACTCGGCAGGCAGTCCGTCCAACCATAATTGTATTATAATATATACCACCTAACCGTGGTTTTTTTTTCATTCTTTATACCGTCGTCATACTAGTTGTTACGAGTATACTACTATCTCTTTATCAACCAGTGTACAGTGCGGTAGTTCACGGCTGTGGCTACCTCTGTGTCGGCACTCGGCAGGCAGTCCGTCCAACCATAATTGTATTATATACCACCTAACCGTGGTTTTTTTTTCATTCTTTATACCGTCGTCATACTAGTTGTTACGAGTATACTACTATCTCTTTATCAACCAGTGTACAGTGCGGTAGTTCACGGCTGTGGCTACCTCTGTGTCGGCACTCGGCAGGCAGTCCGTCCAACCATAATTGTATTATAATATATACCACCTAACCGTGGTTTTTTTTTCATTCTTTATACCGTCGTCATACTAGTTGTTACGAGTATACTACTATCTCTTTATCAACCAGTGTACAGTGCGGTAGTTCACGGCTGTGGCTACCTCTGTGTCGGCACTCGGCAGGCAGTCCGTCCATCCATAATTGTATTATAATATATACCACCTAACCGTGGTTTTTTTTCATTCTTTATACCGTCGTCATACTAGTTGTTACGAGTATACTACTATCTCTTTATCAACCAGTGTACAGTGCGGTAGTTCACGGCTGTGGCTACCTCTGTGTCGGCACTCGGCAGGCAGTCCGTCCAACCATAATTGTATTATAATATATACCACCTAACCGTGGTTTTTTTTTCATTCTTTATACCGTCGTCATACTAGTTGTTACGAGTATACTACTATCTCTTTATCAACCAGTGTACAGTGCGGTAGTTCACGGCTGTGGCTACCTCTGTGTCGGCACTCGGCAGGCAGTCCGTCCAACCATAATTGTATTATAATATATACCACCTAACCGTGGTTTTTTTTTCATTCTTTATACCGTCGTCATACTAGTTGTTACGAGTATACTACTATCTCTTTATCAACCAGTGTACAGTGCGGTAGTTCACGGCTGTGGCTACCTCTGTGTCGGCACTCGGCAGGCAGTCCGTCCATCCATAATTGTATTATATACCACCTAACCGTGGTTTTTTTATACCACCTAACCGTGGCAGTCCGTCCATAATTGTATACTAGTATCCAATCCATCCATCTCCATTGTTTACCTGAGGTGCCTTTTAGTTCTGCCTATAAAATATGGAGAACAAAAAAGTTGAGGTTCCAAAATTAGGGAAAGATCAAGATCCACTTCCACCTCGTGCTGAAGCTGCTGCCACTAGTCATGGCCGAGACGATGAAATGCCAGCAACGTCGTCTGCCAAGGCCGATGCCCAATGTCATAGTACAGAGCATGTCAAATCCAAAACACCAAATATCAGAAAAAAAAGGACTCCAAAACCTAAAATAAAATTGTCAGAGGAGAAGCGTAAACTTGCCAATATGCCATTTACCACACGGAGTGGCAAGGAACGGCTGAGGCCCTGGCCTATGTTCATGGCTAGTGGTTCAGCTTCACATGAGGATGGAAGCACTCAGCCTCTCGCTAGAAAACTGAAAAGACTCAAGCTGGCAAAAGCACCGCAAAGAACTGTGCGTTCTTTGAAATCCCAAATCCACAAGGAGAGTCCAATTGTGTCGGTTGCGATGCCTGACCTTCCCAACACTGGACGTGAAGAGCATGCGCCTTCCACCATTTGCACGCCCCCTGCAAGTGCTGGAAGGAGCACCCGCAGTCCAGTTCCTGATAGTCAGATTGAAGATGTCAGTGTTGAAGTACACCAGGATGAGGAGGATATGGGTGTTGCTGGCGCTGGGGAGGAAATTGACCAGGAGGATTCTGATGGTGAGGTGGTTTGTTTAAGTCAGGCACCCGGGGAGACACCTGTTGTCCGTGGGAGGAATATGGCCGTTGACATGCCAGGTGAAAATACCAAAAAAATCAGCTCTTCGGTGTGGAGGTATTTCACCAGAAATGCGGACAACAGGTGTCAAGCCGTGTGTTCCCTTTGTCAAGCTGTAATAAGTAGGGGTAAGGACGTTAACCACCTCGGAACATCCTCCCTTATACGTCACCTGCAGCGCATTCATAATAAGTCAGTGACAAGTTCAAAAACTTTGGGTGACAGCGGAAGCAGTCCACTGACCAGTAAATCCCTTCCTCTTGTAACCAAGCTCACGCAAACCACCCCACCAACTCCCTCAGTGTCAATTTCCTCCTTCCCCAGGAATGCCAATAGTCCTGCAGGCCATGTCACTGGCAAGTCTGACGAGTCCTCTCCTGCCTGGGATTCCTCCGATGCATCCTTGCGTGTAACGCCTACTGCTGCTGGCGCTGCTGTTGTTGCCGCTGGGAGTCGATGGTCATCCCAGAGGGGAAGTCGTAAGCCCACTTGTACTTCTTCCAGTAAGCAATTGACTGTTCAACAGTCCTTTGCGAGGAAGATGAAATATCACAGCAGTCATCCTACTGCAAAGCGGATAACTGAGTCCTTGACAACTATGTTGGTGTTAGACGTGCGTCCGGTATCCGCCGTTAGTTCACAGGGAACTAGACAATTTATTGAGGCAGTGTGCCCCCGTTACCAAATACCATCTAGGTTCCACTTCTCTAGGCAGGCGATACCGAGAATGTACACGGACGTCAGAAAAAGACTCACCAGTGTCCTAAAAAATGCAGTTGTACCCAATGTCCACTTAACCACGGACATGTGGACAAGTGGAGCAGGGCAGGGTCAGGACTATATGACTGTGACAGCCCACTGGGTAGATGTATGGACTCCCGCCGCAAGAACAGCAGCGGCGGCACCAGTAGCAGCATCTCGCAAACGCCAACTCTTTCCTAGGCAGGCTACGCTTTGTATCACCGCTTTCCAGAATACGCACACAGCTGAAAACCTCTTACGGCAACTGAGGAAGATCATCGCGGAATGGCTTACCCCAATTGGACTCTCCTGTGGATTTGTGGCATCGGACAACGCCAGCAATATTGTGTGTGCATTAAATATGGGCAAATTCCAGCACATCCCATGTTTTGCACATACCTTGAATTTGGTGGTGCAGAATTTTTTAAAAAACGACAGGGGCGTGCAAGAGATGCTGTCGGTGGCCAGAAAAATTGCGGGACACTTTCGGCGTACAGGCACCACGTACAGAAGACTGGAGCACCACCAAAAACTACTGAACCTGCCCTGCCATCATCTGAAGCAAGAAGTGGTAACGAGGTGGAATTCAACCCTCTATATGCTTCAGAGGTTGGAGGAGCAGCAAAAGGCCATTCAAGCCTATACAATTGAGCACGATATAGGAGATGGAATGCACCTGTCTCAAGTGCAGTGGAGAATGATTTCAACGTTGTGCAAGGTTCTGATGCCCTTTGAACTTGCCACACGTGAAGTCAGTTCAGACACTGCCAGCCTGAGTCAGGTCATTCCCCTCATCAGGCTTTTGCAGAAGAAGCTGGAGGCATTGAAGAAGGAGCTAACACGGAGCGATTCCGCTAGGCATGTGGGACTTGTGGATGCAGCCCTTAATTCGCTTAACAAGGATTCACGGGTGGTCAATCTGTTGAAATCAGAGCACTACATTTTGGCCACCGTGCTCGATCCTAGATTTAAAGCCTACCTTGGATCTCTCTTTCCGGCAGACACAGGTCTGCTGGGGTTGAAAGACCTGCTGGTGACAAAATTGTCAAGTCAAGCGGAACGCGACCTGTCAACATCTCCTCCTTCACATTCTCCCGCAACTGGGGGTGCGAGGAAAAGGCTCAGAATTCCGAGCCCACCCGCTGGCGGTGATGCAGGGCAGTCTGGAGCGACTGCTGATGCTGACATCTGGTCCGGACTGAAGGACCTGACAACGATTACGGACATGTCGTCTACTGTCACTGCATATGATTCTCTCAACATTGATAGAATGGTGGAGGATTATATGAGTGACCGCATCCAAGTAGGCACGTCACACAGTCCGTACTTATACTGGCAGGAAAAAGAGGCAATTTGGAGGCCCTTGCACAAACTGGCTTTATTCTACCTAAGTTGCCCTCCCACAAGTGTGTACTCCGAAAGAGTGTTTAGTGCCGCCGCTCACCTTGTCAGCAATCGGCGTACGAGGTTACATCCAGAAAATGTGGAGAAGATGATGTTCATTAAAATGAATTATAATCAATTCCTCCGCGGAGACATTGACCAGCAGCAATTGCCTCCACAAAGTACACAGGGAGCTGAGATGGTGGATTCCAGTGGGGACGAATTGATAATCTGTGAGGAGGGGGATGTACACGGTGATATATCGGAGGGTGAAGATGAGGTGGACATCTTGCCTCTGTAGAGCCAGTTTGTGCAAGGAGAGATTAATTGCTTCTTTTTTGGGGGGGGTCCAAACCAACCCGTCATATCAGTCACAGTCGTGTGGCAGACCCTGTCACTGAAATGATGGGTTGGTTAAAGTGTGCATGTCCTGTTTTGTTTATACAACATAAGGGTGGGTGGGAGGGCCCAAGGATAATTCCATCTTGCACCTCTTTTTTCTTTTCTTTTTCTTTGCATCATGTGCTAATTGGGGAGGGTTTTTTGGAAGGGCCATCCTGCGTGACACTGCAGTGCCACTCCTAGATGGGCCCGGTGTTTGTGTCGGCCACTAGGGTCGCTAATCTTACTCACACAGCTACCTCATTGCGCCTCTTTTTTTCTTTGCGTCATGTGCTGTTTGGGGAGGGTTTTTTGGAAGGGACATCCTGCGTGACACTGCAGTGCCACTCCTAGATGTGCCCGGTGTTTGTGTCGGCCACTAGGGTCGCTAATCTTACTCACACAGCTACCTCATTGCGCCTCTTTTTTTCTTTGCGTCATGTGCTGTTTGGGGAGGGTTTTTTGGAAGGGACATCCTGCGTGACACTGCAGTGCCACTCCTAGATGTGCCCGGTGTTTGTGTCGGCCACTAGGGTCGCTAATCTTACTCACACAGTCAGCTACCTCATTGCGCCTCTTTTTTTCTTTGCGTCATGTGCTGTTTGGGGAGGGTTTTTTGGAAGGGCCATCCTGCGTGACACTGCAGTGCCACTCCTAGATGGGCCCGGTGTTTGTGTCGGCCACTAGGGTCGCTAATCTTACTCACACAGCTACCTCATTGCGCCTCTTTTTTTCTTTGCATCATGTGCTGTTTGGGGAGGGTTTTTTGGAAGGGACATCCTGCGTGACACTGCAGTGCCACTCCTAGATGGGCCCGGTGTTTGTGTCGGCCACTAGGGTCGCTTATCTTACTCACACAGCGACCTCGGTGCAAATTTTAGGACTAAAAATAATATTGTGAGGTGTGAGGTATTCAGAATAGACTGAAAATGAGTGTAAATTATGGTTTTTGAGGTTAATAATACTTTGGGATCAAAATGACCCCCAAATTCTATGATTTAAGCTGTTTTTTAGTGTTTTTGGAAAAAAACACCCGAATCCAAAACACACCCGAATCTGACAAAAATAATTCGGTGAGGTTTTGCCAAAACGCGTTCGAACCCAAAACACGGCCGCGGAACCGAACCCAAAACCAAAACACAAAACCCGAAAAATTTCAGGCGCTCATCTCTATCTATATTACAATCTGCTCAAAAGCTACTTGGATGCCTACTGATGTCAATTGCTTAGAGATAGACAGCATTATCTATATATTCATTCATGTTCTTGCATACACCTAGCTTAGTGCCATACAGAATACGCCTCAGGTTGATCTTTCTCATTAAGGGCCGATTTATTACAATCTGCATCTGAGGATGCAGATGTGATTAAATAAAATCGGCCCAATCCACAATGTGAATATTGATTAGTGTACATCGCATGGATGTATTAATAATCGTAAGCAGGGACTAAGTTTGCTAGAAATTCTGTTCCTGTGATGCCACTCTGCACCCCTTTTTGTGGTATTTTTTGTGAAAAATATCACAAGTATGTGCTATGCATGCACTGCTGCTGCCACCATTGCTGCTATCACCACTGTAAGGCATGAGGGTACCTACCCGCCGTGACACACCCTCCCCCCCCTCCCCCATTGCTTCTCATACTCACCAGACCCAGTAACTGGAGGGCTTCCAATCTTCGGATCCTCTTCCTGCTATGACCACCGGTGCTGTAAAGTGAGCTGACACTTTGTAGCATCACTTTACTGCACCGGGGGTCAAAGTAACAGCACAGGAGGATCCGATGACTAGCAGTCCTCACTGGAGCAATGATCACCAGTCCCTGGGTCTATAAGAGATAGCTGTGCAGGAGACAGGATTTGCAGTGAGCCCTGTGCTTATTCTATCTGAATATAGTGTAATTATCACAGGACTCACTGCAGTGTTTTTAATTTTTCTTTTTTTTTTTTAGTTTGTCCAGATTGCATTTCCTACTGTATATTAAGTATGGGAAATGCGATCTGGTTACTAAGAAAAAGTGAATTAAAGGTTCTGGAGCAGTTTTTCACAAACACTGCTCAATAAGCCCTTTAATATATTTCAGGGAAACTAAAATAATGTGAAAAGGGCGTGAAAACACCTTTTGTTCACATTATTTTTGTAAATCTGCCCCGAGGTTTTTGTTTTCATAAGGCATCTGCAAAGCTACCCACATTTTATGTGCTATCACCTTCATGTGAATGATGGTATATACAATACATGCTGCTCTACAGCTAAGACTATGGTCTCCATGGCTCTATTCACATCATGTCGGTTGGGATTATTCCGGGATCGCTAATGGCCTTACACAATTTTCCCACTATAACTGCACTTGCATGGCAAATTTCCATGTAGCGTAGTTCCCAAAGGTCCTGATTCACCCTCATTTATTTATGTGAGAACACACGCACTGTTGATTATTGGCAGACTGTGCATGCGCTGCAAATGCAGTGCACGTGAGCGAAGGTCAAAATTCAATAGCTCTGCATTTGCAACTTAGTGTAAGTGCAAATCGATCGCAATTTCATTGACAGGAAGTGACCGTTCATGAGTAGTAACATGGTGGTTGTGGGGAGTGGTTGGGAAAATGCAGGTGCTTCATGGCCATTCTTGGGGCGTGTATCTGACCTCATCTGCGAATGCTGCAATGAAAAACATGGCGCCAGGTGTGACTACATTCTCATTATTTTGAGAAGGCATGGGTCTTCCACAACTGTTATGTTTGTTTTTTGAGATTCTGCTAATGCATACACAGATGATTTTGCCAATGCATAGCAGAGTTGTGATCACGCTGTTGGGCATCTTTTATCCTTTCTGGGCGGCTCTTCACATGTGATTTCAAGCATTAGCGGTTTTGTGACAGTCGCTATTTCAGCCGCAAAAGCGATCCATAGTGATTTAGGGCCCGAGCCCGCAAACTTAGTTTATACTGACTCCTGTATATATCCAACTTAAGCATGAATAGAGGACTCTTCTGTGCTCACTCAGATCTTTTGTTCTGCATCGCTGCAAATGCTTTCTCTGTGTCATTATTCTTCACAAGATGGTGGCCTGGATCCATAACCTATTGGCAGATGCTTTAGGTGTTGACATAGGTGCCAATGGTGTGTAATAAAGGTCACTCCACATGAGGAATAAATTAATTAAGATTGGTTTGAATGAGTTGCACGGTAACAGGTTAAATACAGTAGGTATACAATACAGCAGATTTAGTAGGTACAATACAGCAAATTCTTTATGTACAATATAGCAATGTGTGGATTTAATATAGGCAAAGTACTGTATGGAGTAGCAAACACCTGCACAAATATACGTACACACTGGTAGCTATGGAGCTCACAGTGTAACTAATGCTGGTGACACAGTAGTGTTTCGCAGTCTCCCCCAGCCTCCGTTCTGTGACTCTCAGGGGCCTGTCCTTCCACTACGGAAGAAGCTGGAAGATGCACAAACTAGAGATGTGCACCTGAAATTTTTTGGGTTTTGTGTTTTGGTTTTGGTTCCGCGGCCGTGTTTTGGATTTGGATGCGTTTTGGCAAAACCTCCCTTAAAATATTTTGTCGGATTCGGGTGTGTTTTGGATTCGGGTATTTTTTTTCAAAACCCCCTCAAAAACAGCTTAAATAATAGAATTTGGGGGTAATTTTGATCCCATAGTATTATTAACCTCAATAACCATAATGTCCACTCATTTCCAGTATATTCTGGACACCTCACACGTCACAATTTTATGTTTAGTCCTAAAATTTACACCAAGGTCACTGGATGACTAAGCTAAGCGACCCAAGTGGGCGACATAAACACCTGGCCCATCTAGGAGTGGCACTGCATTGTCAGACAGGATGGCCCTTCAAAAAAATTGGCACCAAACATCACATGATGCAGAGATAAAAAAAAAGAGGTGCAAGATGGAATTGTCCTTGGGCCCTCCCACCCATGCTTATGTTGTATAAACAGGACATGCAAACTTTAACAAACCCATCATTTCAGCGACAGGGTCTGCCACATGACTGTGGCTGAAATGACTGGTTGGTTTGGGCCCCCACCAAAAAAAGAAGCAATCAATCTCTCCTTGCTCAAACTGGCTTTACAAAGGCAAGATGTCGACCTCATCATCATCCTCCGATTCCTCACCCCTTTCACTGTGTACATGCCCCTCCTCACAGAGTATTAATTTGCGCCAATGGAATCCACCATCACAAGTCCCTGTGTACTTTCTGGAGGCAATTGCTGGTAAATGTCTCCACGGAGGAATTGATTATAATTCATTTTGATGAACATCATCTTCTCCACATTTTGTGGAAGTAACCTCGTACGCCGATCGCTGACAAGGTGACCGGCTGCACTAAACAATCTTTCGGAGTACACACTGGAGGGGTGGTAACTTAGGTAAAATAAAGCCAGTTTGTGCAAGGGCCTCCAAATTGCCTCTTTTTCCTGCCAGTATACGTACGGACTATCTGACGTGCCTACTTGGATGCTGTCACTCATATAATCCTCCACCATTCTTTCAATGGTGACAGAATCATATGCAGTGACAGTAGACGACATGTCAGTAGTCATTGGCAGGTCCTTCAGTCCGGACCAGATGTCAGTTTTCACTCCTGACTGCCCTGCATCACCGCCAGCGGATGGTTTTGGAAATCTGATCCTTTTCCAGGCAGCTCCAGTGGCGGTACAAAATGAAGGAGGAGCTGTTGGCGGGTCACGTTCCGCTTGACTTGACAAGTGTCTCACCAGCAGGTCTTTTAACATGTGCAGACTTGTGTCTGCCGGAAAGAGAGATACAACGTAGGCTTTAAACCTAGGATCGAGCACGGTGGCCAAAATGTTGTGCTCTGATTTCAACAGATTGACCACCCGTGAATCCTGGTTAAGCGAATGAAGGGCTCCATCCACAAGTCCCACATGCCTAGTGAAATCGCTCCATTTTAGCTCCTCCAATCTCTCCAGCTGCTTCTGCAAAAGCCTGATGAGGGGAATGACCTGACTCAGGCTGGCAATGTCTGAACTGACTTCACGTGTGGCAAGTTGAAAGGGTTGCAGAACCTTGCACAACATTGAAATCATTCTCCACTGCGCTTGAGTCAGGTGCATTCCCCCTCCTTTGCCTATATCGTAGGCAGATGTATAGGCTTGAATGGCCTTTTGCTGCTCCTCCATCCTCTGAAGCATATAGAGGGTAGAATTCCACCTCGTTACCACCTCTTGCTTCAGATGATGGCGGGGCAGGTTCAGGAGTGTTTGCTGGTGCTTCAGTCTTTGTCACGCGGTGGCTGAATGCCGAAAGTGTCCCGCAATTCTTCGGGCCACCGACAGCATCTCTTGCATGCCCCTGTCGTTTAAAAAATTCTGCACCACCGAATTCATTGTATGTGCAAAACATGGGACGTTCTGGAATTTGCCCACATGTAATGCACGCACAATATTGGTGGCATTGTCCAGTGTCACAAATCCCCAGGAGAGTCCAATTGGGGTAAGCCAATCTGCGATGATGTTCCTCAGTTTCCGTAAGAGGTTGTAAGCTGTGTGCCTCTTATGGAAAGCAGTGATACAAAGCGTAGCCTGCCTAGGAACGAGTTGGCGTTTGCGAGATGCTGCTACTGGTGCTGCCGCTGCTGTTCTTGCTGCGGGAGGCAATACATCTACCCAGTGGGCTGTCACAGTCATATAGTCCTGAGTCTGCCCTGCTCCACTTGTCCACATGTCCGTGGTCAAGTGGACATTGGGTACAACTGCATTTTTTAGGACACTGGTGACTCTTTTTCTGACGTCTGTGTACAATCTCGGTATCGCCTGCCTAGAGAAGTGGAACCTAGATGGCATTTGGTACCGGGGACACACTACCTCAAGAAATTATCGAAGTCCCTGTGAACTAACGGTGGATACCGGACGCACGTCTAACACCAACACAGCGACCAAGGCCTGAGTTATCCACTTTGCAAAAGGATGACTGCTGTGATATTTCATCTTCCTCGCAAAGGACTGTTGGACAGTCAGTTACTTACTGGAAGTAGTACAAGTGGTCTTCCGACTTCCCCTCTGGGATGATGATCGACTCCCAGCAGCAACAACAGCAGCGCCGGCAGCAGTAGGCGTTACACTCAAGGATCCATCGGAGGAATCCCAGTCAGGAGAGGACTTGCCAGTGACATGGCCTGCAGGACTATTGGCGCTCCTGTCTAAGGAGGAAATTGACACTGAGGGAGTTGGTGGTGTGGTTTGCACTGGGAGCTTGGGTACAAGAGGAAGCAGGGATTTAGTTGTCAGTGGACTGCTTCCACTGTCACCCAAAGTTTTTGAACTTGTCAATGACTTCTGATGAATGCGCTCCAGGTGACGTATAAGGGAGGATGTTCCTAGGTGATTAACGTTCTGACCCCTACTTATTACAGCTTGACAAAGGCAACACACGGCTTGACACCTGTTGTTCCGCATTTCTGTTGAAATAATTCCACACCGAAGAGATGATTTTTTTTTAAATTTGACCAGGCATGTCAATGGCCATATTCATCCCACAGACAACAGGTGTCTCCCCGGGTGCCTTACTCAAACAAACCACCTCACCATCAGAATCCTCCTTGTCAATTTCCTCCTCAGCGCCAGCAACACCCATATCCTCATCCTGGTGTACTTCAACAGTGACATCTTCAATTTGACTATCAGGAACTGGACTGTGGGTGCTCCTTACAGCACTTAGAGGGGGCGTGCACATGGTGGAAGGCGCCACCTCTTCCTGTCCAGTGTTGGGAAGGTCAGGCATCGCAACCGACACAATTGGACTCTCATTGGGGATTTGTGATTTAGAAGAATGCACAGTTCTTTGCTGTGCTTTTGCCATCTTAACTCTTTTCAGTTTTCTAGCGGGTGGATGAGTGCTTCCATCCTCATGTGAAGCTGAACCACTAGCCATTAACATAGGCCAGGGCCTCAGCCGTTCCTTGCCACTCCGTGTTGTAACTGTAATATTGGCAAGTTTATGCTTCTCCTCAGATGCTTTTAATTTAGATTTTTAGGTCAATTTACTGAACTTTAGTTTTTTGGATTTTACATGCTCTCTACTATGACATTGGGCATCGGCCTTGGCAGACGACGTTGATGGCATTTTATCATCTCTGCCATGACCAGTGGCAGCAGCTTCAGCACTAGGTGGAAGTGGATCTTGATCTTTCCCTATTTCACCCTCCACATTTTAACACAATGTGTTAAATTATATGCCAGTAATATATCAAAAGTAATGGCCTACTGTACTGTACTATATGTATACTGCTGGTCACCAAAATGCTGCACTGTCCTACTATATACTGCTCACAATAATGCAGCACAGAGATAGTATACTTGACACAGAGCTGCAAGATACAGCAATAGCCTACTGTACTGAACTATATGTATACTGCTTGTCACGAAAATGCTGCACTGTCCTACTGTATACTGCTCACAATAATGCAGCACAGATATGGATAGTACACTTGACACAGAGCAGCAAGATACAGCAATGGCCTACTGTACTGTACTATCTGTATACTGCTGGTCACCAAAATGCTGCACTGTCCTACTATATACTGCTCACAATAATGCAGCAAAGAGATAGTATACTTGACACAGAGCAGCAAGATACAGCAATGGCCTACTGTACTGTACTATATGTATACTGCTGGTCACCAAAATGCTGCACTGTCCTACTATATTCTGCTCACAATAATGCAGCACAGAGATAGTATATTTGACACAGAGCTGCAAAATACAGCACTGGCCTACTGTACTGTACTATATGAATACTGCTGGTCACCAAAATGCTGCACTGTCCTAATATATACTGCTCACAATAATGCAGCACAGAGACAGTATACTTGACACAGAGCTGCAAAATACAGCAATGGCCTACTCTACTGTACTATATGTATACTGCTGGTCACCAAAATGCTGCACTGTCCTACTATATACTGCTCACAATAATGCAGCACAGAGATAGTATACTTGACACAGAGCTGCAAGATACAGCAATGGCCTACTGTACTGTACTACTATAATTATATACTGGTGGTCCCTAGTCCCCACAATGCAGCACACTGAGCACAGATATTTGCAGCACACTGAGCACAGATATGGAGCGTTTTCAGACAGAGAACCTAGATATTTTCAGCACACTGAGCACAGATATTTGCAGCACACTGAGCACAGATACGGAGCTTTTCAGGGAGATAATGCAGCCACGTCCTCTCCATTCAATCTCCAATGCACGAGTGAAAATGGCAGCGACGCGCGGCTCTCTATATAGAATACGAATCTCACGAGTATCCGACAGCGGGATGATGACGTTCGGGTTAACCGAGCAAGGCGGGAAGATCCGAGGCTGCCTCGGAACCGTGTAAAATAGGTGAAGTTCGGGGGGGTTCGGATCTTGGAGAACCGAACCCGCTCATCTCTAATGATAACTTTGATGAGACACAATTTAATTTTAGCTATATGAAAATGCCATTCAGTATCCTTTGTCACAATGCACTTCTAAAAACCAAATGTGTAATTTTTTACATTTATTAGAAGTCTCTCACTTACTGTATGTCCTGAAATGTCCCAAGTAGCTGTTCTACCTTCTCATCATCTTTAACACCATTGACTCCGTCATCCCAGCAGTGGACATTTCCTCTTTCCAAGCCAGCAGTGTCCTGTTTCCCTTCCCATACTAACACTGACACTTTCCCCTCTTCTTCAGAGTAAGGTTTTTTGCCATACTCGGTACACTGATGGCAGTTTCCTCTCCCCATGATACAGTTGCCCTTACTCTCCTACATCACACTAATGGCCCTTTCTCCTGCACATTACCAGCCACAGTGCCAGCTACTCTTCAGCAATGTTTTGCCCTCTTCTGCCATTTATCTGCCCTCACACTCCCTATAAGGACATGCCTCTTAGTACCTCTTCCATGGACATTGGCCACCACTTTTCAAAACACACTGCACCTCATGGGGAATTACTGAACAAAGGCCAGCTGGAAAAAATGCCTTAAGTTTTAATATTGAGCTTGGAGCAGATAAGGAGCAGACACAAGTTGTACCATGCATTATCTTCTTGCATGTTAGACTACCAAGCGGTTTATACTGACTCTGTTATAAACAACAGAGGAGCCAGGGCATAAAGATCACTAATCCTGGTGCCAACACTATGTCAAAGTGGTTTTCTTATGTCTTGTTCAGTGTGGAATGCAAAGTGAGCAAATTCTGACAAATTGTTTTCTGAATGAGTTCTGTTTGTTTTGACTCCTGTGATACAGTATCATATCTCCCAACTGTCCTGATTTTTGTGGGAAAGTTGGGAGGTATGATACTGTATCATAGTGTACCGCGGTGGGGAAGGGGGGCAGTTGGGAGGCTCCTGTCACCTGCTCCTCTGCCTAGTTGTGCTGATGCCTGGGCTGAGTAATCTGTAAAATCCAACATGTTCCACAATCTTGATTCAATGATTCCAACCCAAAATGATCAGAATTGGCAAGTCGGGAATTTTTAACATGTTGGTTCTTTCTGATCCCCTGAGAAATCGCTGATCATAGGAGTTCGTCTATAGACAGATCGGATTGCCAATCGATCACACTATCACACTCCTGAGGAAGTCCAGGCCGTGGGTAACGGATGAAACGCGTTGAGTGTTTTATTCGTATGGACGACCAACGACAGATAAGCTGTTTTTAATCTTTTACATTGTACAGGCAATTTTTTTATCATTGGACTAGTTCTGAATAAATGTGTGTTTTTATTTTTAAAAATGTATTGCACCATTGGTCCTTTTCTGCTCTTATCTCCCTTACATGAGGTAAAAACTAGAGATGTGCACTTGAAATTTTTCGGGTTTGGTGTTTTGGTTTTGGGTTCGGTTCCGCGGCCGTGTTTTGGGTTCGACCGCGTTTTGGCAAAACCTCACCGAATTTTTTTTGTCGGATTCGGGTGTGTTTTGGATTCGGGTGTTTTTTTCAAAAAACACTAAAAAACAGCTTAAATTATAGAATTTGGGGGTCATTTTGATCCCAAAGTATTATTAACCTCAAAAACCATAATTTCCACTCATTTTCAGTCTATTCTGAATACCTCACACCTCACAATATTATTTTTAGTCCTAAAATTTGCACCGAGGTCGCTGGATGACTAAGCTAAGCGACCCTAGTGGCCGACACAAACACCTGGCCCATCTAGGAGTGGCACTGCAGTGTCACGCAGGATGGCCCTTCCAAAAAACCCTCCCCAAACAGCACATGACGCAAAGAAAAAAAGAGGCGCAATGAGGTAGCTGTGTGAGTAAGATAAGCGACCCTAGTGGCCGACACAAACACCTGGCCCATCTAGGAGTGGCACTGCAGTGTCACGCAGGATGGCCCTTCCAAAAAACACTCCCCAAACAGCACATGACGCAAAGAAAAAAAGAGGCGCAATGAGGTAGCTCTGTGAGTAAGATAAGCGACCCTAGTGGCCGACACAAACACCGGGCCCATCTAGGAGTGGCACTGCAGTGTCACGCAGGATGGCCCTTCCAAAAAACACTCCCCAAACAGCACATGACGCAAAGAAAAAAAGAGGCGCAATGAGGTAGCTGTGTGAGTAAGATAAGCGACCCTAGTGGCCGACACAAACACCTGGCCCATCTAGGAGTGGCACTGCAGTGTCACGCAGGATGGCCCTTCCAAAAAACACTCACCAAACAGCACATGACGCAAAGAAAAAAAGAGGCGCAATGAGGTAGCTGTGTGAGTAAGATAAGCGACCCTAGTGGCCGACACAAACACCGGGCCCATCTAGGAGTGGCACTGCAGTGTCACGCAGATGGCCCTTCCAAAAAACACTCCCCAAACAGCACATGACGCAAAGAAAAAAAGAGGCGCAATGAGGTAGCTGTGTGAGTAAGATAAGCGACCCTAGTGGCCGACACAAACACCTGGCCCATCTAGGAGTGGCACTGCAGTGTCACGCAGGATGGCCCTTCCAAAAAACACTCCCCAAACAGCACATGACGCAAAGAAAAAAAGAGGCGCAATGAGGTAGCTGTGTGAGTAAGATAAGCGACCCTAGTGGCCGACACAAACACCTGGCCCATCTAGGAGTGGCACTGCAGTGTCACGCAGGATGGCCCTTCCAAAAAACACTCACCAAACAGCACATGACGCAAAGAAAAAAAGAGGCGCAATGAGGTAGCTGTGTGAGTAAGATAAGCGACCCTAGTGGCCGACACAAACACCGGGCCCATCTAGGAGTGGCACTGCAGTGTCACGCAGGATGGCCCTTCCAAAAAACATTCCCCAAACAGCACATGACACAAAGAAAAAAAGAGGCGCAATGAGGTAGCTGTGTGAGTAAGATAAGCGACCCTAGTGGCCGACACAAACACCGGGCCCATCTAGGAGTGGCACTGCAGTGTCACGCAGGATGGCCCTTCCAAAAAACACTCCCCAAACAGCACATGATGCAAAGAAAAAAAGAGGCGCAATGAGGTAGCTGTGTGAGTAAGATAAGCGACCCTAGTGGCCGACACAAACACCGGGCCCATCTAGGAGTGGCACTGCAGTGTCACGCAGGATGGCCCTTCCAAAAAACACTCCCCAAACAGCACATGACGCAAAGAAAAAAAGAGGCGCAATGAGGTAGCTGTGTGAGTAAGATAAGCGACCCTAGTGGCCGACATAAACACCGGGCCCATCTAGGAGTGGCACTGCAGTGTCACGCAGGATGGCCCTTCCAAAAAACACTCCCCAAACAGCACATGATGCAAAGAAAAAAAGAGGCGCAATGAGGTAGCTGTGTGAGTAAGATAAGCGACCCTAGTGGCCGACACAAACACCGGGCCCATCTAGGAGTGGCACTGCAGTGTCACGCAGGAATGCCCTTCCAAAAAACACTCCCCAAACAGCACATGACGCAAAGAAAAAAAGAGGCGCAATGAGGTAGCTGTGTGAGTAAGATAAGCGACCCTAGTGGCCGACACAAACACCGGGCCCATCTAGGAGTGGCACTGCAGTGTCACGCAGGATGGCCCTTCCAAAAAACACTCCCCAAACAGCACATGACGCAAAGAAAAAAAGAGGCGCAATGAGGTAGCTGTGTGAGTAAGATAAGCGTCCCTAGTGGCCGACACAAACACCTGGCCCATCTAGGAGTGGCACTGCAGTGTCACGCAGGATGGCCCTTCCAAAAAACACTCCCCAAACAGCACATGACGCAAAGGAAAAAAGAGGCGCAATGAGGTAGCTGTGTGAGTAAGATAAGCGACCCTAGTGGCCGACACAAACACCTGGCCCATCTAGGAGTGGCACTGCAGTGTCACGCAGGATGGCCCTTCCAAAAAACACTCCCCAAACAGCACATGACGCAAAGAAAAAAAGAGGCGCAATGAGGTAGCTGTGTGAGTAAGATAAGCGACCCTAGTGGCCGACACAAACACCTGGCCCATCTAGGAGTGGCACTGCAGTGTCACGCAGGATGGCCCTTCCAAAAAACACTCCCAAAACAGCACATGACGCAAAGAAAAAAAGAGGCGCAATGAGGTAGCTGTGTGAGTAAGATAAGCGACCCTAGTGGCCGACACAAACACCGGGCCCATCTAGGAGTGGCACTGCAGTGTCACGCAGGATGGCCCTTCCAAAAAACACTCCCCAAACAGCACATGACGCAAAGAAAAAAAGAGGCACAATGAGGTAGCTGTGTGAGTAAGATAAGCGACCCTAGTGGCCGACACAAACACCGGGCCCATCTAGGAGTGGCACTGCAGTGTCACGCAGGATGGCCCTTCCAAAAAACACTCCCCAAACAGCACATGATGCAAAGAAAAAAAGAGGCGCAATGAGGTAGCTGTGTGAGTAAGATAAGCGACCCTAGTGGCCGACACAAACACCGGGCCCATCTAGGAGTGGCACTGCAGTGTCACGCAGGATGGCCCTTCCAAAAAACACTCCCCAATCAGCACATGACGCAAAGAAAAAAAGAGGCGCAATGAGGTAGTTGTGTGAGTAAGATAAGCGACCCTAGTGGCCGACACAAACACCGGGCCCATCTAGGAGTGGCACTGCAGTGTCACGCAGGATGGCCCTTCCAAAAAACACTCCCCAAACAGCACATGATGCAAAGAAAAAAAGAGGCGCAATGAGGTAGCTGTGTGAGTAAGATAAGCGACCCTAGTGGCCGACACAAACACCTGGCCCATCTAGGAGTGGCACTGCAGTGTCACGCAGGATGGCCCTTCCAAAAAACACTCCCCAAACAGCACATGACGCAAAGAAAAATTAAAGAAAAAAGAGGTGCAAGATGGAATTGTCCTTGGGCACTCCCACCCACCCTTATGTTGTATAAACAGGACATGCACACTTTAACCAACCCATCATTTCAGTGACAGGGTCTGCCACACGACTGTGACTGAAATGACGGGTTGGTTTGGACCTCCACCAAAAAAGAAGCAATTAATCTCTCCTTGCACAAACTGGCTCTACAGAGGCAAGATGTCCACCTCATCATCATCCTCCGATATATCACCGTGTACATCCCCCTCCTCACAGATTATCAATTCGTCCCCACTGGAATCCACCATCTCAGCTCCCTGTGTACTTTGTGGAGGCAATTGCTGCTGGTCAATGTCTCCACGGAGGAATTGATTATAATTCATTTTAATGAACATCATCTTCTCCACATTTTCTGGAAGTAACCTCGTACGCCGATTGCTGACAAGGTGAGCGGCGGCACTAAACACTCTTTCGGAGTACACACTTGTGGGAGGGCAACTTAGGTAGAATAAAGCCAGTTTGTGCAAGGGCCTCCAAATTGCCTCTTTTTCCTGCCAGTATAAGTACGGACTGTGTGACGTGCCTACTTGGATGCGGTCACTCATATAATCCTCCACCATTCTTTCAATGGGGAGAGAATCATATGCAGTGACAGTAGACGACATGTCCGTAATCGTTGACAGGTCCTTCAGTCCGGACCAGATGTCAGCATCAGCAGTCGCTCCAGACTGCCCTGCATCACCACCAGCGGGTGGGCTCGGAATTCTGAGCCTTTTCCTCGCACCCCCAGTTGCGGGAGAATGTGAAGGAGGAGATGTTGACAGGTCGCGTTCCGCTTGACTTGACAATTTTCTCACCAGCAGGTCTTTGAACCCCTGCAGACTTGTGTCTGCCGGAAAGAGAGATCCAAGGTAGGTTTTAAATCTAGGATCGAGCACGGTGGCCAAAATGTAGTGCTCTGATTTCAACAGATTGACCACCCGTGAATCCTTGTTAAGCGAATTAAGGGCTCCATCCACAAGTCCCACATGCCTAGCGGAATCGCTCCGTGTTAGCTCCTCCTTCAATGTCTCCAGCTTCTTCTGCAAAAGCCTGATGAGGGGAATGACCTGACTCAGGCTGGCAGTGTCTGAACTGACTTCACGTGTGGCAAGTTCAAAGGGCAGCAGAACCTTGCACAACGTTGAAATCATTCTCCACTGCGCTTGAGACAGGTGCATTCCACCTCCTATATCGTGCTGAATTGTATAGGCTTGAATGGCCTTTTGCTGCTCCTCCAACCTCTGAAGCATATATAGGGTTGAATTCCACCTCGTTACCACTTCTTGCTTCAGATGATGGCAGGGCAGGTTCAGGCGTTTTTGGTGTTGCTCCAGTCTTCTGTACGTGGTGCCTGTATGCCGAAAGTGTCCCGCAATTCTTCTGGCCACCGACAGCATCTCTTGCACGCCCCTGTCGTTTTTTAAAAAATTCTGCACCACCAAATTTAAGGTATGTGCAAAACATGGGACGTGCTGGAATTTGCCCAGATTTAATGCACACACAATATTGCTGGCGTTGTCCGATGCCACAAATCCACAGAAGAGTCCAATTGGGGTAAGCCATTCCGCGATGATCTTCCTCAGTTGCCGTAAGAGGTTTTCAGCTGTGTGCGTATTCTGGAAACCGGTGATACAAAGCGTAGCCTGCCTAGGAAAGAGTTGGCGTTTGCGAGATGCTGCTACTGGTGCCGCCGCTGCTGTTCTTGCGGCGGGAGTCCATACATCTACACAGTGGGCTGTCACAGTCATATAGTCCTGACCCTGCCCTGCTCCACTTGTCCACATGTCCGTGGTTAAGTGGACATTGGGTACAGCTGCATTTTTTAGGACACTGGTGACTCTTTTTATGAGGTCTGTGTACATTTTCGGTATCGCCTGCCTAGAGAAATGGAACCTAGATGGTATTTGGTAACGGGGACACAGTACCTCCAACAAGTCTCTAGTTGGCTCTGCAGTAATGATGGATACCGGAACCACGTTTCTCACCACCCAGGATGCCAAGGCCTCAGTTATCCGCTTTGCAGCAGGATGACTGCTGTGATATTTCATCTTCCTCGCAAAGGACTGTTGGACAGTCAATTGCTTGGTGGAAGTAGTAAAAGTGGTCTTACGATTTCCCCTCTGGGATGACCATCGACTCCCAGCAGCAACAACAGCAGCGCCAGCAGCAGTAGGCGTTACACGCAAGGATGCATTGGAGGAATCCCAGGCAGGAGAGGAATCGTCAGAATTGCCAGTGACATGGCCTGCAGGACTATTGGCATTCCTGGGGAAGGAGGAAATTGACACTGAGGGAGTTGTTGGGGTGGTTTGCGTGAGCTTGGTTACAAGAGGAAGGGATTTACTGGTCAGTGGACTGCTTCCGCTGTCGCCCAAAGTTTTTGAACTTGTCACTGACTTATTATGAATGCGCTGCAGGTGACGTATAAGGGAGGATGTTCCGAGGTGGTTAACGTCCTTACCCCTACTTATTACAGCTTGACAAAGGCAACACACGGCTTGACAAATGTTGTCCGCATTTCTGTTGAAATACTTCCACACCGAAGAGCTGATTTTTTTGGTATTTTCACCAGGCATGTCAATGGCCATATTCCTCCCACGGACAACAGGTGTCTCCCCGGGTGCCTGACTTAAACAAACCACCTCACCATCAGAATCCTCCATGTCAATTTCCTCCCCAGCGCCAGCAACACCCATATCCTCCTCATCCTGGTGTACTTCAACACTGACATCTTCAATCTGACTATCAGGAACTGGACTGCGGGTGCTCCTTCCAGCACTTGCAGGGGGCGTGCAAATGGTGGAAGGCGCATGCTCTTCACGTCCAGTGTTGGGAAGGTCAGGCATCGCAACCGACACAATTGGACTCTCCTTGTGGATTTGGGATTTCGAAGAACGCACAGTCCTTTGCGGTGCTTTTGCCAGCTTGAGTCTTTTCATTTTTCTAGCGAGAGGCTGAGTGCTTCCATCCTCATGTGAAGCTGAACCACTAGCCATGAACATAGGCCAGGGCCTCAGCCGTTCCTTGCCACTCCGTGTGGTAAATGGCATATTGGCAAGTTTACGCTTCTCCTCCGACAATTTTATTTTAGATTTTGGAGTCCTTTTTTTACTGATATTTGGTGTTTTGGATTTTACATGCTCTGTACTATGACATTGGGCATCGGCCTTGCCAGACGACGTTGCTGGCATTTCATCGTCTCGGCCATGACTAGTGGCAGCAGCTTCAGCACGAGGTGGAAGTGGATCTTGATCTTTCCCTAATTTTGGAACCTCAACATTTTTGTTCTCCATATTTTAATAGGCACAACTAAAAGGCACCTCAGGTAAACAATGGAGATGGATGGATACTAGTATACTTATGGATGGACGAGCGACTGCCGACACAGAGGTAGCTACAGCCGTGGACTACCGTACTGTGTCTGCTGCTAATATAGACTGGATGATAATGAGATGAAATCAATATATATTATATCACACTAGTACTGCAGCCGGACAGGTGACAGGTAGATATATTTATTATGTAATGACTGATGACGGACCTGCTGGACACTGTCAGCTCAGCAGCACCGCAGACTGCTACAGTAAGCTACTATAGTAGTATGTATAAAGAAGAAAGAAAAAAAAAACCACGGGTAGGTGGTATACAATTATGGATGGACGAGCGACTGCCAACACAGAGGTAGCTACAGCCGTGGACTACCGTACTTTTTCTGCTGCTAATATAGACTGGATGATAATGAGATGAAATCAATATATATTATATCACACTAGTACTGCAGCTGGACAGGTAGATATATTTATTATGTAATGACTGATGACGGACCTGCTGGACACTGTCAGCTCAGCAGCACCGCAGACTGCTACAGTAAGCTACTATACTAGTATGTATAAAGAAGAAAGAAAAGAAAAAAACCACGGGTAGGTGGTATACAATTATGGATGGACGAGCGACTGCCGACACAGAGGTAGCTACAGCCGTGGACTACCGTACTGTGTCTGCTGCTAATATAGACTGGATGATAATGAGATGAAATCAATATATATTATATCACACTAGTACTGCAGCCGGACAGGTAGATATATTTATTATGTAATGACTGATGACGGACCTGCTGGACACTGTCAGCTCAGCAGCACCGCAGACTGCTACAGTAAGCTACTATAGTAGTATGTATAAAGAAGAAAGAAAAAAAAACAACCACGGGTAGGTGGTATACAATTATGGATGGACGAGCGACTGCCGACACAGAGGTAGCTACAGCCGTGGACTACCGTACTGTGTCTGCTGCTAATATAGACTGGATGATAATGAGATGAAATCAATATATATTATATCACACTAGTACTGCAGCCAGACAGGTAGATATATTTATTATGTAATGACTGATGACGGACCTGCTGGACACTGTCAGCTCAGCAGCACCGCAGACTGCTACAGTAAGCTACTATAGTAGTATGTATAAAGAAGAAAGAAAAAAAAAACCACGGGTAGGTGGTATACAATTATGGATGGACGAGCGACTGCCGACACAGAGGTAGCTACAGCCGTGGACTACCGTACTGTGTCTGCTGCTAATATAGACTGGATGATAATGAGATGAAATCAATATATATTATATCACACTAGTACTGCAGCCGGACAGGTAGATATATTTATTATGTAATGACTGATGACGGACCTGCTGGACACTGTCAGCTCAGCAGCACCGCAGACTGCTACAGTAAGCTACTATAGTAGTATGTATAAAGAAGAAAGAAAAAAAAAAACCACGGGTAGGTGGTATACAATTATGGATGGACGAGCGACTGCCGACACAGAGGTAGCTACAGCCGTGGACTACCGTACTGTGTCTGCTGCTAATATAGACTGGATGATAATGAGATGAAATCAATATATATTATATCACACTAGTACTGCAGCCGGACAGGTAGATATATTTATTATGTAATGACTGATGACGGACCTGCTGGACACTGTCAGCTCAGCAGCACCGCATACTGCTACAGTAAGCTACTATAGTAGTATGTATAAAGAAGAAAGAAAAAAAAAACCCACGGGTAGGTGGTATACAATATTATATATATATATATTATATACAATTATATATATATATATATATATATTAAACTGGTGGTGATTATTAAACTGGTGGTCAGGTCACTGGTCACACTATCAGCAACTTGCAAGTAGTACTCCTAAGCAGACAATCACAATATATATTATACTGGTGGTCAGTGTGGTCACAATGGCAGTGTGGCACTCTGGCAGCAAAAGTGTGCACTGTACGTTATATGTACTCCTGAGTCCTGCTCTCAGACTCTAACTGCTCCCCACTGTCAGTGTCTCCCCCACAAGTCAGATAATACAGTCACACTATCTATCACTTCAGCAAGTAACTAGTCTAGTACTCCTCCTAATGCTCCCCAAAATTACTACTGTGTCTCTCTCTACTGTCTCACTCTCTTCTCTATAAACGGAGAGGACGCCAGCCACGTCCTCTCCCTATGAATCTCAATGCACGTGTGAAAATGGCGGCGACGCGCGGCTCCTTATATAGAATCCGAGTCTCGCGATAGAATCCGAGCCTCGCGAGAATCCGACAGCGGGATGATGACGTTCGGGCGCGCTCGGGTTAACCGAGCAAGGCGGGAAGATCCGAGTCGCTCGGACCCGTGTAAAAAAACATGAAGTTCGGGCGGGTTCGGATTCCGAGGAACCGAACCCGCTCATCTCTAGTAAAAACAAGGGAAAATTACCACCAGGATACCACAGATGACATCTAATTTCACTGCATATTGAAAGTGTGACATTTTTGCCATAAAGAAAGGTGGTTGGAATTCCACCATGTACAGTACACCTTAAATTTGTTGGGGTGATACTGAAGGTGTTGGGCACACTGTTTTACATAATACTACACTAGGAGGCACCTATTCTCACCCTGTGTTTTTCATATATATGTGTGTGTGTGTGTGTGTGTGTGTGTGTGTGTGTATATGTGTGTGTGTGTGTGTATATATATATATACACATATATATATATAATACATATATGCATGTGTCCTGCACAGCCACCAGCCACCCTGTTTTACATAATACTACACTAGGAGGCGCCTATTCTCACCCTTTGTTTTTCATATATATACATATATATGTGTATATAAATATGTGTGTGTGTGTATGTGTGTGTGTGTGTGTGTGTGTGTGTGTGTATATATATATGTGTGTGTTTATATATATATATATATGTGTGTGTGTGTGTGTGTGTGTGTGTGTGTGTGTGTGTGTGTGTATACACACACACACACACACACACACATATATACGCGTCTAGTTTCCCTTCCTGGAGAGGACCTTAACTGTAATGATGTGCGGTGCGCGTGACGTCATCGCGCACCACACAGCAAAGGTCCTCTCCACGAAGGGAACTAGACACTTAGCGTCTAGTTTTCCTTCGTGGTGAGGACCTTTGCTGTGCGGTGCGCGATGATGTCATCGCGCACTGCACATCCTACTACAGTACAGGAGGCGTAACTGACCACGCCCCCTGTATGAAGCCACACACCCTAATGCCGCCCGGGGCGCAAGAAGCCCCGGACCCGGCCCTGCTGAGGGTGTGATAGTGTCCATATGCTCGTTGATGTGATGGTGCTCGGAATGACCGTAAGTGACACAAAGAGACTAACATGCAAAAGCTGTATAATGGGTAAGCAGTTATTATTAGAAGGAAGAGCGACCGGGCACCGGTATGTATTAAATTATGACAAATTGTAAAGGACCAAAAGCGGACAATTTATAATTGTTGGAAAGAAAAATAAAACCTTTCAATTATAGTCCCTATTGGTGGTGCGCCCAGAGCTAGCAAGTACATGTACTGACAACTGGAGAGAAAGAAAGCTCTTGTGTGGGCGCACTCTTGTGAAAAAAAGAAGAATTCTACAAATATGAATCAAAAGATAGTTAAAACATATGTTTATTAATCAAAAAATTTAAAAAGTTACCCCTCTGAGATCCTAAGAAAAATGTAAAAAGTAAGAAAAATGTGAAAAAATGTTGAAATGTTCTGGTCTGTTAATCACACGAGAAGGATTAGAAAGGCTGCAGACACCTGATAGTCTGACACCCGTGTCTCCTGACCAATACAGATGTTCTGTATTAATGGGACCAACCAGGGAGGTCAGTTATTATGTCTTTGAAGGACCACTTAAATGGGGTCAATACTGGACAGATTGCTAGTCACCCATTATTCATATGGCACAAATTGGCAATATATATTGGCATACCTGAACGCTGTTAAGAATACAGAAACAAATAGAGAAAAAGAAGAAGAAAAAGAAAGATAAAGAAAAGGGGAAATAAATAGTGGTGATACTGCTGTTGGTGTCCACCCTTCAAACGAAGAGGAATAGTGTCCTACTCTACAACACCGGGTATTCCCAGGGAGTCTCCTCTCAGGTACTGACCCGGCCCACCGCTGTTTGGCTTCCAAGATCAGACTAGATCGGGCATTAGCAGCGTGGTATGATAGTAGAGAGGCTATCTACCAATGAGAGTGCACCTATATAGGAATGATAGAGTAGGGAGATTTGTAAGGATAAAGTCTTGTAGTATGTGGATCTGCTTTCCACGTTAGGCAAGGTGAAACAGTTGCCACTCAGTGACTTAGTGCACCCTGGATCGTGGATGAGAGTCCACTGAAAATAAGTAAGCAATGAGAAGGAGAGAAAAAGAATATTCCAGTCTAATTAGACTAATTAGGATGGACTAATTATCTCAAGGAGAAAATAACGAAAATAGGTAACACATGCGAAGCGTCAGGTGACTTTGTGAGTCCAAATACAAATCACAAATACATTCTTTTTGTGCGTAGGCACCTATGAGTACAGTAGCAAAGAATCACTATTTATGAAAAGAGATGAACCAAACCTATGAAGTGTGATATACTGCGTGGATAATTATAGTGAACAATGTGCAAAACGCAGGTTAACCTGCAATCATTAGGATTAATAAATTGTAGTATACATAAGGAATCCCAAATGCTATGATCACTGGTATATCCAATGCAATAGGCACATATCACAGTGAAGGTTCAAAATTTGAATAAAGAAATGATACTTATGGTGTCAAAATCATGGAACCGATGGTAACCAGCAGTCCTTCATGGAAAGGTCCCATTGTAGGATCCGTGGAAAACGCGTTTTGCCCGTTTGGCTTGTTCACTTCCGGGATCATAGCATTTGGGATTCCTTATGTATACTACAATTTATTAATCCTAATGATTGCAGGTTAACCTGCGTTTTGCACATTGTTCACTATAATTATCCACGCAGTATATCACACTTCATAGGTTTGGTTCATCTCTTTTCATAAATAGTGATTCTTTGCTACTGTACTCATAGGTGCCTACGCACAAAAAGAATGTATTTGTGATTTGTATTTGGACTCACAAAGTCACCTGATGCTTCGCATGTGTTACCTATTTTCGTTATTTTCTCCTTGAGATAATTAGTCCATCCTAATTAGTCTAATTAGACTGGAATATTCTTTTTCTCTCCTTCTCATTCCTTACTTATTTTCAGTGGACTCTCATCCACGATCCAGGGTGCACTACGTCACTGAGTGGCAACTGTTTCACCTTGCCTAACGTGGAAAGCAGATTCACATACTACAAGACTTTATCCTTACTAATCTCCCTACTCTATCATTCCTATATAGGTGCACTCTCATTGGTAGATTGCCTCTCTACTATCATACCACGCTGCTAATGCCCGATCTCGTCCGATCTTGGAAGCCAAACAGCGGTGGGCCGGGTCAGTACCTGAGAGGAGACTCCCTGGGAATACCCGGTGTTGTAGAGTAGGACACTATTCCTCTTCGTTTGAAGGGTGGACACCAACAGCAGTATCACCACTATTTATTCCCCCTTTTCTTTATCTTTCTTTTTCTTCTTCTTTTTCTCTATTTGTTTCTGTATTCTTAACAGCTTTCAAGTTTGCCAATATATATTGCCAATTTGTGCCATATGAATAATGGGTGACTAGCAATCTGTCCAGTATTGACCCCATTTAAGTGGACCTTCAAAGACATAATAACTGACCTCCCTGGTTGGTCCCATTAATACAGAACATCTGTATTGGTCAGGAGAAACGGGTGTCAGACTATCAGGTGTCTGCAGCCTTTCTAATCCTTCTCGTGTGATTAACAGACCAGAACATTCCAACATTTTTTCACATTTTTCTTACTTTTTACGTTTTTCTTCGGATCTCAGAGGGGTAACTTTTTTAAATTTTTTGATTAATAAACATATGTTTTAACTATCTTTTGATTCATATTTGTAGAATTCTTCTTTTTTTCACAAGAGTGCTCCCACACAAGAGCTTTCTTTCTCTCCAGTTGTCAGTAATGGGTAAGCAGACCTGTTGCCCCTTTACTAAATCAGCTGAAGCACTCTAGCTCTCGAACATACAGATGTTTATGGTCCGATGGAAAAAAGTGGGTACAGATACTTTATGATGTTCACTGATGGCTTCACGGGAATAATACGTTTACTTCACTAAAGCAAACGCAAAGTAATAATAAAAGATAGCAGGTTACAAAAGATTAGGTCCTATTGTATTGAGTCAATATGGGTTAAAATGTTTACATTTGAATTATTTTAATATAATCCCTGGTAAAGTAGAAACTATCCCACACTATGTACATTATTTATCGGTTGATTTTTTATTTATTTTAAGCTTAGCATAGTACTGTTTTGTTACAACTATGGACTGTTCATACAGCTAGTGAGTGTTCATGTTCTTTTCCACTATGTTATACCCATTAAAACATTAAAAGTATAGGTTTTTGTAAAAAAAAAAAAAAAGCCTTTTCTAGGTGCACTCTGTACAGTGAACTGTAATAAAAGATCTGCAAAACAGAAATTACATACTGTATGTAGTATAATCATTCCTGATATCTCCATGATGTATATCCACCACTGTAAAGGTAAACCAAGCAATATTTTTGGAGAAAAACAGAGAGGTTTATAATATTAAAAGAGTTTGGCACTAAAGGGGTCAGGGGTTGGTACTAAAGGGTGTCGAAGTCAAAAATATTACATAGAAAGAACATACAAACTCTACACAAATATAAGTCGCTATACTTGCAAATACGCGCAGCAAGCACAGCAATATATGGTAACACACGCATTTACACGGACATGCCACAGAGATGGATTCAACACTTATTTCATACAGTACATAATTATAATAATATCAAGCGCCCGATATCATGATGATTTAAAATTATATAATGAAGTAATGTCATGTATGTGTATTATTTGAACGAAGCCAGATACACCTGTCATATTTGGTATTTAAGCAACCAGATTAATGTGTAGATTCATTTGATACTTGTTATTAAGTTGTAGGACATTGCAACAAATAGTTATGATTAAATGTATGAAAGGTAAAATCACTTTTATTACACCAATAGATATTCCAAACAGGTAGTGGACAGGTAGCTAAGGCCAGCCCCTTTGGATGTCTTCAAGGCTGAACCCGTGGAGCATATACAAATAGACTAGTGACTCATTATGAATGAGAAAGTCCCCTCCCCCAAAACTAGATAACACATTGCTGATCACACAGGAGGCAGTTGCTGTTTTGTCCCAGAGGATGATGGAGTTGCTGACAGACCAGTTCCTACATGATTTTACAGAGAGAGAGAGAGAGAGTGATATGGAAAGACGAATTTATATAACTTAAGGAGAATGGTATTGTATGCTGGCCTGTAACTGAAACTGTATGTATTTTGTATTAACTGATTACTGTGCTATTGTATCCATGTAACTATAGGTATACTGTACATTGTAATATATTTTGAATCCATATCCTTTTAATAACAAATATATACATCAATGAGCTTTGGAACTCAGATAATGTGTGGGTGTATTGTCTTCTCTTATGGGATGCAGTGTTTTGCTATGTATAGCGCACATTCATGGCACATGGTAATAAGAGGTGCAGGCATTTACAATATATATTAGAGCGGGCATTTTAAATATTTGTGAGAAAGCAATTTGGCATTTACAGATGAGGGCTCTTACGGGATATCATGGTCTTAATGATGCACTGTACATTATAAACGCGACACTGTGGTCGATCAGCTTGTGGTGGACGCAATGTAAAGCTGAGAAAATCATATCCGTGTGTATTGTTGTGACATCAGTAAGCCAATGATATGAAATTTCAAGGGACAATGCGTTTCTCATAATATTTAAAATGCTAAAATGTATTTTTATTGTTGCAAAACAAAGTTCAAATAAGTCATATTGTGTTTGATTCAGATTGGATTGTTTATCTGTTAAGTAGGTTTAAAAGTACATTTAAAAGTTGCTGCATAGCCCTGATATAGTTTTTTTTATAACTCAGGCCTACAATTACTTCTGGTGCTTGTATAATGTGTGATTTCTTTGTGACAAAGGAAGCCGCATGCTCTGTCCTCCATTTTGGACTAACCACATGGCCTGTCCACCATTTTGTGTAAACCTCATGGATGTGGAAGGGGGAGGAGCAGTGGCCATTTTAGGAAGGTCATTTTCTAAATAGCTGATTTTTAGTCTGCTCAGAACAATCAGTTTCCTTGGTCACATCAAGCACCATTTATGAGTTACCAATGCATTTATTTAACCCATGCCATAGTCAATTACAAATAGTTTAAATTGGGCCTAGTGAGAGTAAATGGTGAGATAAATGCTTGGCTTGGTGTAAGAAATTGCACACAAAAAAAGAAAAAAAACTTTTTCTTTCTTCTTCTTTCCCAGGATTTAGTTAACTCTCTGTTTGCTATAAGATAGGCATTGAAATGCTAATTAACTGGTTTAACCACTTTTACAGGCAGGCAAAAGCACATAGCTTTGATATGCAAATAAGAGGTAAGGTGTCTCAAAGGAGACCAGTGAATGGTACATATATATTATATTATTATAATTATGTGTATATTTATATCAGTGTATGTTCTGCAAGATAGCTATCCAATCTGAATCATATCATTTAAAATTTTTGATTATTGCTAGATTCATTTAGAGCTGTGTGAAATTGGATACATTTGTCACTATATAGGTAAATTTTAAATAAATGTATTTAAGGGAGTAGTTATAGACATGAAACGAAGTTCTGGCCCAGTTGTTAAGAAAAAAACTGGGTGTTGTGCTAAGTGAGCGATTATAGTTAGTATTACTCACATTTATAGAGACTGTGTGGTTTGTTTTATTGCATACGCACATTGGTACACGTGGTACGGAACGTTAGGACAGCGTACAAAAACGTGCACATGGCGCAAGGCTGCACACGTGGCATAGGGGTACGCACGGTTGCGTAATTACGCAAGCTTGCATAGGGTTATGTGTGCATAATAAAACCAAATGATATTTGTTCAATTAAGGCGGTATAGTAGCCATGCTACAATAGCACAAAATTACCCGGTTTCTAAAGCAGATTAGTATAAAACTTTTGTTTAAACTGTATTGCCTCTGGGGGTAAAGCTTCCAATCAGAACGAGTGAAAATTTTCTGTACAGAAAAACAAAATGTATTTGAGTGAGCGAACGTAGAAGTGAGTGGATTTGAACCCCGGAATTCAGGATCCCGTCGTGTGGTACACCAAGTAAGTGTAGGCTTGGCGGCGTGAGGTGGCTGACCACATTAGTATAGATTGAAATACGTAAATCATGAAGAGATTTGCAGAGGAGCGTAATAGGGAATTGTGCGTTGTGTAGTATTGAGGTAAAAAGGTTTTTTGTAACGCTCCGAGCTGAGGGTCGCAGTTTGTACATCGAGCTGTGGTTGTACGGTGTATAGGTAACAAGTACCTATACGCTGTGCGATTGGACCGCGCGTTTGTGGGTGCGATAAATATAGCGCAACTTGATACCCCTTTTACGAGCTTTTGCGTAGAATCGCGGTATCATTAGCGCTGTATAGAGCATACGCAAGCGTGATTTGTGTATAAGTGTATAGGGAGTTTTCGTTGGTCTCTCTCAGGAAGATCTCCAGCGGCGGATATTTACTGGAAAAGGTAAGTCACTCCTAAAACTTCCAGTAAATAGAAACCAGTAGGGCCTCACTGGGTACGCGGTGGTCACTATTGGAGTGAGTCGTGGTACTCAGCAGAGAAGGAGTGGGTGAAAGCGCTCTAAGAACTTTCACCGTCTATCCGTGTCGTGCATTGGGGATTGCGTAAAAGGAAAAAGTCCGCGATGGGATCCAATTGCACAAGCGGTGGACGTATGGTAGCCAGGGTTCAGGTTGAAGAGCCGCGACCCAAGGGGTCTGCGAGGTTTGTTATGTGTGGAAAATATGGTCCACACACTGAAGACTTTTTGTCTGAATGGGTACGTATGACTGACAAAGATAGGGTACCATTCCCTAGGTGGGCAGCTTTGAACCAGAGGTATTGCAGAACTTAAGGATAAGAATATGTCTGATAAAATCCCGAAAACAAAGGGTCAGACATACAAATTGTTTAAACCTGTGGCAGCAAGAGGGGTTGGTGAGTTTGATCCTAAGGTATTGCAGGTGGTATGTCTAACCAAAGTCATATAAGACAAGAATGGAAATATAAGAACTGTTTGAACTTGTAGCAACAATAAACAAGTAGGAAGAAAAAAAAAAGAATGCAAGTACACCGCCATATGTAGATGTGGAAGCAGTTACGGCCAGCATACAAACTATAGAAAATAATAAAAATATGAAAAATATGACTGTAACCTATATATGTACTAATGAATGTTGAAGTTTTATTTAGGAGGAGAAGGTGACCTGATTGTTTTCAGCCATTTCTCATACACCCAGAGGAGTATCCAACTGGTAAAAGAAGAGCAGTAGCCTGCGGGGGAAGTGGCTGAGACCAGTGGAACAGGTAAGTATGGTATCATTTGTGTACATATATAGTAAAACCCAAAATAAAACAAAAAAAAAATCAAGAAAGTAACATCAGAAATTAAGAAAAAACCTGTCCGCACATTAGTGTTTGCCAGTAGGAAAGCGGACAGAGACAAGGTAACCCCCGGGTATTTCTTTCAGTTACCATATAAGAAGTATTCATTCCTAGTAATGCCCCTAGTCAAGATGAGCTCGGAAATGTTTGTTGGAACATGTACAGACCCTTAATACGGGATGAGAAGGATTGAATGAATACTTCGCATGACCTAGAAGCTTGTTAAACTTTTTTTTTGTTTTTGTCTCTTGCAGTAATAGAAAACTCTCCATCTGGATAAGATCACTGGTAAACACTAATTCGGCAAATGGGAGGTGGCTGTCTCTGTGCAAACGGACGGGCTCAATAAGGCATTGCGTGTCAGGGTGCAGACTTCTTTGCAAAATTGGAAAGGGGTCACAGTAGCTAATCTTAGATAGTGTGCTATTGAACATCACAAGAATAGTGCTAGGCGCAGAGAACAACAGGTGTAGAGGTTGAGGATGGTAAGTATACTGGCACACACAGGAAAGACCCATCAGTCCAAACCCCAGATCCCTAATGGTCAATAATATATTACACTTGTAGGAAGGAAGGGCATTTTGCCAGAGATTGTAGGAGTAGTAGGACACATAGTCAATATAGACCCCCTAGACAGAAAACACAAGCCACATTATTAAACACATAGACGGGACCAAGGGACATATAGTAAGGAATCATAAGCCATATAGAAAACACAGATTCGGCTAATGGGAAGAACAAAATAAATGCAACATTACCCTTTGACAAAACTTGCTGGGGTTAAGATGGGGCCTCTAAACTTTTGCTTCTTTTTCCTAGCAGAAATGGCCCCTGATTAACTTAATTTTGTTAGATATGATATACATACCTAAAAGTACAGGAAGTACAAAGTATGTTAGACACCCCTCAAAGACTAATGTGTCATTTCATGGTTCTAGATTCATGTCCATCACAGGTAGAGGAAATTATCTCACAGATACCGGGTTCCCTATGAATTTAGGATGGACAGGACACCGGATTGATGGCTGGGATAGTCCCAATAGTGATACGACAAACACAGAAAATTTTTTAAGGAGAGTAGACCAAGTAGAGAATCACTTCCCCATAGTGCCCAATCCAGTTGTCAAATTTTTATAAAATCTTCTCCACCTTTACAAACTCATCTGTCACCAACCTCTACTCTGTTTCTCTACAGTTTCCTCTTCATCTTTTGCGTTCACAAAGGGTGGTACAATACATGGACCCAAGTACAGTTCAAACTCCACATGCCAAGGTCCTTCAGAGTTCTGCCCAAACCCAGTATATCTCAACAGCACGATAACACCAGTATCACTGCAGTGTGCCTTGTCATGCACAAAGGGTAGAGAATGGGAATACTGGTGAAGGGAAATTTTGTATAGACACTGATATGCCTGTTGGTGAATGGCAAACCTGGCACTTTCTTTTTCATTTTCTTCTTCTTTCTCTCCACTAGAGATGTTTTTTCTTTTTTTTTTTGAGTTATGCTCATGGTACTCTACATTGCAAACACACGATAGTAATTTAAAATAAAAAATGTGTGTTCCCTACAGGAAAAGGCAGTCTGGAGGACAAAGGGGTATGGCCAGTAGTCCTCAGGACTGTGGATAGGTGGACACGGTAAGCCAGTAGCCCCCAGAGCATACCTTCCAAGTCTAGCTGAGGTGGCACACGGTCTGAGTCATCTAGGCAAAGAGGGTATGTGCAGTCTGATGAGAGCCTACTGGTGTGCACCAGGATTCTATTCTGATGCAGGTAAGAGAGCAATGACCTGTCTTGCTTGCTTGAGGAAGAATATTGGTAAAGCAATACCAACAGAGCCATCCCATTTCCCTCCTGCAAATGGATCTTTCAGTAAATACAAATTTACTTCGTACAGTTAACACCCTTTAGAAATTATTGTTATGTATTGGTGTGCACTGATGTTTTCTCAAACTGGGTAGAGGCATTTCCTGCCGCCATGGATGCTGCTGTGTTTACCGCAAAGAAAAATTGCGCAGAAATTTGTGTGTAGATAATGGTACCCCTAGAAGTAGGAGCAAAGCTTGAAATTGTACTATTGTGATCATAGATACTGCCACTAGTATTATGTAGCATCGGAACCACTCCCAGATCTTCACTCAATGAATCACCCTCTTCAAAAAAAATTTTGTTTTTGTTTTGGTATTTGTGTCTTTTTGGTTGTTTTTGGAAGACAACCTCATGTCATGATTGATCCGCACAATGATCAGAAATACACCAGTGAGGTGACAGTACAGTACCTTATTGAGATGAGCCAGCATTTGAGAACTTTGACAAAAGAACTTGAAACTGTTGATTGATGGTATGCCAAATACTAACTGTCTTGATTGTGAACCAAGAGACTGTGTGATTGTTCTTATGTTCAGGTTGCCTAATAGAAGGGAAGGACCATACCAAGTTTTGTTGACAGCACTATCCCAGTGAAAGTAGCCGAGTGAGAGACTTGGGTCCACGATTCCCATTGCAGGAAAGTCGGTAGTCCGGAAGGAACTCGTAAATGGAGTGAGATCGCAAAAGTATCACCAGAGACTCTGTTCCGTGAAGACTGAGAGGCGGCACTGTTGAACACTACCTGAGCGTACTAAAGGATTGCAGAAAGACCAGTCATTGTCATTGATTTGTTATGAACAAGAGTTGTTTTGTTCTATTTCTCTTTTCTCTCTTTCCCGCTGACAAACATTTTTTTTCAGGATATTCTATTTTTGCAAGGTTTTTTTTATGAGTAGTCGAGTGTGGGACTGGAACTGATTCTGGATGAAGGAGTGATTTCCTTATAGGATCCCAGGTTTAGCTGATCAGTTTGTTAAAGTCAGAGAAAAATCAAAGGTCTAGTAGTTATGGAGTTCAGAGGTAATCAGGAACAATCAGACAATGGCTATTCACACATTGCAGATAAAGAGCTCATTAATATATGTGGAAGAAAGGTTTATGAGTGGCTCTCCCCAAACTCCGAAAGTTTATGTTATTTAAGAAGGACACTACTTATAACCCTTGTTCAATTATTAAACAGACCTAGCATACGTTCCAGAAATGGAAACAATGTTCAGAATATGATAGGAATATGTAGATCATGAAAATTTTATATGTCACTTTCACGATTTGTTTGTGTCTTCTTCATCTACCCAGTAGAACCTCAATCGAATCCAAACATCAGTGTACAAAGACGTAGGTACATGTATGTGTGAAATGTTTGTCGCAAATCAGACATTATAGGCCAAAGCACTGTCCCAGTATACTCTATAGGTTGAATGTTGTCCCACACCCAACCAGTGGTCCCGTGACCACCGAGTGCATATAGAGGATGTCTCGTCCTCCTCCCTGTCTTCCCCAATTATAGTCAAGTGTCTGATTTGCGAAATGAATACATACTTGTGTCTAGGTCACCGATTATTGTATGAAATATTTTTTTTTCTTATGTTAATAATTGATGGCAGTTATTGTTTACTGCCAAAGGGTGGACTGTCGAAGTCAAAAATATTATATAGAAAGCACATACAAACTCTACACACATATAAGTCGCTATACTTGCAAATACGCGCAGTGAGCTCAGCAATATATGGTAACACACGCATGTACACGGACATGCCACAGAGATGGATTCGACACATTTCATACAGTACATAATTATAATAATATCAAGCGCCAGACATCATCATGATTTAAAATGATGTAATGAAGTAATGTCATGTATGTGTATTATTTGAACGAAGCCAGATACACCTGTCATATTTGGTATTTAAGCAACCAGATTAATGTGTAGATTCATTTGATACTTGTTATTAAGTTGTAGGACATTGCAACAAATAGTTATGATTAAATGTATGACAGGAAAAATCACTTTTATTAGAACAATAGATATTCCAAACAGGTAGTGGACAGGAAACTAAGGCCAACCCCTTTGGATGTCTTCAAGGCTGAACCCGTGGAGCATATACAAATAGACTAGTGACTCATCATGAATGAAAAAGTCCCCTCCCCAAAAAACTAGATAACACATTGCTGATCACACAGGAGGCAGTTGCTGTTTTGTCCCAGAGGATGATGGAGTTGCTGCCAGACCAGTTCCTGCATGATTTTACAGAGAGAGAGAGAGAGTGATATGGAGAGACAAATTTATATAACTTAAGTAGAATGGTATTGTATGCTGACCTGTAACTGTATGTATTTTGTATTAACTGATTACTGTGCTATTGTATCCATGTAACTATAGGTATACTGTACATTGTAATATATTTTGAATCCATATCCTTTTAATAACAAATATATACATCTATGAGCTTTGGAACTCAGATAATGTGTGGGTGTATTGTTTTCTCTTATGGGATGCAGTGTTTTGCTATGTATAGCGCACATTCATGGCACATGGTAATAAGAGGTGCAGGCGTTTACAATATATATTAGAGCGGGCATTTTAAATATTTGTGAAAAGCAATTTGGCATTTACAAGGGGTACAGAGGAAAACAATGCATCTCTATATACCTATGTGCAATCCCAGTCTCATATATTTCTTTCACCATGCTGTCCAGCTCTGTGACCATGCTTCCACCCTCTTCCCTTCACCTCTTTCATCCTTCCCTTTTCCATCTATGGGGCTGATTCAGCATGGTATGCTGCTACTTCAGCATGTGTAGAAGTTGTACTGTGCGTGCGCACACAGTAACATGTGACGGCATCAGACATGTACGAATGCCTCTGCCTGATTGACAGTAAGAGTCATTGGGGAGGTGCAGTCTGCACAATGTAGGCATATCCAGACCGTTTGCGGGGTGGGCTGCAGTGGCTATGCAACACCACATGGAACCGATGCGACCCAAAAGATGGCGGGTTGCCATTTGCCTTTGCACTAGGCTGTGTAGACAGAGGGCAACCCTAAACATGCAAGAACATCACCGTTGCTCAATGAGCTTGCAAGTTGGGGGGGGGGGGGCAAGACCCAGCATGCGGGGCGGACTTGCCCTGTGCTTGGCATCCCCCCACATGTCAGTGTAATGGGTTGCAGATGTGCGGTTTTTGCACATCTACGACCCATGCTGAATCAAGCCCTATGTCTCTTGTCTCCATTCACAACTCTACACCCTCATTTTACATTGCCCCTTATTCTGAAGCCCCTAATTCTTTATTGAATCCTCCACTTTATCTCATCACCCCTCTGCTTCCCCTCCTGGTGCCATTGCCACATACATACATACACACACACACACACACACACACACACACACACACACTTCCTGCTCCTCTCCAGGCTTTCCGCTTCTCTTTATTCTTTCTTACTGTACATCCCAAATCCTTTAACCCGTCCTGACACTTTTCATGTACTTGCCCCATCCTCTGCTTGTCCTATCCCTGCTCTCCTCCCCTCCCCCTCACCATGTTCCTTCTCTGATTGAACACCGAATGCTACCTTCTTCATCACTATTGCCCTCTTACACTCTTTTCCTCTTTCCTCTGACTTGAGGATTTGTGTGTAACGAACTAGCTTCTGTCTATGCCATTCAATCTTTAACTCCTTCCACCTCCTCAGTATCATTGAGACTTGGAACACTCAATATGACATTATTTATCTCAATGCTGTCACTCTTGGCAAGGTCTCCTTTTTCCACACCTTATCCTATTCAAAATTGCCAGTCATAATCTCATTGATACAACTCTCAACTCACTGCTGTCCATAATCTTTACCTTCCCTATCCTGACAAGGTTACCACCCACTAGTTCTCCACCCCTACTTCTGCAGTTGCCCAAGTGGTTACCATCAATCTCAGACAATTCACACTTCATTCCTGGCACACTAAACTGACCTTTTACCTCAAAATAAAACCCTTGATCGTAACTCAATCATGGTCACAAATAACATTCCCATTGTTAAATCACAGGGTGATTTTTTCCTGACCTGTCAGCTGCTTTTGACACAGTTGACCACCATCTCCTTCTTCACACCTTGTATTCTCCTAGATGTCATTACATTGCCCTCTCTTGGTTTTCTTCTATGTTTCTAATTTATCCTTCTCTATCTCTCAGTATTTCCAACTTTGCTCCATTCTCTCTTTATTTTCTTGATGGTGCTCCCCTTCTTTCTCTACACTGCCTCCTCTCCATTATCACTTGTACGCTGTCAATACACAAATCTACTTCTTCTTACCTGACCTCCCCTCCACCCTCTGTTGCATCTCTGTCTTTCTTCAATCTTTTTATGGAGGCTTCAGTAATTTTTCATAAACTTAACTTGTTTAAGAGTCAGCTTATTGACTTCCCCTGTACAAGGTCCCTTCTTCTTGCTATCTCTCTAACATCGCCCTTACTCCACTCCCTCAAGTCTGCTGCCTAGCTGTGGAACTATCCCCCTGGCAGAACACACAGTCCTTATTCACTTTATGTCACACTACAATTCACATTATGCCACAGAGAAGTACTGTTTATTCACAGTATGCCACACAGGAGTGCCCGTAATTCACATTATGCCACACAGTGCTGTCCACAATTCATGTTATACCACACACTAATGCCCACAAATGCAGTAGAGTACACAAATCATGTTATACCAGAGAGAAGCGCCCCTTGTTCATGTAATGCTGTACAGTAGTGCCCCTTTTTCACAGTAGGCCACAGAATAGCACCCACAATTCACAATAGGCCACACAGAAATGCCCACAATTCACATTATGCCATGCAGTAGTGTCCACAATTTACATTATGCCACACAGAAGTTCCCCCTATTCATAATATGCCATATACAGTAGTAGTGTCCCTTATTAACATTATGCCATGAAGTAGTACCTACTGTATAGAAGAATGCAACAACTGATTCAAGGCAGAGCCAAGCCTTTCCATGGCACAATTGACCTTGAGTGTTTGATGGCAGTCAGTTCAAACCTGATGGCAAATAGAAGGGACAATATGTCCAAAGAGAAGCACTGCACAGGTCACTATGATCTGTGTGGTGCTTCATTAGTATAAAAAGTGAATAAATGGTTAAAATTAAAAATATAAAATAGCCGGGGTCTGGGACTGGTTACCCCCAAAATAGTAACCAGTCCCAGACCTCTGAGCCCATTATTGTAGTGAAAAATTTGGGGAAAACTGGCATTGAAGTCCCCCATTTTTCCAGCAATCAGCACCGCACTCAAGTAGCCGGGGGACAATGACATGGCAGGGAGGCACACATCACAGGGACCCATGACCATCATATTATCCTGCACCAAGCTGGTCACCCCAGGCCTGGAATTCCTTGGGAAATGATATCCCCCTCCAATAAAGAGGACCCCACTCCCAGGGATCGCCCAGCCCTGGGGTGAAGCCCAGGGTTATCCCCCACACCCCCGGTAGTGGTGAGAGTGATGTTGATCATGTAAAACAAGAAATAATATTGGTCTTTACAGTGGGATTACAGGTTCAGCAATTCTGCCCTGGCATGTGGGCATTTGGCGAACCAAGCGTGCCAGCATGCCTAAACAGTAAGGCCCTTTTGGCACCTGTACCTCCACTGTAAAGAAAATATAAACAAACACAATACTCAAACACAGACTACAATACATACTCTCCTATTCCATGGAGCTGGCTGGTCCACTTGTCCAGTAGTAGTCTTGTCTTCAAAAAAAAGTGCATGTCCCAAGCTATCACAGACATGCTATACTGTATATACAGTTCAGCATCACAAATGACATTTCTCACATGGTTTCGTGCACTTCAGGCCTGATTGGCAAAGATGCAGACCACTCTCAGTCAGTCACTTGGTGTCACCATACAAACCTCTGGGCCAGGCTTGGTGGGACATGTAGCCCCACTGTAAATAACAATATTACTCATATTTCTTATTTTACACCATCAACCCAGCACACACCGCCACCAGGTGTGCAGAGGATATTTCTGGGCTTCACCCCCTTTGTTGGGGGTCCCCACTTCCTGAGGAATTCCAGGCCTGGGATGACCAATTTGCGGATGGATAATGTGATGGCAGGGTGACTCTATGATGTGTGTGTCTCTCTGCAATAGCATTACCCCCTGGCAAATTGAGGCAGGGGCTTGTTACTGGAAAAATGGAGGCCCCATTTACTGTTTTTCCCCCAAGTTTCCAAAACTAGAATGGGCTCAGAGATCTGTGGCTGGTTACTCTTATGCAGAGGGATCCCACATCATTTATAAAAAATGTTTTTGAATATTTCCAACACTTTTGACCCTAAGAAACCTGCACAGATCATAGTGACCTGTGCAGTGCCTCTCTCAAACTCAACTGACCCAGGCAGGTCCATTGTTTGGACAGGTTATTCATCGAAGTTAAAGTCGATTTTTTTAAATGATGTTTAAGACCGACTGTTAGTAAATCTCCGATTTGCATTGATTCATGTGAAAACATTGATTTTTGCCTTAAGTAAATCTCTCATTTAAAAAATAAAACCAAAAATCATAAAAACAATACAAAATCAGTTAAAATCGACCTTTATTTAATATACTCTTGAGACTCTCTACAGGCCTACAATGCTTCCAATGTGCCCAGTTTTCAAGACCACCTCACAATGGCCCTCATTCCGAGTTGATCGCTGGCTAGCTGCTTTTAGCAGCAGTGCAAGCGCTAAGCTGCCGCCCTCTTGGAGTGTATCTTAGATTAGCAGAAGTGCGAACGAAAGGATCACAGCGCTGCTACAAAAAAATTGTGCAGTTTCAGTGTAGCTGCAGACCTACTCCTACCTTGCAATCACTTCAGACTATTTAGTTCCTGTTTTGATGTCACAAACACGCCCTGCGTTCGGCCAGCCACTCCCCCGTTTCTCCAGCCACTCCTGCATTTTTATCTGGCACGCCTACGTTTTTTAGCACACTCCCCGAAAACGGTCAGTTACCACCCAGAAACACCCACTTCCTGTCAATCACTCAACGATCAGCAGTGCGACTGAAAAGCGTCGCTAGACCTTGTGTAAAACTGCATCGGCTTTTGTGAAAGTACGTCGCGCGTGCGCAGTGCGCACCATACGCATGCACAGAAATGCAGATGTTTAGCCTGATCGCTGCGCTGCAAACGACGGCAGCTAGCGATCATCTCGGAATGACCCCCAATGTTAATTCATACCATTTGGATTTTATAAAACTCACACTAATTTTAATTAGAAAGAGGCAATCAGGCGCACTTATTACCAACTTTAAATAACCTGGATAACGAAGATCTACAATGCTGCTCCCAATGAATAATCTGCAATTATTCAAACCGAACAAGAAATTACAATAATGTATACATACATGTGTACACAGGGAGCGCTAAATATTCATAATTATCTAATTTATTTAGACAATAAAAAATAGAATGACAATGCACAATTTAATAATAATAAGATATATCAATTAAAAAATTAAAAGCCATATCAAATGGACTTCTCTCATGGAAATAAACAACTCAGTTGCTGGTGTTAAAGGGTCCAGATTAGGCTATTTAGCCAATAATTACTGAGCAAGTCCAGAATCCTAGTGTATCGTTAATGTCACCAGCAAGTAGCTTTTAACTGTTAAAAGATGTACTGTAGCAGTCCAATGCCACTTAAATTTAAGCTCACAGCTGTTGGAAGTGTTTCCAAACTCCCATCTATTGCTGTTCAGCGGTGTCCCCGTCTCCCCTACAGGCTTACCAGTGTGCGCTGATGAACCATGGCCGCACAGCCGGACATCTCCGGCAGTGATGTGGAGCCTGATTTGCAGACTGGGGGAGAGAGCTGGATGCAGGCAGCATGGAGCAAAGTGGTGACGGATAGATATAAGTAGATTTCCACAGAGAAATTGTAGGTTCCTTGATGCGTTTCTCCGCTATAGGTGGAGTAGCAGTTTCATCTGATGCGGTGAGATCGGGTCAGAACTGCGAATGCGCATTGCGCACGTGCGTAGTTGCCTGGCGATGGCTATCACCGGGCAACGACCCTGGGAACGAGGAAAGCGGTCACAGCGGCGACTGCAAGAAGATTAACAGGAGGAAGGCGTGTCGGGCATCAACTGAACGTTTTCCGGGAGTGGTCCAGCAAATGCAGGCATGTCCAGCCGTTTTGTCTGATGTCAAATCCGGGACCTGCATCACTAGATCCGTCGCAAATGGTAAGTAGGGCTGGTCTTGTTTTGCTAAAAACTTTTTCAGCATAGCAGGGCTGCACAAGCGTTCACAGCCCTGCTATGCTAAAATACACTCCCCCCATAGGCGGCGTCAAATTGATTGCACGAGCAGCAAGAATCTCTGCAGGTTCCCCTTCCCTCCCCCAGAAGCAGTGGGTGCAATCGAGCAGCATCGCCAGTCCCCCATGCTGTAGTTGCAGTGAGCCATGGGGGCAGGGGACAGGGCTGCCGTCTACCTGCTCTCTGCATTTGCACCCTGGCCGCCACCCTGTACACCTGCCCGGATAGACTCCTCAGCTGCTGGTGGCCGCAGATCACATGAAGAGGCTGTCCACAGAGGACAGCCTCCCTTTGCAGGTACACAGGGGTCCTGGACGGGGGGGAGGGGGTCTGAGTGCACTCCCTATGCAAGTCCTCTGGGAGGAGAGGGTTCGCTCCCTATGCATTTATGTGGGGGGTTGTATTTGAAATGATTGGAGCATATCTATAATTATAAAATAGATATATGCACTCCCTGATGCCCCTCCCTCTCTCCCTACATCCCTGCTGCCCCTCTCTCTGTCCCTACATCCTGCTGCCTCTCTCTGTCCCTATGTCCTTGCTGCCTCTATCTGTTCCTATGGGCTCCGGTCAGGATTCTGGTCGTCAGGATCGTGGAAGTTGAAATACTGATGCCGGAATCCCGACACTGGTCAAAATGCTGATGCTGATAACCTGACATGCATCACCATCTTGGTGCTGGAATCTTGACTACCGGGATCCCAAATGAGCATGGACCGGGATGCCAGGCAGTTAAGCCGTGAAGGAGAGAGGATTAAGCTAGGGCACCACATTGAATTTTAGGTAGGAAGGAGCCTGCACATGGGCTCCTATGCGGCCAACCACACATATGTGGCAGTGCCGCATCCACCAGACCCTACCAGAGCATGCTGTGGTTTAGTAGGATGACAGGATGACCGGATTTCAAGTAGAACACATTCATTTGAATTTATGTGTTCACACAGTATGACTTTGCTGCACTGTGTTCTATTTGAAATCCGGTAGTGGCATTGGCCAGCAGCCTTTCGGCACCCGGCAAAATCGCTATGTGTGAATCCACATAGCATTTTTGCCAGACCTGGGTCTTAAGAAATGGGTCCGGCAAAAACACTCTGACCCAAACTCTTTACATGCATTTCAGCTCGCTATCTCCAGGGGTAGTGAGCTGAAATTATCTTGTCGCATCTGTCTGCATTAACATTAGAATACCGCCGGCGGGTGCGATCACAGCCATGAGGGGAAGAGCACATTTGAATCCGGCCCTATGTGTGGCCCTAGCCTCAGGCTGCGGGAAAGGAAGGGTTAGGCTGTGGGGGAGAGAGAGGTTAGGTTTAGGCTGTGGGAAGGAAGGCTTTAAGGTTAGGCTGTGGTGGGGGGTGGGTTAGGTTTTGGCTGTGGGAAGGGAGGGATAGGGTGAGGGGGCCATTGGGGTAAGGTAATACTTTAAAAGGGTTGCTTGAAACCCTTTTCAAGGGTTGCTTGAAGTTGCTTTTCAAGGGTTGCTTTAAAAGGGTTGCTTGAAAGCAATATTCACAAATTTATTCCAATGAGCAGTAAACGCAGGAGTATTAAGCACAAACCAATGTGGCTTAATAAGGAGGTCAAAGAAGCAATGGCTAATAAGAGGCGTGCTTTTAACTCATTTAAATCTAATGGAGGGGAGGAGTCATTCCGGTTTTACAAGAAATGCAATAAAAGATGCAAAAAAGTAATGAGCAGTTAAAATTGCTAACAAAAAGCAAATCGCTATTGAGAATAAAACCAATCCTAAAAAGTTTTATAAATATATAAACAGTAAAAGGTTGAAGAAGGAGAACGTGGGCCCATTAGAGGATGAATTGGAATCCTTGACAAACGATGACAAATTACTGTAAAAGCGGAAATATTGAACATTTTTTTTTCGTCAGTATTCACCAGGGAGGATGCACAGGTGACAGTATTGCTTAACGACAGTGAATGTAATGACTCTTGGCTAGATACCTGTTTAAGTGAGGAAGTAGTCCTGGAGAGAATAAGCAAAATAAAGATTAATAAATCACCAGGCCCTGACGGTTTTCATCCGGGGGTTATTATGGAGCTTAGGACACAGCTAGCTAAACCCCTATACCTGATTTTCAATAGTTCGATTAGATCAGGCATGGTACCAAAGGATTTGCGCATAGCTGAGGTAGGGCCTTTATTTAAAAAGGAACTAAAAATAATCCTGGAAACTATAGACCAGTTAGTTTTACCTCTATAGTGGGTAAAATATTAGAAGGCATTTTGAGGGATAGCATAGAGGATCACCTACATGCAACTAAGTTTATTACTAAAAGTCAACATGGGTTTGTAAGGAACAGATCATGTCAAACCAACTTAATTAGCTTCTACGAGGAAGTGAGCAAGAATCTTGACCATGGAAAAGCAGTGGACATGATTTACTTAGGCTTTGCAAAAGCCTTCGATACAGTGCCACATAGGAGACTGGTCCACAAATTAAGGGAACTTGGCCTAGGAAATACTATTTGTTCTTGGATAGGTAATTGGTTGGATAACAGGGAACAACGAGTAGTGGTAAATGGGATGTTCTCCAGCTGGGCACCAGTAGTCAGTGGAATACCACAAGGGTCTGTTCTTGGCCCACTGCTGTTCATTATATTTATCAATGATCTAGGAATAGGCCTGGAAAGCACAGTGTCAATCTTTGCAGACGACACAAAACTGTGTAAGGTAATTAACTCAGAAACCAATGTGGAGTCTCTACAGAATGACTTAGTTAAACTGGAATTCTGGGCGTCTAAATGGAAAATGAGGTTCAACATAGAATAATGAAGTGCTTGCGTGCATTAAACGGGGCATTGAGACCAAGGATGAGGATGTAATCCTGCCGTTGTACAAATCATTGGTACGCCCACACCTGGAATATTGCGTTCAGTTCTGGGCCCCATATAGCAAAAAGGATATTGCGGAACTAGAAAGAGTTCAAAGACGAGCTACTAAATTGATTATAGGTTTAGAGACAATGGAATATGAGGAGAGGCTTACTAAATTAAATATGTATTCACTAGAAAAGAGGAGACTAAGAGGAGACATTATTAATATCTTCAAATATGTAAAGGAACATTACACGGAGCTAGCAGCGCATTTGTTTATTAAAAGAACTCTGTATTGGACGCGTGGGCACTCACTGAGGCTAGAAGAGAGAAAATTCCGTACGCAACGTAGGAAAAGGTTCTTCTCTGTAAGGGGAATAAAGATTTGGAACTCACTGCCAGAGGAAGTAGTAATGGTAGACTCTGTAAATGCATTTAAAAACGGATTGGACAAATTTCTAACAGGAAAACGTATCAAGGGCTTTAGCATTTAGCATATTGACATTAAAATTATCTGGGAGTGGTAGGAATCATTGCTGTAAATCTGTACTAAACCATTACTTCAGCATGCACATTATAAAATAAACAGATTAATGCAGAATACAGGTTGAACCCGATGGGCATTTTGCCTCTTTTCAACCTCACTGACTATGTAACTATGTAACCTTGCCCATGTCAGGATTCTAAGTATCGGGATGTCGCTATTGGTCTTCTGAACGCTGGAATCCTGACCACTGGCATTTCCTACCCAACGCATTCCTACGTCCCTGCTGCCTTTATATGTTCCTACGTCATTGCTGCCTATCTCTTTGTCCCTATGTCCCTGCTGTGTTTCCCTAAGTCCCTGCTGTCTCTCTGTCTGTCTCTACGTCCCTGCTGCCTATCTGTCTCTACGTTCCTGCTGCCTCTATCTGCCCTTATGTCCCTGCTGCCTCTCTCTGTTTCTAGTCCCCTGTTGTCTATCTCTGTCACTATGGCTTTGCCGGCACTCTCTCTGTGTTCTGCTGTCACTCTCAGTGTCCCTTCCTCAATTCTCTGACTATATGTCCCTCGCGCCACTCTCTCTGTCTCTATGTCCCTGCTCCCATCTCTTTCTAAGAACCTGAGTTGGGGAGGCCCTTAAAAATGTTGCAATGGGGCCCACAAAGTTCTAGTTATACCCCTGAGTGAAGGTTAATGTATCTGCAAACAGATGAAGACTGGCACTATGACACACATAAGCTGATGTATTGGAGAGGTTTTCTAAGTTTTCTTGAAACCTAAAAGTGAATGAGTATTTCTCATGCCAAGCATAAAAAATTGATTTAGTTTCAGCTTTATAGATGGCCAGAATTATGGCTTTTTTAGTGACCATATTTCATGCCTGCTTTTGGAGGCACAATTGTAGACATTATCTCAAAAGTGGCACATTGTCGTTACACAATTGTTGCTTTATATTTGAAATGCTAGGAAGCAGGCCTTCTCTTCTGTACCTTATTACTCATGTATGTATACTATATGTATGTATGTATGTATATGTGTGTGTACACTAAATGTGTGTGTGGGGGGGAGGGGTATCCTTTGCTGTTGTAGAGAATATGTAATAGAATATATTGCAACTTCACATGCAAGAGACAATAGTAATGATTCTACAAGTAATTTTTTCTACAAAAGACAGTCCAATAGTACCCTCTAGTGATTGTTTTCAAAAACTACATTTTAGTATGTACAGTACACTAATAATCCCTCAGATACTCTAAATTCCATTAAGAAAGTTCCATTTCTTTAAGGGTATCATGCTTAATTAAGCAAGGAAGTTTTTAAAAAGATCTTCATATTTTATCTATACAATACATCTTAATTGTCATGTCTTCTCATCTGATGTAAGGGGCCAGGGACGGCTGCCCTTGATTCTCTGTGATCAAAAAATAATATATTTACACTATAAGTTACAACAAGGCAGGGCTGTAATATGATTGGTGGTCTATAAATAAATGATTATAATTTACTATTACCTTTTATATTTCTATAATGTTTTCATAAATATAACTTGTATTTAATCATTCTGCCTGCCCACATGAGTTTTGTGGTGCCTTATAAATGCACAATAATGATCACAAAGTTATGGTTCTAACTGTATCTGCTGGATGTTTATTCCACATTTCATTTTTTTCTGTAAAGTAATATTTCCTAACAGTGTTCCTGATATTTACTCCTGCCCAGTGGCGGTTCTGGAAAAAAAAAATCATACATACTGTAATTGATTGGGAAGTGGGAGAGGGGTGAGTGGCAGAGGAACTGTTATCAAGTGTGAATACAGAGCATGCTCACAGTTGCTGTGTTTCTGTAAGGGGAACTGGTCTTTGGTGACCTGTCGTGTTGATGGGTGAAAGTATTTCTTGAAGTTTGCATAACAGCACAGCTTCAGTCTATTGTCCCCCTCCCTAAATCACTTTTGGAAAATAAAAATAAAACCTCATACTTTCTGGCTGGCTGGAAAAATGCACTGATGTTTGTTGTAACACATTGTCCTAGCTCAACCATTGCCAAAGTGCAAACACAGGCTTTGTAGAGGTTACAAATGCTAGATTTGAAAGAAAAAAAAACACAAAAAAAACAAAGCAACAACATTTTTTTTTACAATCAGGCAGCACCAGAAATGTTTTCTGTTTATCTGTTTGATTCAAACATATAAATCGCTGATATCCAGAGAAATCACTGATACAGTATCCAGGGATCTGTGCATATGTAATAAACTCTGTCACAGTGCCAGAATCTACTCTGTAACTCTGTCGAGAGATGGGGGGAGGGAGTCTGCACAGACAATGCATACAGACTCTCTACTCTCATAAACTGTTCCTAACTGCAGCTTCTGTTCAGGCACTGTTGCAGCCAGCAGTGCAAATCTTCCATTTTTGTGGCTACTCAGGTATCAGTATCTTACACACAGATGAGCCACTGAAATATAGGTGTACTGTGCAGGAGCATATATGCTATTGGGTGGGGTGGGGACGGGTTATGTTCGTGAGACCGCCGGTCACCATACCAACGGTGGGATCTTGGCTTTTAGATGGCTGGTGGGGGAGGGGGCGGGGTTGGCGTGCGCAATGAAGCCCCTTGCGGGCTCGGTGGCTGGCTGTGCTCGACACAGGTTCTATTCCTACTCTATGGGTGTTGTGGACACCCATGAGTGGGAACAGTCCCTGTTGTTCGGCATGCTGACCGTTTGGCTGTTCACCGGTCGGTATTCCAGCATCAGTATAGTGACCAGTGGTCTCCCGACCACCAGTCACATAACCACATCCCGTGGGGACTGCTGGCTACTACAAGTAGGAGAGTGCAGACAGCCAAGCCACAGCCCCAAGTACAAGCATAAATGCAAAATAAAATTGACCTGCTGAATCTGCAACTGCCCTGACCAATGTTATTTATCTAAGCTAGGTCAGTTTCGCAGCCAAAAGTTGTTATAGAAAATTCATTTTTGATAGAAATGATCCAACTATAAGGCGACTGTAACACAGCTGTAGCAGTTGTGTAAAATGATCTGTTATCCCCCTCTGAGGGGTGACACCAAAATACTGGCTCCTCCTCTGACAGGAGTCAGGTACTACACTGTGATATTACGTGTAGCACTCGGCTCCTGTGACAGTGCAGAAGCCCTCGGTGCAGCCAGATGAGTATCTGGGGGAAGCCCAGCATCTTCAGGAATGCTGGGCACGCCCCCAAAATGATGATAATGGGGGTAGGACCACAAGGCTATGCCCCTTCCCATGAGGCCATGCACCTTTTCAGCTGAACATGACAAAGGTGCTTTTTGCTGCAATGGATGCAGTGATGCCACTGGAAGCAGTGCACCCATTTGTAGTCCTATTTCCCTCCAGATGACATATTGTTAAGATGCAGTAGATATACTAGTAAAGTTTTATAACTAAATGATTTAGCTCAAACAAGTAGTCAGTATTTGAATAGCAACGGGATCTTACAAGAACCAAAAACACCTCTTCATCAAAAGTCATATGCAGTATAATGCAGTGCCGGAAAATCCCTGTGAGCCACTTGCCCATGGTACTATAGGGAGGTTAAGGGCAAACACTTCTCTGACACAAAATGTAGTAACTGTTGAAAGAGGAGTGCATTACTGCTCTCTAGTTTTCCTGTTCTCTAGGGTGGCATCATACTTTATTCCAATATGACCACAGAGATCACTACTGAGAGTGCTGTAGTGATCTTGAAACTGTATGAGGCTGTTTAGAGTGACATGGTGGGAGACAGAAATCTTGTACTTAGCTCCTGTGAAAGATCTGGTTAATGCCTGCATATAAGCTGTTCCAGCATTTCTGTTCCACTATTCTTTTGCATTATACACTCACCCACTGGTGAGCTGTATGAAATCCTGTACTTTCTATCCACAGTGTACGTGTAACAATGAGTACAACTGCACCTGCTTGCTATCAATAAACCAACACTGGTTAAATTGCTGGGCTGTTCATAGTATGTCATCCACTGGTGTGGTATACAGTATATGGGGAGATCCTGTTGTTTAACCATACAACCAAGCAAAGGGGTTGTACAATTTTGCCATGCTCTGGATCATTTCTGGACCATTTATAAACTGGTTAGTGCTGTTTGAAAGAACACTGCTCAAGGCATGCTGGAAAATATATGAAATGATTAAGCTCGATGAAATTTGAGCAAAGTCAGAATTAATTTCCTGTAATTTTCCTATTGGTAGAAAGTAACACATGCGCTGTGTAATCACAGCTCCCTTATAAAAACACCCTAATCCATTCAAATATGTGCATTGTGGTAGATTTACTTGGAAGGAGTTAGCACTGGAGTTGGAAATGGGAATTATTGTTTAAATTTACTGATTTGCAAGTGATTTTCTGAGTTGTCTTATGTTTATCTGTAGTATTGTCTCACTGTCAGGACAATTTATGCTTGCTGTTTATTGCATAATCTGGAGGAGTGGTTTATTTAATGCATGATTATGCAATAGACAGCAGAAGAGCACAATATCGGACACTTTTGCTAGATGATATAATAATATGCCTCCCGATTTATCAACAGAAAAAAGAATAGAGGTAATGGTGTCGCTGGCAGGCCTGTGTGTGTGTGCACCCTGGGATTAGCTGCCACCTGGTAAGGAGGTAGCCGGCCTCCTCAAGAACAAAACAATTAAGGAAAATTACCAGGTGGGCGCTCAATACCAATTGATGGACACAATGATAAAAATAAACCAGTTTATTACATAAATTAACAACATATAACACATAAAAATAAACAAGACCACAATGCAGTATTCATGTAAAACTGAGGTTCCGGAAACCTCTAATTAGAACAATATTAAAAACTAATTAAATGTACTCAGAAGGCAGTCGCAATACCTAAGTATTTAAGAGATAATTCTCTGATAGCTTTTAGTTGTGTTTAATTACTTGCCCAGATGTAGGAAACACAAGAATACTTTGGCACAATCGTGCATATAGGTGTCCTCAAAATATATATTAAATTCCGATTAGGAAAGAGTTCATCACTTGCCAATTTGAATAGATGTGTGAGCGGTGCAAAAATTGAGAGTTGAAAAATAGCTGTTACTCACAGACTGGACAGTTTTTCCTTTACTGTACCGCAATAGTGTCGATGTATGTGGCCGCTTTCTATCACCCTGTGCACGGGTGAGACATCTGTCAGCGGCAGGACTCGTCAGCGGCGTAGTCCGTCTGTAGCGTCGGCAGAAAGCCGCTCTCTCCTCCGGCAAACTGTAAGTGCACCGGTGCAGCGTTCTCCACCCCCAGTGCTGGTGGAATAGTGCTCACCAGAGTGGGACACAGGGCGTTCCCAGTACGGTCCAGGGGATTGAGTAAAGCAGTCACGCTGGAGAAATAACAAATGCCGGCAATTGTTAGGATGAACTAGTAGGAGGACACACTTCAATTCTTGTGGGCAATGAGGTATTGGGGCTCCTTCTCTCTGTACCCTGAACGCGTTTCTCCGCACCCCAGGCGGCTTCTTCAAGAGGCAGAGTGTTCTACTTAGAGCATTGGTTCTCACTCCTTTTTACCTTGTCAATTCTTAATTAGTGAGAACAGATGTGTATGAAATTTCAACAGGTGCATTCTCATTTGCACTTTCATATGGTAATGTTCAGCTTTGAGTACTAAACGTGGTCCATAATAGGTAATAGCAACAACAATAATTAACATTTAAAAGAGCTGAATAATAACATGCTCGTATATGTTTTATTTAATCATAAACACTGACAAATCTATTTGCGATGCGGACAGAATTAAATACTTTATAATTTCTAATCATGAAACTGTATAATTAATTAATTTTAATAAAAAGCAAGATCATATCACTACATTCTTTGTCACATATTAATTTCTAAATTGGACGAATCGCTCATGATTAGATTAGTTTTATATTTATTTTTATTTCTATTTCTATTTTTATTTCTATTTGTATTTGTATTTTTATTTTTACATATAAATAACTAAATAAATGTGGTGCAAAAATCTGAAACTCTATATCTCTACATATACGTTCGCAATTTGTTTTTGATCTAAGCAAAGTGGAGAGCTCTGTCACTACATAGTTCTTACTGAAACACATGTGTTTTATAGGGCTTTCACATAGATTAATCTAAATAATTTCCCACTAGGGCAGCCCAATTAGAGGATGCATAGATAATCGTATAGACTATCATATAGACTGGTACCTAAGAGCGCGAGCAGACCTGGGAAACTGACATATCGCTAGCAATATAGAGAAAATGTCAGGTCCACTCGCGAACGTAGGCACAGTCAACCATACATTCTCTTCCACCAGAGACTCCCCCTCTAAAAAAAGGTGTCAATTAAAAAAGAGAACTATAGAGATATAGAGAGACCAGAAAATATACCTTTAAACAACAAGAGAAATTGATGGTAGGGAAAAGGAGGGAGGGCAGATACGAACCATCCAGAGAAATTTTTTTCTTTTTCTTTTTTTTTTTTCCTTTTTACATATATCTAGCAGAGGCTATATGAATTCAAGATCTATTGTTTCATTTAACCCCTGTGGCTTTAAAGATTGCAATCTCCAGATCCAAGCAGCTTCTTGATGACATAATGTCCTAAAACGATCCCCTCCTCTTGGAGTGACTTTAATCTGTTCAAGACCAATTAATTGCAAACATGCATGGTTACTGGCATGAACCTCTGTATAATGACGTGAAACACTGTGATTCATGTAGCCTTTGAGAGTATTTCTCCTATGCTCCATGAATCGCAGTTTTAGTGCTCTGGTGGTGCGTCCCACATAGTATAAATTACAGGAACAGCGTAACAAATAAATTACAAAGTGTAAGTTGCAGTTAATGAATGATTGAATCTTAAACTCAGTTTTTAGATCCGGTGCAGATATATGTTTAATCTTGTTAACTACATAATTACATGTTGTGCATTTGTTATGATTACATCTAAAAAAAACCATAACTTTTGGGCCCACCAGAGTTTGTTGTTCACTCAGGGCTGTATTTGCCCCTGACCTACTAAAGAAGCTGGGAGCCAGTATATTCCTCAAATTTCTGGCCTTTTTAAAAATGATTGTAGGGTTTGCAGGGAGGGTAGCATTCAGAATTGGATCAGTCATCAGTAGTTTATAATTTCGTTTAATTATACAGGAAACTTTATTGGCTTTTACATTAAATTTAGATTTAAATGCCAAATTATAGTCATTTGTTTTCCATGTTTTCTTCTTATTATTTTGATTATTATTGTTAGTGTTAGTATTATGTCCAGTTTGTTTGCTTGATTTTTTAGTGGGAGTGTCAGATACTAATATATGATCTACATGTTTATTCGTATCTCCTCCCTCAATCACTGGCTCTATCCCCTTGTTGTTAAAAATTAAATCTCTATCTAATGTTTGTGAATAGGCAATAGCCTCTTCCAGAATATTCTCAGGGTATTCACGCTCCCTCAAAGAAGTAATAAGTCCCTCAGCTTGTTCAGCGAATGTACAATCCAATGTACAATTCCGTCTGATTCTGTAAAGTTGACTTTTCGGTACATTATTTAGCCAACTTTTTTTGTGATTACTCGTATAGGGAATAAAGCTGCAAGTGTCGACCGGTTTTTTATAAGTCGACACCATCAGCTTTTCCTCTACCACCTCCACCGTAACGTCTAAGAAATTAATTTGTGAAGGATGGTGTACACAAGTGAAGGACAAACCATAATCATTAGTGTTTAAAAAATCAACAAAATTAGTGATAGTGGCAGTGTCTCCCCTCCAAATAAAGAAAAAATCATCAATATAGCTACAATAGAGGACCAGGTTCGCCGAGTATGGACCCTCCCATATGTAGGTCTGCTCAAGGTCACCAATATAATATTAGCAAAACTCGGTGCGAACCTGGTCCCCATCGCCATACCGAGTGTCTGTAAATAGTGAACGTGATCAAACAAAAAGTGATTGTGTGTTAAAATAAAATTAATAGCAGAAGTGATAAAATTGCGTTTCATCTCTGAGTCCATTCCGATTTTAATGAGTGCATCATCCACAGACTGCACCCGTTTAGCGTGTGGGATATTAGTGTACAAGGCTTGTACATCACAAGTAATTAAAGTATAATCAGGGGCCCAATTATGGCCTTCCACAAGTTTAATAAATTCGGTGGTATATCTAATATGAGATTTCAGAGATGTCGCGCACGGTTGCAAAAAGTGATCAACATAATGGGATAAATTAGACGTCAAACTCCCAATACCAGAAATAATAGGGCGCCCCGGGGGTGTGTGCAAGGATTTGTGAATTTTAGGGAGGTGATAATAAACCGGGACAATAGGGTGAGGGGGGCAGAGGAAATTATACTCATCACGAGTAATCACACCTGTAATCTGAGCAGTCTCCAGAAAAGATTTTAATTCTAACTGGTATTTAAGAGAACGGTCTGAGGCCAATATTTGATAAAATTATTTATCTGACAGTTGACGTTTGGCCTCTCTTATATAATCACATGTGTCCTGAATCACTATCCCCCCTCCCTTGTCTGCTGGCTTAATTGTTATAGAGGTGTCATTTGCTAACTGCATGAGGGACTTTTGTTCTTCATTGGTTAAATTAAACAAACAGGGGTGTACTTTGCTATTGCAGAGTATCCGATAATCATTTAGGGATTTGGTGTAAAAGGTTTCTATTGCACTAGTTCTATGTTGTAGAGGATAAAATTGGGATTTATTCTTAAACAAAGCTTGTGAAGTATTATTGATGTCAAAAATCGGGGCTTCCACTGGATTTTGAATGTCCTCCCTTGCACTTTCCAAAAGTAACTCATTGAGTATATTCAGGCCTGATTGATCATCTTGGTCCAATATAACATGTGTATCGGATCCTGAATCCTTAGTAGTGCAAGCAAAAAATCTTTTCCTGCATAGGCTCCTAACGTACCTGTTAAGTTCTATAAAAAGTTCAAAAAAGTTGGGTTTAGAGGTAGGGGTAAAGTTCATACCTTTAGCCAATACCCTACTTTCTAAATTAGTAAGGGGTTTGGAGGAGAGGTTAAAGACAGCATCAGCGCCTAATAAAAGCGCTGGTTCTTTCTTTCTCTTCCTCTGTCCCCCTCGTCGCCCTCTTCTAGTTCTCTTGCTCTTTTTGGAGTCCCTGATAGTGGTTCGTACCTGTTTTGATGTTGAAAGTGGGGAGAGGGGGCGTGATCCCTTGGTCTCTTGTTGTAATCTAAAAAAGACTCTTTTGCTTCTTGACTATGATTGGTATTATTATAATTGGCATAACGTTTGTTATCCCACCTTTTATGGCTGACTTCCCTCCATCCAGGTGACGGTGATTGGTGTGAATAGAATTTTCTCATGGAGTTTCTCCCACGATTGGGATAATGTTCGATTGATCTTGGGGAGTGGTATTCTTCCCTATCTCTATTCTCTGTCCTCACCCTATATTGAGGCTTCCCCTGTTTAGGTTTAGCAGAGATCTTAGAGATATCATTTCTACGGGTTTTGGAGAAACTTCTCACACAGTCAGATTGATAGTCAAGTAGATCTCTGGAAAACTTTTTTTCTTTTCGATCAATAGTTTCTCTCTCAAATTCTTCTACTCTCCTATTAACCACCGATTCCCTTTCTTTATAATAGGGCTCCTCCTTATGTTTCCCTATTTGTTCCTGCACACTCTTAATCTCCTTCTCAATTTCTAAAAGTTTAGATTCCCTATAGTCAATCAAAAGCTGCATTAATGCAAAAGAACATTTATCTAAAACATTTTCCCATTTTGTCCTTAGATCAGGGTTATCCTGAAAAGAGAGATTTTTAAAGATTCGTAGACCACGAGGAATTTTATTGTTCTCTATATATTTGGTGAGTGAGGTCTTATCCCACCAATGCCTACATTCTGCTTTAAGCAGTTCCTCGAGTAAATTAGAATCCTGAAGAAACTCATCATAAAGAGAATTCTCTTTTTTCTTATAAACATTTTCAGATGTATATTTTTTCAATATTTCATATCTACGTTGAATTCTGTCCGCATAGCAATTAACATTCATATTAAAATTAAAAAGCACACAGTACTGCCCTGCTGCCCAAAAACCTCAGGCAATTGGGTTACAAACAGAAAAAAGAATAGAGGTAATGGTGGCGCTGGCAGGCCTGTGTGTGTGTGCACCCTGGGATTAGCTGCCACCTGGTAAGGAGGTAGCCGGCCTCCTCAAGAACAAAACAATTAAGGAAAATTACCAGGTGGGCGCTCAATACCAATTGATGGACACAATAATAAAAATAAACCAGTTTATTACATAAATTAACAACATATAACACATAAAAATAAACAAGACCACAATGCAGTATTCATGTAAAACTGAGGTTCCGGAAACCTCTAATTAGAACAATATTAAAAACTAATTAAATGTACTCAGAAGGCAGTCGCAATACCTAAGTATTTAAGAGATAATTCTCTGATAGCTTTTAGTTGTGTTTAATTACTTGCCCAGATGTAGGAAACACAAGAATACTTTGGCACAATCGTGCATATAGGTGTCCTAAAAATATATATTAAATTCCGATTAGGAAAGAGTTCATCACTTGCCAATTTGAATAGATGTGTGAGTGGTGCAAAAATTGAGAGTTGAAAAATAGCTGTTACTCACAGACTGGACAGTTTTTCCTTTACTGTACCGCAATAGTGTCGATGTATGTGGCCGCTTTCTATCACCCTGTGCACGGGTGAGACATCCGTCAGCGGCAGGACTCGTCAGCGGCGTAGTCCATCTGTAGCGTCGGCAGAAAGCCGCTCTCTCCTCCGGCAAAGTGTAAGTGCACCGGTGCAGCGTTCTCCACCCCCAGTGCTGGTGGAATAGTGCTCACCAGAGTGGGACACAGGGCGTTCCCAGTACGGTCCAGGGGATTGAGTAAAGCAGTCACGCTGGAGAAATAACAAATGCCGGCAATTGTTAGGATGAACTAGTAGGAGGACACACTTCAATTCTTGTGGGCAATGAGGAATTGGGGCTCCTTCTCTCTGTACCCTGAACGCGTTTCTCCGCACCCCAGGCGGCTTCTTCAAGAGGCAGAGTGTTCTACTCAGAGCATTGGTTCTCACTCCTTTATACCTTGTCAATTCTTAATTAGTGAGAACAGATGTGTATGAAATTTCAACAGGTGCATTCTCATTTGCACTTTCATATGGTAATGTTCAGCTTTGAGTACTAAACGTGGTCCATAATAGGTAATAGCAACAACAATAATTAACATTTAAAAGAGCTGAATAATAACATGCTCGTATATGTTTTATTTAATCATAAACACTGACAAATCTATTTGCGATGCGGACAGAATTAAATACTTTATAATTTCTAATCATGAAACTGTATAATTAATTAATTTTAATAAAAAGCAAGATCATATCACTACATTCTTTGTCACATATTAATTTCTAAATTGGACGAATCGCTCATGATTAGATTAGTTTTATATTTATTTGTATTTATATTTCTATTTTTATTTCTATTTGTATTTGTATTTTTATTTTTACATATAAATAACTAAATAAATGTGATGCAAAAATCTGAAACTCTATATCTCTGCATATACGTTCGCAATTTGTTTTTGATCTAAGCAAAGTGGAGAGCTCTGTCACTACATAGTTCTTACTGAAACACATGTGTTTTATAGGGCTTTCACATAGATTAATCTAAATAATTTCCCACTAGGGCAGCCCAATTAGAGGATGCATAGATAATCGTATAGACTATCATATAGACTGGTACCTAAGAGCGCGAGCAGACCTGGGAAACTGACATATCGCTACCAATATAGAGAAAATGTCAGGTCCACTCGCGAACGTAGGCACAGTCAACCATACATTCTCTTCCACCAGAGACTCCCCCTCTAAAAAAAGTGTTAATTAAAAAAGAGAACTATAGAGATATAGAGAGACCAGAAAATATACCTTTAAACAACAAGAGAAATTGATGGTAGGGAGAAGGAGGGAGGGCAGATACGAACCATCCAGAGAATTTTTTTTTTTTACATATATCTAGCAGAGGCTATATGAATTCAAGATCTATTGTTTCATTTAACCCCTGTGGCTTTAAAGATTGCAATCTCCAGATCCAAGCAGCTTCTTGACGACATAATGTCCTAAAACGATCCCCTCCTCTTGGAGTGACTTTAATCTGTTCAAGACCAATTAATTGCAAACTTGCAGGTTTACTGGCATGAACTTCTGTATAATGACGTGAAACACTGTGATTCATGTAGCCTTTGAGAATATTTCTCCTATGCTCCATGAATTGTTTTGTCCCCGATTTATCAACTTTGTTTTTAATAGCACAAAGCTGCATTATCTCATGGATTTGGTAGCTAGATGTACCTCATTATACTTATGCTTAGCAGGAGTTTGCTGATCTGATAATGGAATCAGAAACCAGGAGCAACAGCCAAAGAATAAATCACCTGTTGGGGGATGGATTTTAACAACTGCTCAAGACATGCTGGAAAATATAAAAAAAATATTAAAATCGATGAAATATGAGCAAAGTCAGAAATAATTTCCTGTAATTTTCCTATTGGTAGAAAGTAACACATGCAATGTGTAATCACAGCTCCCTTATAAAAACACCCTAATCCATCCAAATGTGTGCATTGTGGTAGATTTACTTGGAAGGAGTTAGCACTTGAGTTCGAAATGAGAATTATTGCTTAAATTTACTGATTTGCAAGTGATTTTAGGAGTTGTCTTATGTATATCTGTAGTATTGTCTCAATGTCAGAACAATTTATTGTGTCTGGCCTGCAGTTCCTCTGTTCTGCCAAGGGTGTTGCTGTGCATTCTCTCCTCTCATGTAGGAGACCATGGGGTATATTTACTATAGTTCAACTTGGGATTCATTTATATGAATCCAGAAAATCAACTGAAATCGATTCTAATTGAATTACAAAATCCCTTAAAAAAGCCCTCATTTTCTAAAAATCGATTTTGCATTCAATTTTCAATTGATTGTTAGAAGGGATTTGGTGTTCAGTTTATGAAATCCCTTCCAAAACCCCATTGGAATCAAAAGTAAAATCTGATTCAAAATCGAACAGAACTTCCTCTTTCCTTCCTAATGGGCCATATGTATCATATGCACACTAATTAAAGGGGAAACTCTCTCTTTACTCTGTTTTATATATGAACAGCTGAAGGTTACAATTTTGTTGTATTTATAAAAAAAACCTTACAAATGAAATATTTGGCAATAAGCATATCCCTAATGTGCCTTACTGCCTTCCTTCCACTTTCTGTGCTCACATAGTCAGTTGTTGGTAACAAAACCTCTACCTGTTCGCTGTTTATTGCATAATTGGGGGGGAAGTGGTTTATTTAATGCATGATTATGCAATAGACAGCAGCAGAGCACAATATCAGACACTTCAGATGATATAATAATATCCCACCCAATTTATCAACCTTGTTTTTAATAGCCCAAAGGTGCACTTTGTCATGGATTAAGTAGCTATATGTGCCTCATTATACTTATGCTTAGCAGGAGTTTGCAAATCTGATAATGGAGTCAGAAACCAGGAGCAACAGCCATAGAATAAATCGCCTGTTGGGGGGATGGATTAAAACAATATAGTAATAAATAATATTAGCTGCTTCATTAACACATACAGGTAACTTACCTAACAACCATCCCTCTGATTTTGACCCACCTCAAATTTTGCAGTCAGAGATGAATTGCTGAGGATTTAGGCATCATGGCACAAACCATGATATTTAGTTTTGCATCACAGTTCACCTGCACATTCATGGAAAAGGTATGATGTCTATTTGTATACACATGTGCAGTATGTTGCACTGATTGATGCTCCTGGGTTCTCTCAGTCAGGTGGTGATTTGCAGGTAGGTGCACAGCATAGCATAACCTTGAGAAACCATTATTCCTACAATCACACCGCCCTACATGCTTTTGGTAACTTCTAAATTCATCACTATCAATTTCCAAGCAATAGAATGGTATTTAGAAGCTCAAATCGAATGTCTCTCTTTATTAATTTGTGGATTTGAAGTTCAATTTAAAGTTCAATTTGAAATATATTTACTAATTTGAATTTTAGTAAATGAAGGGATCCTTTATTTGACTATAGGAAAACATTGATGTTTTTCAGAAAATCAGAAATTTGAGTGGTATCTGAGTTTAGTTCGGTTTTAGAATTGATTTGACATTCAGTTTTGCCTTTAGTAAATCTCCAAAGTCAATATCGAATGGAAATCAAATGAAAAAAACCTCAAATACCAGGGGGTAAAATTACTAAGGTTTGATTTGGGATTTAATTTCATAAATTGATATAATCTACTGAAATTGATTCTATTCAAACTGTAAAATCCCTTTAAAAATCCCTTTTACTAATATTCGATTTTGCATTCGATTTTCAAATCAAATTAGATTTTGGTTGATTTTAACAAGGATTTTGTGTTCAGTTTTGTAATTCCTTTTTAAAAATTAACATGAAATCCCCTGCCAATTCAAACTTAACTTCTTCATTCCTTTCTATTGGGCCAAATGTATCACATGTACACTAATTAACAGAAGAACAGGCCTTCACTGTAGCATCAGTGATAGTTTCAAGCCTTGCTATTGTTTTGTTACCCTGTCCAGCCATGTCCTGAAGACTCCGGCTGAGTCCTGAATATATTGCCATTACTTTGTCTGTATCCAGCCAGAATTCTTGCCCTGCATTTAACCCTGCTATATCCTTGTCTGCATCCAGCCTGAATCAGGGCCAAATTTAGGGGACAGGTCGCCCCTAGGCACATTATTGGCTGCCCTCCCCTTCATCACGTCATTGCTCCCTCCATTTCAGGTGCCAGTCGAGATGCCTCGAGACCACCAAAGCAGCCCCAGAAACACCCTACTACCAACTCCTGGACCACAATTTGTTGCCCATTGTCTTACACCAATCAATTGATAAACTGAAAAATATTATATAATGTGTGTGTGTGTATATATATATATATATATATATATATATATTTATATATAGTTGTCATGATAAAAAAAAAAGAACCATCAGGCCCTTATCAGCCAGGTGTGCCGCCTCCCTGCAAGTGCCGCCCCTAGGCACTTGCCTCTTGTGCCTAGTGTAAAATCCACTACTAGCCTGAATCTCTGCCTTGCATTTAACCCTGCCATTACCTTGTCTGTATCCATCCTGAATTTATACTCTTCAAATACTGTGGCGTATGCTGCAGTATTGTATTCCAGGTGAAGTTAACCTGCTTCAGCATTATATTCTGCAAGGACTGTGACCCGTGATGCAATATTGTGTTTCCTATTGATGTTAACCTGCTTCAGTATTATACTCTGCAAATACTGTGACCTATGCTATATAATATTGTGCTTGCATCTGATGTTAACCTGTTTCAGCATTTACCTAGTGGTTGCATCATCAAGTTACCTATTATATGTTGCTTTTGACATTTTTGTATAATACAGCTTAATTTGGACTAAAATATTCCTGTGATGTTGTTCCTGCTATTCCAGCGTGTACTGTATTCCTGTGATCCACCTGTAAGTCATTGTTAGCAGGTCTATTCATTACACTGATTTTACAGTTTGTCAAAACTTTTGTCTCTTGTTTATTTAATTTTTGTCTTGTCAGTATTTGTGTCTGTGGTGTGTGCTTAGTGGTAGTTAAGGTTTACATTAGTTTGATATTTTGGGCCAGATGCATCATCGCTTGGAAAGTGATAAAATGGAGAGTGAAAAAGTACCAGCCAATCAGCTCCTAACTGCCATTTTTCAAACACAGCCTGTTACATGGCAGGTGGGACCTGATTGGCTGGTACTTTTTCACTCTCCATTTTATCACTTTCCAAGCGATGACGCATCTAGCCCACTGTCTGTGATTTTGTGTTATCAGGATTGGTGGTGGTAGGAGCAGGTCTGAGGTGAATGAGGAGGTAGTGCATCAGGCAGGTCTCCACCTTGACACACTAAACCAAAAGTGGGCATAATGTGTGCTACACATTTGAGACAAATGTAGCCCTTGTGAGAGCAGTGATACGCCATTATGAAATCCTGTATGTGAGTATGGCTGCCTAGAGAAAAGTCCAGATTTGGATGGTGGTTGTGGCTGAGGTAAATTGTGTTGGCAGCATCATTCATAATATGGAAACGTGCAAATCAAGATTCAGAGACGTGAAATGCAGGCTCAAGGTGAAGTTGCCCAATGAGGCTAAAGCACAGAGACAGACTGGTTAAGGCTTGCCTTTGGCAATTGAGAGGCTCAAATATGAAGAGCCTTTTCAGAGTATGATACCTGCAACAGTGGTGCAGGGACTCCATGTGCACAACACAGATGCCCCACCAAGGCATGATGAGTCTCATTTTATATGTTCAAATAATCACTGTCCTGTATACTGGCGCCCAAGATGGCTGCCTCTCCTTTTGTATGCTCCTGATCATCTCCATAAAACAGCTTAAATTCACCACAACTGACCTATGAATCATCATAAATATCCAAGGACTTACCTTTAACTTGTACTACTCTACGCGGACATCTCATCAAAACCAACGGATTGCATTCCTGCGCTGAGATACACACTGGATTGAATCCTGGACTGAATCCTCTGCATACCTCCACTGAGAAATCCTTCAGTTTAGCAGCTGCTGTACTCTGCATTGGACATTACCCAGATAAGGTACTGTGGATTACAACCTATCTTTGGCTACATCCTGCCCCTCACTTAGACATCATCCACCTCTGTTCTCTGAGCAACAAATAACTGACTTATTGCATTAATCTACTAATATCAGTATATTCAGGCTCTGATTTGCTGAAGGCTCACTGTTTCAACTCAGGATCCATTTCCCAGGACATGTTATCATCACTACCCCCCACACAAGAAATCTACATCAAAGGCCTCTCACACTGAGACTTTTCACACCTACACAGTAGGAACTGGCTTCTAACACCTTTCCAAAGTCTGCCTATCCTAGGATAATTGACTAAATTAGCAGTTATTTTATTTATCACTTGCTTCAAATATACCCAATAGGTTATAGCAATAACTTTGTTCATAAACCCATTATAATTTTGGATCACATACCGAATTGGGGGAAAACTAAACACAAAAAGGAAAAGAAAAAAAAACCCACTGCTTTCTCTCCCTCTCTCATCATCATCATCATCATATGCAGCTCAGACTTATAGTAATCTGTCATTGATGTCCAAATGTATACTTATTGCTCCAGCTTCATTCTTTCACTCCGCCCACCACGTTCTGCAGTTCCTATCACACCATCACAGGCTTCTATTCTCCAATCCCTTGGCATTTTAAAAAGAAAACACAGGCGCATTCGTGGGAAGCGAGCAGGACGGAAATGTATTTCCCCCGGTAACCATCTATGTCCTTTGCCCACCTGCTCACCCCCATACTCAAAGAACAATCAAATAGAAGTGATACCCAAAAGACGCCCTATGTTTGGAAGGACAAAACGGTCAACTCTTGCTTTGTGACCCCCATACCCAGAGCTCCTGCAATTAACATAAAGAAAACGGAAGGCCCTCTGGTATGCCCAATCAGGTCAGTTCTTTGTAATGCCAGATCTATAAGAAACAAGACTGCAACAATTGCTGACCTTATTGAATCTGCAGATCTAGCCTGTATTACAGAGACCTGGCTAGATGAAAATGCAGCACCTATATTGGAGGCTGCAGTACCAACAAACTACTCGGTCATCCACAACCCAAGACTGGACCGCAGGGGTGGCGGGGTGGCTATCTGCTTCAAAAAAGAACTTAAACTTAGGGTCCACCCTATTGAAATTACTCGCTCATTCGAGTGCATTGCTGCCCGGAGTTCGACAGGATTAGGTTTCAGAGTACTTCTCATTTACCGTCCACCTGGAGATGGAAAGATATTTCTACAAGAAATTGCAGACACTGTTGCTGGCCTGGTTCTGGAACATCAATGATGGCTCATCCTCGGGGATTTCAATGCATGGGTGGATGATGAGCTCTCACGCCTTGGCCAAGACCTCCTGTGCACAATGAATGGTCTGGGCTTCACACAGGTCATTCCCTCTGCCACACATAAAAGTGGTCATACTCTTGATCTTATCTTTCAGATTGGATTAGAAGTCACTGACCTAAAAATAAACCCAGTCATCTGGTCAGACCACTACTCCCTCTGGTTCTCAGTTGCAACCCCTCAAATAAGATCTCTGCCCGTGGAGTTGACCAGGTATCGTCCAAGGAGGGGTATGACTCCCCAGGCTCTTGCAGCAAATCTGGATCTCTCTGCTATACTGGGTGCCTGTGAAGATCCCTGTTCCCTAGTCCGTTATTATAATAGGGATGTTATGGCTGCAATTGATATTATCGGCCCTGTGCGTATAAGACCTCGCAAACCACAACGTCAAGCTCCATGGTTCGACAACAGTGTTAGTGAGCTCAAGAAAATGGGGCGTAGACTGGAAAGACGATGGAGGAAGACTAACCTAGTGGATGACAAAATAAAACTAATAAAGCATAACGAAGAATATCAATCGACAATCACTCGTAAGAAATCACAGTTCCTGTCAAATGAGATCACAGCAGCAAACAATAGGCCAGCTCAACTTTTCCGCACAGTGGAGATGCTTTGCAAGCCAGCATGCCTGCAGACTGATGAGACCCTTTCCCAAGCAAGATGCAACGAGTTTGCAAACTTCTTTGCAGATAAAATATCCACCATCCGGGCTGGAATCTCCACAGTGCCATCAAAGGAGTGCCAAACTACAAAGCCTGCCAATATAAGCTACCTGCCTTCATGGACCAGCTTTGACCCAGTGGATGTAAAGGACACTGCTGAAATTGCTCGGATTTTGCGTCCCACCACCTGTGGTCTGGACCCAGCCTCAACAAAGCTTCTAATAGGTTGTATGGATATAATTGGTCCTGTCTTTGCAAAAATTGTTCAATGCTCTTTGCAGACAGGCATTTTTCCTGGACCCCTAAAGGAAGCAATTGTTAGACCGCTTCTTAAAAAACCTAATTTAGATCCCGACTGCATGACCAACTACAGACCGGTATCAAACCTTCCTTTCCTAGGAAAGGTTATTGAGAAAGTGGTGGCAAATCAACTGGAAACCCGCCTGACAACCCATGATATTTATGATCCATTTCAATCAGGATTCAGGAGAAGACATAGCACTGAAACAGCCCTGGTGTGTGTGTTAAATGATCTTCTGATGGCAAAAGACAGAGGTGACTGTTCAATATTAATCCTTCTGGATCTCTCGGCAGCATTTGATACCGTGGACCATGGGCTTCTGATTGAGCGACTGATACATTTCTGTGGTTTGGATGGCACAGTCCTAAGCTGGTTCAAATCATTTCTCACAGGCAGGTCACAGAGAGTATCATCTGGATTATACTCATCACCACCAGTGCCATTGCCATGTGGTGTCCCACAAGGTTCTATACTATCCCCCATGCTTTTTGCAGTATACATGCTCCCACTGGGCGAAATAATCAGGCGCCATGGCCTGGTCTACCACTGCTATGCAGATGATACACAATTGTACTTGTCCTTTGCTCTGGGCACTGATAACCCAATAGCAACCCTAAATGGCTGTCTAGCTGAACTACAGGAGTGGATGAGCGCCAGCTGGCTACGACTGAACCCGTATAAAACAGAGGTCCTTATAATACGACCGCAACATCAAAGGACAGGACTGCAGCATAGCCAACCAACTGGACTTACACTCGGGGATTCAGAATTACAGACCAGTGATCGTGTGCGGAATCTTGGCGTTGTCCTGGATGGTGGCTTGACACTTAAACATCAGATATCAGCCACAATCAAATCCTCATTCTTTCACCTGAGGAACATAGCCAGAATCAAGCACTTAATTCCCTCAGATGATCTGCCAAAAGTCATTCATGCATTTGTATCATCTCGATTAGACTACTGTAATGCCCTCTACCTTGGTCTACCAGCAAAAGAATTGCAACGCTTACAGCTGGTGCAAAACACAGCTGCCAGGCTGTTAACCAACCAGCCCCGTTCTAGCCACATAACACCCATCCTCTACTCCCTTCACTGGCTGCCTGTAAGATGGCGAATCATCTTCAAGATTGGCTTACTGAGTTTCAAAGCATTACATGACCAAGGCCCAAGGTACCTGAAACAGCTTCTGACCCCATACTGCCCCACTCGATTACTGCGATCTGTAGATGAAGGACTTTTAGCTGTACCTAGAATCTACCATAATTCATCTGGGGGTCGAGCTTTTAGTCATGCGGCTCCGACTCTATGGAACTCACTTCCCCGCACAGTGCGAGAGGCCCCAACTATAGAATCCTTCAAAAGTAGACTCAAGACTTTCCTGTTTACTCAAGCATTTCCATAATGTCCCTTTTAGCATCTTCATGCTTCTGTATTTTATGAAAATGTACTTCATTATTTTCTGTATTATATTATGCTATATATCTGTTAAGCGCCTTGAGTCCTATTGGAGAAAGAGCGCTATATAAATAAAATTATTATTATTATTATTATTTGTTTATTGTATCTCCAAAAACATGTCCTATGTTCTTCCGCAACTATCTGTCACACTCTGGACTTTTAAAAGTACTTTCTTACCGATGCGATGCTAGTCCTGACTGGCGCAGAGGTCCGTGCGCACTGTAACCACACATCGTTCCCAGAGGTTTGTCGGCGCTGATCCAGCATGAAGTCTCCTGCAGCGGCTGCTACTTCTGTGCATGGCGCTTCACAGCGCTGTTTTTCATTGTTTCAGTGTTTCTTTCTCATAGTGTTAATTTCTTGATGTTTAGGCCTAATCAGAGGCCTAATCGCTACCATCTTGGATTCCATCAGCTGATGCTCCATTGTCCAATCCTAGATCTTCTTTCATCAGCTGACTGCAACATCCAATGAATCCTCATTGCAAGGTATAAAGGTAAAATCCTGGGATTACCAATTCGTCAGTACAACAGTCTCTATCCAGGAAGTAACAGCTCTGTGCTGAGCTCCTTCATTCCAGTGACTTTGTATGATCCAGTCCATTCCGATTCCATTCCGGTTACCATTGCTATATGGACTTCATCCTTCTTCAATGTTTCCAGTGTTAAGATTCCGGATCAAGCCTGGTGAGCACTCCAGTCTGTTCTGGTTCCATTCCGGATGCTATTATTATTAGAGATGAGCGGGTTCGGTTTCTCTGAATCCGAACCCGCCCGAACTTCATGGTTTTTTTCACGGGTCCGAGCAGACTCGGATCCTCCCGCCTTGCTCGGTTAACCCGAGCGCGCCCGAACGTCATCATGACGCTGTCGGATTCTCGCGAGACTCGGATTCTATATAAGGAGCCGCGCGTCGCCGCCATTTTCACACGTGCATTGAGATTGATAGGGAGAGGACGTGGCAGGCGTCCTCTCCATTTAGATTATAAGAGAGAGAGATTTACTGGAGCTTAGGACTAGGAGGAGTACTGTAGAAGTGTAGAGAGTGCAGAGAGTTTACTAGTGAGTGACCACCAGACAGTGCAGTTTATTTAATATATCCGTTCTCTGCCTGAAAAAAGCGATACACACAGTGACTCAGTCACATACCATATCTGTGTGCACTGCTCAGGCTCAGCCCAGTGTGCTGCATCATCTATATATATTATATATCTGTCTGACTGCTCAGCTCACACAGCTTATAATTGTGGGGGAGACTGGGGAGCACTGCAGTGCCAGTTATAGGTTATAGCAGGAGCCAGGAGTACATAATATTATATAGTGAGTGACCACCAGACAGTGCAGTTTATTTAATATATCCGTTCTCTGCCTGAAAAAAGCGATACACACAGTGACTCAGTCACATACCATATCTGTGTGCACTGCTCAGGCTCAGCCCAGTGTGCTGCATCATCTATATATATTATATATCTGTCTGACTGCTCAGCTCACACAGCTTATAATTGTGGGGGAGACTGGGGAGCACTGCAGTGCCAGTTATAGGTTATAGCAGGAGCCAGGAGTACATAATATTATATTAAAATTAAACAGTGCACACTTTTGCTGCAGGAGTGCCACTGCCAGTGTGACTGACCAGTGACCTGACCACACTGACCACCAGTATAGTTAGTAGTATACTTATATTGTGATTGCCTGAAAAAGTTAAACACTCGTCGTGTGACTTCACTTGTGTGTTGTTGTTTTTTTTATTCTATAAAAATAAAACTCATTCTGCTGACAGACAGTGTCCAGCAGGTCCGTCATTATATAATATATAATATATACCTGTCCGGCTGCAGTAGTGATATATATATATTTTTTATATCATTTATCATCCAGTCGCAGCAGACACAGTACGGTAGTTCACGGCTGTGGCTACCTCTGTGTCTGCACTCGGCAGGCAGTCCGTCCATAATTGTATACCACCTAACCGTGTTTTTTTTTTCTTCTTTATACATACATACTACTACGACATCTCTTTATCAACCAGTCTATATTAGCAGCAGACACAGTACAGTACGGTAGTTCACAGCTGTGGCTACCTCTGTGTCTGCACTCGGCAGGCAGTCCGTCCATAATTGTATACCACCTAACCGTGGTTTTTTTTTTTCTTCTTTATACATACATAGTTACATAGACATCTCTTTATCAACCAGTCTATATTAGCAGCAGACACAGTACAGTACGGTAGTTCACGGCTGTGGCTACCTCTGTGTCTGCACTCGGCAGGCAGTCCGTCCATAATTGTATACCACCTAACCGTGGTTTTTTTTTCTTTCTTCTTTATACATACATAGTTACATAGACATCTCTTTATCAACCAGTCTATATTAGCAGCAGACACAGTACAGTACGGTAGTTCACGGCTGTGGCTACCTCTGTGTCTGCACTCGGCAGGCAGTCCGTCCATAATTGTATACCACCTAACCGTGGTTTTTTTTTCTTTCTTCTTTATACATACATAGTTACATAGACATCTCTTTATCAACCAGTCTATATTAGCAGCAGACACAGTACAGTACGGTAGTTCACGGCTGTGGCTACCTCTGTGTCTGCACTCGGCAGGCAGTCCGTCCATAATTGTATACCACCTAACCGTGGTTTTTTTTTCTTTCTTCTTTATACATACATACTACTACGACATCTCTTTATCAACCAGTCTATATTATTAGCAGCAGACACAGTACAGTACGGTAGTTCACGGCTGTGGCTACCTCTGTGTCTGCACTCGGCAGGCAGTCCGTCCATAATTGTATACCACCTAACCGTGGTTTTTTTTTCTTTCTTCTTTATACATACATAGTTACATAGACATCTCTTTATCAACCAGTCTATATTAGCAGCAGACACAGTACAGTACGGTAGTTCACGGCTGTGGCTACCTCTGTGTCTGCACTCGGCAGGCAGTCCATAATTGTATACTAGTATCCATCTCCATTGTTTACCTGAGGTGCCTTTTAGTTGTGCCTATTAAAATATGGAGAACAAAAATGTTGAGGTTCCAAAATTAGGGAAAGATCAAGATCCACTTCCACCTCGTGCTGAAGCTGCTGCCACTAGTCATGGCCGAGACGATGAAATGCCAGCAACGTCGTCTGCCAAGGCCGATGCCCAATGTCATAGTACAGAGCATGTCAAATCCAAAACACCAAATATCAGTAAAAAAAGGACTCCAAAACCTAAAATAAAATTGTCGGAGGAGAAGCGTAAACTTGCCAATATGCCATTTACCACACGGAGTGGCAAGGAACGGCTGAGGCCCTGGCCTATGTTCATGGCTAGTGGTTCAGCTTCACATGAGGATGGAAGCACTCAGCCTCTCGCTAGAAAACTGAAAAGACTCAAGCTGGCAAAAGCACCGCAAAGAACTGTGCGTTCTTCGAAATCCCAAATCCACAAGGAGAGTCCAATTGTGTCGGTTGCGATGCCTGACCTTCCCAACACTGGACGTGAAGAGCATGCACCTTCCACCATTTGCACGCCCCCTGCAAGTGCTGGAAGGAGCACCCGCAGTCCAGTTCCTGATAGTCAGATTGAAGATGAAGATGTTGAAGTACACCAGGATGAGGAGGATATGGGTGTTGCTGGCGCTGGGGAGGAAATTGACCAGGAGGATTCTGATGGTGAGGTGGTTTGTTTAAGTCAGGCACCCGGGGAGACACCTGTTGTCCGTGGGAGGAATATGGCCGTTGAAATGCCTGGTGAAAATACCAAAAAAATCAGCTCTTCAGTGTGGAGGTATTTCAACAGAAAAGCGGACAACAGGTGTCAAGCCGTGTGTTGCCTTTGTCAAGCTGTAATAAGTAGGGGTAAGGACGTTAACCACCTCGGAACATCCTCCCTTATACGTCACCTGCAGCGCATTCATAATAAGTCAGTGACAAGTTCAAAAACTTTGGGCGACAGCGGAAGCAGTCCACTGACCAGTAAATCCCTTCCTCTTGTAACCAAGCTCACGCAAACCACCCCACCAACTCCCTCAGTGTCAATTTCCTCCTTCCCCAGGAATGCCAATAGTCCTGCAGGCCATGTCACTGGCAATTCTGACGAGTCCTCTCCTGCCTGGGATTCCTCCGATGCATCCTTGCGTGTAACGCCTACTGCTGCTGGCGCTGCTGTTGTTGCTGCTGGGAGTCGATGGTCATCCCAGAGGGGAAGTCGTAAGCCCACTTGTACTACTTCCAGTAAGCAATTGACTGTCCAACAGTCCTTTGCGAGGAAGATGAAATATCACAGCAGTCATCCTGCTGCAAAGCGGATAACTGAGGCCTTGACAACTATGTTGGTGTTAGACGTGCGTCCGGTATCCGCCGTTAGTTCACAGGGAACTAGACAATTTATTGAGGCAGTGTGCCCCCGTTACCAAATACCATCTAGGTTCCACTTCTCTAGGCAGGCGATACCGAGAATGTACACGGACGTCAGAAAAAGACTCACCAGTGTCCTAAAAAATGCAGTTGTACCCAATGTCCACTTAACCACGGACATGTGGACAAGTGGAGCAGGGCAGGGTCAGGACTATATGACTGTGACAGCCCACTGGGTAGATGTATGGACTCCCGCCGCAAGAACAGCAGCGGCGGCACCAGTAGCAGCATCTCGCAAACGCCAACTCTTTCCTAGGCAGGCTACGCTTTGTATCACCGCTTTCCAGAATACGCACACAGCTGAAAACCTCTTACGGCAACTGAGGAAGATCATCGCGGAATGGCTTACCCCAATTGGACTCTCCTGTGGATTTGTGGCATCGGACAACGCCAGCAATATTGTGTGTGCATTAAATATGGGCAAATTCCAGCACGTCCCATGTTTTGCACATACCTTGAATTTGGTGGTGCAGAATTTTTTAAAAAACGTCAGGGGCGTGCAAGAGATGCTGTCGGTGGCCAGAAGAATTGCGGGACACTTTCGGCGTACAGGCACCACGTACAGAAGACTGGAGCACCACCAAAAACTACTGAACCTGCCCTGCCATCATCTGAAGCAAGAAGTGGTAACGAGGTGGAATTCAACCCTCTATATGCTTCAGAGTTTGGAGGAGCAGCAAAAGGCCATTCAAGCCTATACAATTGAGCACGATATAGTAGGTGGAATGCACCTGTCTCAAGCGCAGTGGAGAATGATTTCAACGTTGTGCAAGGTTCTGATGCCCTTTGAACTTGCCACACGTGAAGTCAGTTCAGACACTGCCAGCCTGAGTCAGGTCATTCCCCTCATCAGGCTTTTGCAGAAGAAGCTGGAGACATTGAAGGAGGAGCTAACACGGGAGCGATTCCGCTAGGCATGTGGGACTTGTGGATGGAGCCCTTAATTCGCTTAACAAGGATTCACGGGTGGTCAATCTGTTGAAATCAGAGCACTACATTTTGGCCACCGTGCTCGATCCTAGATTTAAAGCCTACCTTGGATCTCTCTTTCCGGCAGACACAAGTCTGCTGGGGTTGAAAGACCTGCTGGTGACAAAATTGTCAAGTCAAGCGGAACGCGACCTGTCAACATCTCCTCCTTCACATTCTCCCGCAACTGGGGGTGCGAGGAAAAGGCTCAGAATTCCGAGCCCACCCGCTGGTGGTGATGCAGGGCAGTCTGGAGCGACTGCTGATGCTGACATCTGGTCCGGACTGAAGGACCTGACAACGATTACGGACATGTCGTCTACTGTCACTGCATATGATTCTCTCAACATTGATAGAATGGTGGAGGATTATATGAGTGACCGCATCCAAGTAGGCACGTCACACAGTCCGTACTTATACTGGCAGGAAAAAGAGGCAATTTGGAGGCCCTTGCACAAACTGGCTTTATTCTACCTAAGTTGCCCTCCCACAAGTGTGTACTCCGAAAGAGTGTTTAGTGCCGCCGCTCACCTTGTCAGCAATCGGCGTACGAGGTTACATCCAGAAAATGTGGAGAAGATGATGTTCATTAAAATGAATTATAATCAATTCCTCCGCGGAGACATTGACCAGCAGCAATTGCCTCCACAAAGTACACAGGGAGCTGAGATGGTGGATTCCAGTGGGGACGAATTGATAATCTGTGAGGAGGGGGATGTACACGGTGATATATCGGAGGGTGATGATGAGGTGGACATCTTGCCTCTGTAGAGCCAGTTTGTGCAAGGAGAGATTAATTGCTTCTTTTTTGGGGGGGGTCCAAACCAACCCGTCATATCAGTCACAGTCGTGTGGCAGACCCTGTCACTGAAATGATGGGTTGGTTAAAGTGTGCATGTCCTGTTTTGTTTATACAACATAAGGGTGGGTGGGAGGGCCCAAGGACAATTCCATCTTGCACCTCTTTTTTCTTTTCTTTTTCTTTGCATCATGTGCTGATTGGGGAGGGTTTTTTGGAAGGGACATCCTGCGTGACACTGCAGTGCCACTCCTAAATGGGCCCGGTGTTTGTGTCGGCCACTAGGGTCGCTAATCATACTCACACAGTCAGCTACCTCATTGCGCCTCTTTTTTTCTTTGCGTCATGTGCTGTTTGGGGAGGGTTTTTTGGAAGGGACATCCTGCGTGACACTGCAGTGCCACTCCTAGATGGGCCCGGTGTTTGTGTCGGCCACTAGGGTCGCTAATCTTACTCACACAGCTACCTCATTGCGCCTCTTTTTTTCTTTGCGTCATGTGCTGTTTGGGGAGGGTTTTTTGGAAGGGCCATCCTGCGTGACACTGCAGTGCCACTCCTAGATGGGCCAGGTATTTGTGTCGGCCACTAGGGTCGCTAATCTTACTCACACAGCTACCTCATTGCGCCTCTTTTTTTCTTTGCGTCATGTGCTGTTTGGGGAGGGTTTTTTGGAAGGGACATCCTGCGTGACACTGCAGTGCCACTCCTAGATGGGCCCGGTGTTTGTGTCGGCCACTAGGGTCGCTTATCTTACTCACACAGCGACCTCGGTGCAAATTTTAGGACTAAAAATAATATTGTGAGGTGTGAGGTATTCAGAATAGACTGAAAATGAGTGTAAATTATGGTTTTTGAGGTTAATAATACTTTGGGATCAAAATGACCCCCAAATTCTATGATTTAAGCTGTTTTTTAGTGTTTTTTGAAAAAAACACCCGAATCCAAAACACACCCGAATCCGACAAAAAAAATTCGGTGAGGTTTTGCCAAAACGCGTTCGAACCCAAAACACGGCCGCGGAACCGAACCCAAAACCAAAACACAAAACCCGAAAAATTTCAGGCGCTCATCTCTAATTATTATATGAACTGTGTCCTTCTACAATGCTACCAGTATTAAGATTCCGGATCAAGCCCGGTCAGCACTGAAGTCCGTTCTGGTTCCATTCAGGATGCTATTGTTATTTGAACTGTGGGGGTAATTCAGACTGCATTGCTGCAGTGGTAGCAATCACAGTCTGAATTACTTTGTGGAGTGCGCACACGCAGCGGCCAGTAAGATGCTATCAGGCAGAGGCGGTTGCAAGGTGAGAGGGGGTGGCAGGGGGCATGCCAACGTTGTTAGAACGCCATTGGCGGGCGCGGTCCAGGCAACGGAGGCATGTCTGGCCCAAAGGGGGGAACAAACCGCTGCGGCTGCGTGATGTCACACACAGCTGCTGCGACCTGGAGTGCGGCGGGTAGATCCCTGCCAGCGCGCGTGAGCTGCGCAGGAAGGGAGCTACTCACCAGGTACAAAAGCATCGCTGCCATGCAATGCTTTTGTACCTGTGCGAGGGGGTGTGAGGGCCTGACATGCAGTCAGCCCTTGCTCCACGGCACAGGCGGAAATCCCTGCAGAACAATTGTCACCCTCTTATGCACAGACAGTGGATGAGTATCTGTAATGTACAAATAATAACCTAAACATTATGGGGGGTACTTTCAAATTGTTTGAAAAGTCAGTTGGTGTCTGTTTTTTTCCTATCTAATAGGAAAAAACAGACACCCAACCTACTTTTCAAACAATTGAATTCCCCCCTATTTATACCTACTGATTATGTACACTTTTATTCTTGCTAAAACTGTAAAGGTGTAGGGTTTTTTTTTTAATTATTTACATTATTAACCTACTGTACTAGTTAAAAACCAGTCAAAATGTCGGACACCTAGGAAACATTATAGGGGGGCGGTTGCTACTAACACAGGAGCTGCAGAGCTTCTGGATGTCCTGCTGCTGGGAGGCAGGGCTCTGTCATGCTAAGGGTCGGTGGCGTATCTATAATGGATGCAGTGTGTGTGGTGCACACAGGTCCCTGGGTCCAAGGGGGCCCACACCGCACACACTGCACCCATTTCTTCTATACTCACCTTTCTGGCATCCATCAGTGACCCTGTGTGGGCACCCTCCTCTCCTGTAGCTGTCACCACCGCTGCTAGCACACTGAACACTAGAGACTCTTGTACAGTGCCTGAGTCTACAGCACATGCGCATGACTCCAAAAAAATGGTGCGGTGGCCATTTTTCATAGTCCTGTGCATGCGCTGTAGACTCTGGCACTGTGCGAAAGTCTCAGTGATGGGAGCGCTTACAGCAGCACTGCTGGCTATGGGAGAGGAGGGAGCCCACACATGGACACTGCACACAGGTCCCCTTCTCTCTAAATATGCCTCTGCTGAGGGTGTAGCATTATCCTTTTATATATATATATATATATATATATATATATATATATATTAACTGTAATGGGCAGGCCATAATGATGCTGCACTATATACACCAGTACTAACACGTGTAAACTCACCAGTACACGCAGAGCTCCCAGACAGTCTGGGGACACCAGTAGCCACCAGCAGCTGGCCGGTGGGGTCTGGTCATGGCCTGTGTGGGGTGTGGGAGGGGAAAGCACAGGACCCTGTCCCTTTCGCCGGTGCACAATATATATAACTTCCCACCAGACTCGGAAAGCAGAACGAGGCAAAATGTCATCATCGAGTTGTCGGATTCTCGCGGGTTTTGGATTCCATATAAGGAGCCGCACGTTGCCGCCATTTTCACATTCGGCATTGGAGAGTATAGCGAGAGGACATGTCTCTGTCATCATTCATTGTCTGTGCGGAAAAGTGGGGTGGTGATTCCAGTGCTGCCTTGTGCTGCTCATTCCAGTGTAGTGTCTTATGCTGCATCAGTCCAGTCACAGTGGTGGTGTCCTCTGCTGCCATATGTTCAGTGCTGCTTTATAAGTCCAGTCCAGTGGTGCTGTGTTTTGCTGCATCAGTCAAGTGGTGGTGTCTTGTGCTGCATCAGTCCAGTCACAGTGGGGGTGTCCTCTGCTGCCACATGTCCAGTGCTGCTGTATAAGTACAGTCCAGTGGCGCTGTGTTGTGCTGCATCAGTCCACTAGTGGTGTCTTGTGCTGCATCAGTCCAGTCACAGTTGTTGTGTCCTCTGCTGCCATATGCCCAGTGCTGCTGTATAAGTCCAGTCCATTGCAGTGGTGCTGTGTTGTCCTGCATCAGTCCAGTGGTGGTGTCCCCGTGCTGCTCTATATGTCCAGTGGTACTACTGTATATGTCCAGTGATACTGCCGTATATGTCCATTGATACTGCCGTATATGTCCAGTGGTACTGCCGTATAAATCCAGTGATCCTGCTGTATTATTCCAGTGATCCTGACATATAATTCCAGTGATCCTGACATATAATTCCAGTGATCCTGCCATATAAATCCAGTCCAGTCCAGTGGTACTGCCCTATAAATCCAGTGATACTGCCATATATGTCCAGTGGTATACCATAAAATTCCAGTGATACTGCCGTATATGTCCAGTGGTACTGCCGTATAAATCCAATGATACTGCCATATATGTCCAGTGGTACTGCCGTATAAATCCAGTCCAGTGATACTGCCATATATGTCCAGTGGTACTGCCCTATAATTCCAGTGATACTTCCGTATATGTCCAGTGGTGCTGCCGTAAAAATCCAGTGATATTGCCGTATATGTCCAGTGGTACTGCAGTATAAATACAGTCCAATGATACTGCTGTATATGTCCAGTGGTACTGCAGTAAAAATCCAGTCCAGTGATACTGCCATATATGTCCAGTGGTACTGCCATATAATTCCAGTGAAACATCCGTATATGTCCAGTGGTACTGCCTTATAATTCCAGTGATACTGCCATATATGTCCAGTGGTACTGCCGTATAAATCCAGTCCAGTGATACTGCCGTATATATGTACAGTGGTACTGCCATATAAATCCAGTGGTACTGCCATATAAATCCAGTCCAGTGGTACTGCGGTATAAGTCCAGTGGTAAAGCCATATTCCAGTGATACTGCTGTATATGTCCAGTGGTACTGCCGTATAAATCCAGTGATACTGCTATATATGTCCAGTGGTACTGCCGTATAAATCCAGTGATACTGCCGTATATGTCCAGTGGTACTGCCATATAATTCCAGTGATACTGCTGAATATGTCCAGTGGTACTGCCATATAAGTGCAGTCCAGTGATACTGCTTTATAAGTCCAGTGATACTGCTGTATATGTCCAGTGGTACTGCCATATAAATCCAGTGATACTGCTGTATATGTCCAGTGGTACTGCCATATAATTCCAGTGATACTGCTGTATATGTCCAGTGGTATTGCTGTATAAATCCAGTGGTAATGCCATATAAATCCAATGGTACTGCCATATATGTCCAGTGGTACTGCCATATAAGTCCACTGATACTTCCGTATATGCTTAGTGGTACTGCCATATAAATCCAGTGATACTTCCATATATGTCTAGTGGTACTACTATATAAATCCAATGATACTGCCATATATGTCCAGTGGTACTGTCGTATATGTCCAGTGATACTGCCGTATATGTCCAGTGGTACTGCAGTATAATTCCAGTAATACTGCCGTATATGTCCAGTGGTATTGCTGTATAAATACAGTGGTACTGTTGTATAAATCAAGTCCAGTGATACTTCTGTATATGTCCAGTGGTACTGCCGTATAAACCAGTGATATTGCTGTATATGTCCAGTGGTACTGCCGTATATGTTCAGTCCAGTGATACTGCCATATATTTTCAGTGGTACTGCCGTATAAGTCCAGTGGTACTGCCGTATAAGTCCAGTCCAGTGGTGCTGCCATATAAGTTCAGTGGTGCTGCCCTGTGCTGTATATTATTTACTACTAATAAAAGGGTTATTAATATTGAATCCAAATCATTTTTACAGGGTTTGCCCTGTGTGGTGTAGAGGTACACTCACCTGTGCTGCATTTTGTTATATAACTCCAGAAAAATATTGGAGAACAAAAATTTGGAGGATAAAATGGAGAAAAACCAAGAACCAATTTATCCTACTGCTGCTGCTGGCACTGCTGTTGTTGCTGCTGGGAGTCAATCGTCATCCCAGAGGGAAAGTTGGAAAACCACTTGTACTACTTCAACAAAGCAAATAACTGTCCAACAGTCCTTTGCGAGGAAGATTAAATATGACAGCAGTCACCCTGTTGCAAAGCGGATAACTGAGGCCTTGACAGCTATGTTGGTGTTAGACGTGCGTCTGGTATCAGCCATTAGTGCAGTGGGACTGCAGTGCCAACCCTATATGGGCCAGGTGTTTGTGTCGCTTAGCTTAGTCATACAGCTACCTGATTTCACCTCTTTTACATCTTTGCATGATGTGCTGTTTGGGGACTAGTTTTTTGTTAAGTGCCATCCTGTCTGCCACTGCAGTGCGACTCCTAGATGGGCCAGGTGTTTGTGCCGCACACTTATGTCGCTTAGCTTAGTCATACAGCAACCTCATTGCACCTCTTTTACTTCTTTACATGATGTGCTGTTTGGGGCCTAGTTTTTTTTAAGTGTCATCCTGTCTGCCACTGCAGTGCCACTCCTAGATGGGCCAAGTGTTTGGCCGCACACTTGTGTCGCTTAGCTTAGTCATACAGCTACCTCATTGCATCTTTTTTCTTCTTTGCATCATGTGCTGTTTGGGGCCTATTTTTTAAATCTGCCATCCTGTCTGCCACTGCAGTGCCACTCCTAGATGGGCCAGGTGTTTGTGCCGCACACTTGTGTTGCTTAGCATAGTCATACAGCTACCTCAATGCAACTTTTAGGCCTAAAAACAATATTGTGAGGTGTGAGGTGTTCATAATACACTGGAAATTAGTGGAAATGAATGTTATTGAGGTTAATAATACCGTAGGATCAAAATTACCCCCAAATTCTGTGATTTTAGCTGTTTTTATGTTGTTTTTAAAAAATCATTCAGATCCAAAACCAAAACCCGAAAAGTGTGGTTTTGGCAAAACCAATCCAGATCCAAAACAGGAGGATGGAACCAGAGCCAAAACCAAAACACAAAACACGAAAAGTGCCCTCCGCACATCTCTATTTAAATCATGTGGAAACAACAATGTGATGGAGAAAAAAAAAAAAACATTTTACACAAGCATGTCGGGCACTCTGGCTACATAAATTATGTTATATAAAGTCACTTCAACAATTAAAAAAAAGTGGATATGCAAATTAGCACTGGAGTGAAGATATTTGTAGGTAATACAGTGACTGTGACATGTTTTGCCCAATAGGAATGCTTTTGTATAATTTTGCTGATTAATTGTTAAATTTTGGTTCTATTAAGGGTGAATAGAATATATTTAGAACTTCAAATAGAAACCAATGCACAATCAAAATCACAGAGGAACAAAACAAAAATAGACTGTTAGTAAATGTTCTATTTTGAATAGAAACTATGTGCTTGATTTTCTATTTTGGAAATTTTAACTAGTCCCAAACTAGACCTTTAGTAAATTTACCCCTAGAGATTGTCATATTCATTTCCAGTGAACTTTTCAATGCAAAACTTCTTGTTTAAAAAGTTTGAAAGTATATCTTACCCACAGACTAATTATATAGTTCTTAACGTTCATCTTAAAACATTTGTCTACTCATCATAAAAGATTTCATTCTCAGTTGAGGAATCTATAACCAGTAAACTAAGTAAAGGTAAAAATGTTGCACTGCCTTGTGCTCTTCCAAATTTATACAGTGCTTCCAGCTGTATTTGCACAAAAGACTTCTTTATCTGTGTGCCCTTTGGACCCATTATTTTAACAAGAGCAATATTGTACGTGGCAGATTTCTCACCAAAGTTTTCCACTCTTACCTGGGCTGTCTAAGTTATCTCTTTTAATTGGTTCCTCTGCTCTTTGAATTGATGTTGCTCTTGGCAGGGATTCCTAAAATGTATGCATCATCCTTCACTCTTGACATCCTACAAGGTTTTTTGTCTCTTATGGCTAATTTGGAGTAATATATCTATGCACTGATTTCCCAATCATTACCAGCTTCTTCCACTATGAGCATTGCATCATTTGTAGACTATAAACACTGATTTATGCATCTATGTACTCTCTTCTTTATTTTAATCAATATTTCCCAGCACTTTTTATTGCGTGTTCAAATTATGGATAGCTATCTCAAATTACTCAGTGACTTGTAGTGTTAACATTCAACTATTAATGTCCAACAAACTAGGCCAGATTATATTAAATTGCTGTTATCTGAATCTAACAAATTTGGAAAGGTCAAAGGAATAATGACTACTACTACTATTATTATTATTATTATTATTATGTAAGGCATTTGAAGTGCCAGACAGTAAAATAAAAAAATGGTGCATACATATGCCCCCTTTTCATTTAACTCACTTCCTTAACCATGTTATATATAGAAAGTTACCAGATTTTCTACATGAAATATTCTGTTCAATGAGTTGTAATAATATTTGCAATGTTTGCATGCAGTCTGTATCTTGGGCCTGATTCTAGTTTGTAAGCTAACCAAAAAAGCACACAACTAGGCAAAACCAAGCTACACTGTAGGTGGGGCAGGTGTAACATATGCAGTGATATTTAGAGTTGGGTTACATGTGTTCATACTGAAATCTAAATTGCAGTGTAAAAATAAAGCTGCCAGTATTTACCCTGCACAGAAACAATATAACCCACCCAAACCTAACTCTCTCTGCACATGTTACATCGGCTCCACCTGATGTGCAACATGGTGTTGCACAGTTGTGTGCTATTTTGCTCCAATCGTAGTTTTGTCTGCAAAGCTAAAAGTAGAACTAGACTCTGTACACAACAATTATACAGGTGCCACTCAGTGACTCAGGCATGTGTAAGCCAATAATTCAAAAGAACACAGCTTTTTTAATAGCTAAACAGGAATTTTGAAAGCAGAGGAGAAACGTAGGACTGAGTTACAATACCTGACGTGAACACTAGATGGTAGCAAAGTACCAGTGTGTGTTCAGTGCATTTTTTGTCATGAAATTATAGGCTTTCCAAAAATTATATCACCTTGGAAACATTGTGAAGTAGTTTGAACTAAAATTTTACATTTTTGCATGGCATATTATACTGTACAATATTTTGGCTTTTTTTTCTTAAATCTATCTCTCTTCCTCTCTCATACGCTCTCTATCTATCTATCCCTCTCTGATTCCTTCAGTGTTCCTCATAGAAATAGTGATACAATACAGTAGGTATGGTTTTAGCATGTAGTTTCTGAATCAAATGGACAAGAAATAGAATTATGTCCATCAAGGATCTGTCTGAGCTTCCATTGTTTGATCCACAGCAAAAGCAGTCAGTTGTCTTTGCTCACATTGACTCCCATGCCTCTCCAAAGTGCAGACAAAGCCTTAAACAAAGAAATCTCTACCCAAACAGTATCCCAATCAAAAAATTCTCTTAGAAATGGATGAAGTGCAGAATACTAAGAGTGGTTTACAAAAATTTTAAAGCTGCTTCCATCATGGGAATATATGTTATTTCTAAAATGCAAATGTAAGCCATTTGCAAAAATTCTAGTGAACATATTATCTATGATTATTCCACTCTAAGGAGGAAATTTATTAAGAATCATTTAAATCGCCCTCTATCGCACCTAATCGCTGGAACAAAAAGCGCACATATACTGCCAAGCGAATTTTACTTGCGTCTTTGTCTTCTGACAGTGTATTTAGTTGCTTTGTGGCGTGTTCGCTTTTTGTAGAGTTCTGTGCTTTTGTATGGGAAGTCGCTGCAGAATTCATAGTAAAATGTGTCAAAAGTCGCACTCCAACACAAATGTAATCATGCCACCATATGCACTATTAGTCGTACCTCAAATCTCACCACAAGTCACACCATAATTTGCATCACAAGCCGCTGAATTGCGACTAATTACCTCAGCCCATTCCTGTTGGTCAGAAAACGCTCATGCTACAGCTACAGTGATATCATCATGTTATAAATATGCCTACAAACCACCGGGAACATGTGCATTGGTGGCGTTTGTGCTTTGTGGTGGAGTTTGTTTGTGGTAGCTGCACAGTTGTTGGAGAGGAGACTTAATTTTGCGATTGTTGCCTGGGATTGAAAGTTGTCTTGTTTTATTGTATTGTCTTGGTCATTTTCAAAGTTTATCTTATTTTGCCCTATGTCATTTTAAGTTTTGTCTTGTCATTTTTTGTGAGTGTTTTGTGTGTGTGAGATAGGTGGTGATGGAGAGGTTTTTTATTTTCTCTGAATTATCAGTGTTTACTATTTTCTGTTGTGATTGAAATGGAGAGTGGTAGCAGGAGGGCTGAGGAGATGGGGTCAGATGTGGAGGAGGTGTCTGTGCAACAGTCTGTGGCTGACACAGAGTGGGAGGAGGAAGATGATGATGAGGCGGCTGTGGGCAAGACAAAGAATGGGCGCAATGTCATCTTAAAATATGTGTCCACAGCCATTTTTGTATTGGTACACCGTCTTCTGTTTGTTTGGTTTTGAAAAGAAAACATTACCTTTATTGGCGTCAAAGAAAGAGGCAGGTTTATTTATTTTTTCCATCAGTAAATGCAACTCAGTTGCCATCTGCAAAAGTTTGACATCAGTCCAATGCAAAGTAACGCTGCTTGTCTGCTCTGGTAGTAGGCCAATGTCCATAGATAACTCTCAATTATTTTGCCAAAAGTTTTTTAAAAACAAATATGTATAGAAAATATCACATGTTCTCAAAGAAAATCATTTCTTATTTGATAACAATAACCTCACACCAAATATATCATCACAGGGTAAAGTCTTAAAGGGAAGAGCAAAGTATCCCGGCAACCCGAAAGGCAGCTTCAGCATCAGCATCAGCTAGGTAAGAACATTTGCAGAATTCTGTTGTTCTTACAATCAAAAAGATATTTTCTTTTATATTAAACTGGCTATAATTTTATTAAAGATCCATTTGGCAGACATCCCCTACCACCGCCACTGCTGCCTTCTTCAATGAGAAGTGGGAAGTGGGAAGGAGCACCAAGTGGAAGGGCCACAAACATCTCCATATCTGCAGCCACTTGGTGAGTATCTACAAAGAAGAATGAAAAGGCTTAGCGAGTCTCTTTCAGACAAATGTGTTTTCATTGCCCTCTGATTTTACAAACATACACATTGATTTTCACATTTGTACAGTGGACTTGTTTATCTTAGGAGTAAATCATGAAATAATGTTTTTAAAACAGTCTTCAAGAAAAATGCCTGTAGTAAGCTACATGTTTGAGTTGCTTGACTCCACAAGTGTCTGTCTTTTGGATGATAAATTAACAATCATACGTCATCTTGTTTCTACTAGGGATGTGCACTTGAAATTTTTCGGGTTTTGTGTTTTGGTTTTGGCTTCGGTTCCGCGGCCGTGTTTTGGGTTCGACCGTGTTTTGGCAAAACCTCACCGAATTTTTTTTGTCGGATTCTGGTGTGTTTTGGATTCGGGTGTTTTTTTCAAAAAACACTAAAAAACAGCTTAAATCATAGAATTTGGGGGTCATTTTGATCCCAAAGTATTATTAACCTCAAAAACCATAATTTCCACTCATTTTCAGTCTATTCTGAATACCTCACACCTCACAATATTAATTTTAGTCCTAAAATTTGCACCGAGGTCGCTGGATGACTAAGCTAAGCGACCCTAGTGGCCGACACAAACACCTGGCCCATCTAGGAGTGGCATTGCAGTGTCACGCAGGATGGCCCTTCCAAAAAACACTCCCCAAACAGCACATGACGCAAAGAAGAAAAAAAGAGGCGCAATGAGGTAGCTGTGTGAGTAAGATAAGCGACCCTAGTGGCCGACACAAACACCTGGCCCATCTAGGAGTGGCACTGCAGTGTCACGCAGGATGGCCCTTCCAAAAAACACTCCCCAAACAGCACATGACGCAAATAAAAATGATAGAAAAAAGAGGTGCAAGATGGAATTGTCCTTGGGCCCTCCCACCCACCCTTATGTTGTATAAACAGGACATGCACACTTTAACCAACCCATCATTTCAGTGACAGGGTCTGCCACACGACTGTGACTGAAATGACGGGTTGGTTTGGACCCCCACCGAAAAAGAAGCAATTAATCTCTCCTTGCACAAACTGGCTCTACAGAGGCAAGATGTCCACCTCATCATCATCCTCCGATATATCACCGTGTACATCCCACTCCTCACAGATTATCAATTCGTCCCCACTGGAATCCACCATCTCAGCTCCCTGTGTACTTTGTGGAGGCAATTGCTGCTGGTCAATGTCTCCACGGAGGAATTGATTATAATTAATTTTAATGAACATCATCTTCTCCACATTTTCTGGAAGTAACCTCGTACGCAGATTGCTGACAAGGTGAGCGGCGGCACTAAACACTCTTTCGGAGTACACACTTGTGGGAGGGCAACTTAGGTAGAATAAAGCCAGTTTGTGCAAGGGCCTCCAAATTGCCTCTTTTTCCTGCCAGTATAAGTACGGACTGTCTGACGTGCCTACTTGGATGCGGTCACTCATATAATCCTCCACCATTCTTTCAATGGTGAGAGAATCATATGCAGTGACAGTAGACGACATGTCCGTAATCGTTGTCAGGTCCTTCAGTCCGGACCAGATGTCAGCATCAGCAGTCGCTCCAGACTGCCCTGCATCACCGCCAGCGGGTGGGCTCGGAATTCTGAGCCTTTTCCTCGCACCCCCAGTTGCGGGAGAATGTGAAGGAGGAGATGTTGACAGGTCGCGTTCCGCTTGACTTGACAATTTTGTCACCAGCAGGTCTTTGAACCCCAGCAGACTTGTGTCTGCCGGAAAGAGAGATCCAAGGAAGTTTTTAAATCTAGGATCGAGCACGGTGGCCAAAATGTAGTGCTCTGATTTCAACAGATTGACCACCCGTGAATCCTTGTTAAGCGAATTAAGGGCTCCATCCACAAGTCCCACATGCCTAGCGGAATCGCTCCCTTTTAGCTCCTCCTTCAATGCCTCCAGCTTCTTCTGCAAAAGCCTGATGAGGGGAATGACCTGACTCAGGCTGGCAGTGTCTGAACTGACTTCACGTGTGGCAAGTTCAAAAGGTTGCAGAACCTTGCACAACGTTGAAATCATTCTCCACTGCGCTTGAGACAGGTACATTCCACCTCCTATATCGTGCTCAATTGTATAGGCTTGAATGGCCTTTTGCTGCTCCTCCAACCTCTGAAGCATATAGAGGGTTGAATTCCACCTCGTTACCACTTCTTGCTTCAGATGATGGCAGGGCAGGTTCAGGCGTTTTTGGTGGTGCTCCAGTCTTCTGTACGTGGTGCCTGTACGCCGAAAGTGTCCCGCAATTCTTCTGGCCACCGACAGCATCTCTTGCACGCCCCTGTCGTTTTTTAAAAAATTCTGCACCACCAAATTCAAGGTATGTGCAAAACATGGGACGTGCTGGAATTTGCCCATATTTAATGCACACACAATATTGCTGGCGTTGTCCGATGCCACAAATCCACAGGAGAGTCCAATTGGGGTAAGCCATTCTGCGATGATCTTCCTCAGTTGCCGTAAGAGGTTTTCAGCTGTGTGCGTATTCTGGAAAGCGGTGATACAAAGCGTAGCCTGCCTAGGAAAGAGTTGGCGTTTGCGAGATGCTGCTACTGGTGCCGCTGCTGCTGTTCTTGCGGCGGGAGTCCATACATCTACCCAGTGGGCTGTCACAGTCATATAGTCCTGACCCTGCCCTGCTCCACTTGTCCACATGTCCGTGGTTAAGTGGACATTGGGTACAACTGCATTTTTTAGGACACTGGTGAGTCTTTTTCTGACGTCCGTGTACATTCTCGGTATCGTCTGCCTAGAGAAGTGGAACCTAGATGGTATTTGGTAACGGGGGCACACTGCCTCAAGAAATTGTCTAGTTCCCTGTGAACTAACGGCGGATACCGGACGCACGTCTAACACCAACATAGTTGTCAAGGCCTCAGTTATCCGCTTTGCAACAGGATGACTGCTGTGATATTTCATCTTCCTCGCAAAGGACTGTTGGACAGTCAATTGCTTGGTGGAAGTAGTAAAAGTGGGCTTACGACTTCCCCTCTGGGATGACCATCGACTCCCAGCAGCAACAACAGCAGCGCCAGCAGCAGTAGGCGTTACACGCAAGGATGCATCGGAGGAATCCCAGGCAGGAGAGGACTCGTCAGAATTGCCAGTGACATGGCATGCAGGACTATTGGCATTCCTGGGGAAGGAGGAAATTGACACTGAGGGAGTTGGTGGGGTGGTTTGCGTGAGCTTGGTTACAAGAGGAAGGGATTTACTGGTCAGTGGACTGCTTCCGCTGTCGCCCAAAGTTTTTGAACTTGTCACTGACTTATTATGAATGCGCTGCAGGTGACGTATAAGGGAGGATGTTCCGAGGTGGTTAACGTCCTTACCCCTACTTATTACAGCTTGACAAAGGCAACACACGGCTTGACAAATGTTGTCCGCATTTCTGGTGAATACTTCCACACCGAAGAGCTAATTTTTTTGGTATTTTCACCAGGTATGTCAACGGCCCTATTCCTCCCACGGACAACAGGTGTCTCCCCGGGTGCCTGACTTAAACAAACCACCTCACCATCAGAATCCTCCTTGTCAATTTCCTCCCCAGCGCCAGCAACACCCATATCCTCCTCATCCTGGTGTACTTCAACACTGACATCTTCAATCTGACTATAAGGAACTGGACTGCGGGTGCTCCTTCCAGCACTTGCAGGGGGCGTGCAAATGGTGGAAGGCGCATGCTCTTCACGTCCAGTGTTGGGAAGGTCAGGCATCGCAACCGACACAATTGGACTCTCCTTGTGGATTTGGGATTTCGAAGAACGCACAGTTCTTTGCGGTGCTTTTGCCAGCTTGAGTCTTTTCAGTTTTCTAGCGAGAGGCTGAGTGCTTCCATCCTCATGTGAAGCTGAACCACTAGCCATGAACATAGGCCAGGGCCTCAGCCGTTCCTTGCCACTCCGTGTGGTAAATGGCATATTGGCAAGTTTACGCTTCTCCTCCGACAATTTTATTTTAGATTTTGGAGTCCTTTTTTTACTGATATTTGGTGTTTTGGATTTTACATGCTCTGTACTATGACATTGGGCATCGGCCTTGGCAGACGACGTTGCTGGCATTTCATCGTCTCGGCCATGACTAGTGGCAGCAGCTTCAGCACGAGGTGGAAGTGGATCTTGATCTTTCCCTAATTTTGGAACCTCAACATTTTTGTTCTCCATATTTTAATAGGCACAACTAAAAGGCACCTCAGGTAAACAATGGAGATGGATGGATACTAGTATACTTATGGATGGACGAGCGACTGCCGACACAGAGGTAGCTACAGCCGTGGACTACCGTACTGTGTCTGCTGCTAATATAGACTGGATGATAAGGAGATGAAATTAATATATATATATATATATAATATCACTAGTACTGCAGCCGGACAGGTAGATATATTTATTATGTAATGACTGATGACGGACCTGCTGGACACTGTCAGCTCAGCAGCACCGCAGACTGCTACAGTAAGCTACTATAGTAGTATGTATAAAGAAGAAAGAAAAAAAAAAACCACGGGTAGGTGGTATACAATTATGGATGGACGAGCGACTGCCGACACAGAGGTAGCTACAGCCGTGGACTACCGTACTGTGTCTGCTGCTAATATAGACTGGATGATAATGAGATGAAATCAATATATATTATATCACACTAGTACTGCAGCCGGACAGGTAGATATATTTATTATGTAATGACTGATGACGGACCTGCTGGACACTGTCAGCTCAGCAGCACCGCAGACTGCTACAGTAAGCTACTATAGTAGTATGTATAAAGAAGAAAGAAAAAAAAAACCATGGGTAGGTGGTATACAATTATGGATGGACGAGCGACTGCCGACACAGAGGTAGCTACAGCCGTGGACTACCGTACTGTGTCTGCTGCTAATATAGACTGGATGATAATGAGATGAAATCAATATATATATATATATAATATCACTAGTACTGCAGCCGGACAGGTATATATATTTATTATGTAATGACTGATGACGGACCTGCTGGACACAGTCAGCTCAGCAGCAGCGCAGACTGCTACAGTAAGCTACTATAGTAGTATGTATAAAGAAGAAAGAAAAAAAAAAACCACGGGTAGGTGGTATACAATATTATATATATATTATATACAATTATATATATATATATATATATATAATTTCCCAATGAAGAAGACAGCGGCACTCAGGGTTTTGTAAAGATGCAAAAAATTTATTCAAAACATGAATAAATAAGCCGACGTTTCGGGGCTTACCCGCCCCTTTGTCAAGGTGTGTAACAATACAAACAGAGAGTGACATACCTTTATTGAAGAAGAAGCCCGCCAGTGCTCGTGTGTGGATCGGAGTCGCGGATTCCCGCTGTGTTTCCGGTCCTAGACTGATGACGTCACTCCGGCTGCGTCTAGCGGTTGTTATGGCAACATAGACGTTTGCTCTAAATGCCGGTGCAGACAGTCATCTAGGATTAAACAAATAGTGACGAAAAGTGTAACCACTGATGTTACAGAACCCACCACCTCAGTATATATATACACATATAGGCATATGAGCATGTTAAGTAGCACTCTCAGTGTATACGTGAAACAGTATAATGGGTATCTATGTGTAAGATATTGGAATATATATATATATTAAACTGGTGGTGACTGGTGGTCAGGTCACTGGTCACACTATCAGCAACTTGCAAGTAGTACTCCTAAGCAGACAATCACAATATATATTATACTGGTGGTCAGTGTGGTCACAATGGCAGTGTGGCACTCTGGCAGCAAAAGTGTGCACTGTACGTTATATGTACTCCTGAGTCCTGCTCTCAGACTCTAACTGCTCCCCACTGTCAGTGTCTCCCCCACAAGTCAGATAATATACAGTCACACTATCTATCACTTCAGCAAGTAACTAGTACTCCTCCTAATGCTCCCCAAAATTACTACTGTGTCTCTCTCTACTGTCTCACTCTCTTCTCTATAAACGGAGAGGACGCCAGCCACGTCCTCTCCCTATGAATCTCAATGCACGTGTGAAAATGGCGGCGACGCGCGGCTCCTTATATAGAATCCGAGTCTCGCGATAGAATCCGAGCCTCGCGAGAATCCGACAGCGGGATGATGACGTTCGGGCGCGCTCGGGTTAGCCGAGCAAGGCGGGAAGATCCGAGTCGCTCGGCCCCGTGTAAAAAAACATGAAGTTCGGGCGGGTTCGGATTCCGAGGAACCGAACCCGCTCATCCCTAGTTTCTACTAGTGACAAAAAACAAAAACTGGTGTATATTACAATTATTACTTTTGATTTGGGGGGAGGGTCCAGAGGTGCCCTTGCTATTTAAAAATAAATAAATAATCCAGGCAGCACAATTGGTAATTATGCTATGTGTCCCCTTGTATTTGGACCATTCACTCATACTGAACACATGTTTTTCTTTAGCCTCACACAGTAATGAGCCCCAATTTCAAAGAATTGACCCTCTCTAAACAGAAAAGGATGGGACATTAACTTTACTTGCAGTAGCGGATCTTGCTACGGGCACACAGGATTTTTGCCCATGGCACCGCCTTCCGGAGATCCGCTACTGGTGTTACACCCCCCCCCCCCCCGGTGCTGTGCTGTCATTGCTTTGCGGTGCGTGATGATGTCATTGTGCACCGCATGGCATTGTGGGACCTGCACATAAACGCTAGGGGTCATAATTGACCTCTAGTGTCTATGCTGTGCTATGGGAGAGACGTCATGACGCGTCTCTTCCATAGATCAGAGGAGCGGCACCGGAGACAGAGACAGAGACGGAGGTCAGCAGCGGTCGGGAATCAGGAGCGCACAACTCTACAGGGGGCACAAACGGGGGCAAAATTCTACAGGGGGGCACAAATGGGGGCACAACTCTACAAGGGGCATTCCTGACCATTTCCCTTTATAAAGCCACGCCCCTATTTTCTGCCCGGGGTGCCACAAGGGCTAGAACTGGCCCTGTTTACTTGCTGCCTCTGACTTCCTGTCCTCCATGGTTGCATTCGTTGAGCAGTATGTTAAACGGAGAAATGAAGCACTTGTCACAAATTTGTCATCCGTTGTGAAAACGTCACAGTAGTCTTTCAGAAATTAATGTAAATTTCATGCTTTTAAATGTTTGTACTCTAAAGCAAAATGTTAGCCAGCTTAACACCTATTTGACTGAGCGTTTTGCTGTAATAACCAACTTCTTAGAGGCACAAACAAATAACAAAATGGCCATTCAACAAAATTTAATTTGTCTCTTTGAATTCCAAAACAATCAACTTAGGTAGATGAATGAAAATTTTTCAACATTAGCACAACAAAATGTTGGTCACCTCACTGAGGCATCAAGTTGCACCAGTAGTTGTGCCCACCCCTCACCTGCACCAATGTCTCCCAGGCATGGGGCCCGTACTACAGGTTGATACTGGTCCTTGCCGCTCCTCATCCTCCCTTAACTGTCCACCTAAAAGGAGACATTGATAAAAAAAAGTGTGTAAATATCCTGCACAATTAAATTATTATGCTTGCTTAAAAAAAAATTTATCATTAATTTATTTGCTTAAACAAAAGTAATTCATATTTTTTTGTTTTGTTAGCCTTTAAAAAATAATTATAACAAAATTGTTCTGGTGTCCAAAATCAATATTAAAATGATGCTGCATACAAAGCATAGGACCTTATTTAGTAAGGATTACACATTTTGCGATTCGCAATCCGGCCGATATAGAATGACTGCGCATTCGCAGCGTTCGCATTGCGCATGCGTGAGTAAAAATAGTGACAGAAATTGCAGACACATTGTGATCACAATGCAGCTGCTGTTTGACTCACAGGAAGCCGGCGTTTCTGGGTGGAAACCTGACATTTTTTGGGTGTGAAAAAATGCAGGAGTGCCCAGATGTTTTTAAGGAGGGCCTCTGATGTCAGCGATGACCACTTCAAGCCTCTTGTGTCGCAAGAATTGTGGATGGCCTTGCCTGGTGCAGCTAGAAAAAATCTTTGATGTTCTGGGAATTGCGTATGGTTTTGCAATCAGCCCGCATATTGCGATGCATTTGCTATTTCTGCAATGGGTGTTTTTTCTCTATATCTTGGCGGCAATTACAGTATTTGATCACAGCAACTGCTTTTTAGCAGGAATTGGAATCCTTACTGAATATGGTTCATTCTTTGGAATAATAAGATTTTACTCACCGGTAAATCTATTTCTCGTAGTCCGTAGTGGATGCTGGGGACTCCGTAAGGACCATGGGGAATAGCGGCTCTGCAGGAGACTGGGCACAGCTAAGAAAGATTTAGGACTACCTGGTGTGCACTGGCTCCTCCCACTATGACCCTCCTCCAGACTTCAGTAAGGATACTGTGCCCGGAAGAGCTGACACAATAAGGAAGGATTTTGAATCCCGGGTAAGACTCATACCAGCCACACCAATCACACCGTATAACTCGTGATAATATACCCAGTTAACAGTATGAACACAACAGAGCCTCTCAAAAGATGGCTCAACAATAACCCTTGTAGTTAACAATTACTATATACAAGTATTGCAGACAGTCCGCACTTGGGACGGGCGCCCAGCATCCACTACGGACTACGAGAAATAGATTTACCGGTGAGTAAAATCTTATTTTCTCTGACGTACTAGTGGATGCTGGGGACTCAGTAAGGACCACGGGGATTATACCAAAGCTCCCAAACGGGCGGGAGAGTGCGGATGACTCTGCAGCACCGAATGAGAGAACTCAAGGTCCTCCTCAGCCAGGGTATCAAATTTGTAGAATTTTGCAAACGTGTTTGCCCCTGACCAAGTAGCAGCTCGGCAAAGTTGTAAAGCCGAGACCCCTCGGGCAGCCGCCCAAGAAGAGCCCACTTTCCTCGTGGAATGGGCTTTTACAGATTTAGGCTGCGGCAGGCCAGCCACAGAATGCGCAAGCTGAATTGTGCTACAAATCCAGCGAGCAATAGTCTGCTTTGAAGCAGGAGCACCCATCTTGTTTGGTGCATACAGGATAAATAGCGAGTCAGTCTTCCTGACTCCAGCCGTCCTGGAAACATAAATTTTCAAGGCCCTGACTACGTCCAGTAACTTGGAGTCCTCCAAGTCCCTAGTAGCCGCAGGCACCATGATAGGTTGGTTCAAGTGAAAAGCTGATACCACCTTAGGAAGAAACTGGGGACGAGTCCTCAATTCTGCCCTATCCATATAGAAAATCAAATAGGGGCTTTTGCATGACAAAGCCGCCAATTCTGACACCCGCCTTGCCGAAGCCAAGGCCAAAAGCATGACCACTTTCCACGTGAGATATTTTAAATCCACGGTTTTGAGTGGCTCAAACCAATGTGACTTTTGGAAACCCAACACCACGTTGAGGTCCCACGGTGCCACTGGAGGCACAAAAGGAGGCTGAATATGCAGCACTCCCTTGACAAATGTCTGAACTTCAGGCAGTGAAGCCAGTTCCATTTTGGAAGAAAATCGATAGAGCCGAAATCTGGACCTTAATGGAACCCAATTGTAGGCCCATAGTCACCTCTGACTGTAGGAAGTGCAGAAATCGACCTAGCTGAAATTTCTCCTTAGGGGCCTTCCTGGCCTCACAGTACGCAACATATTTCCGCCATATGCGGTGATAATGGTTAGCGTTCACTTCTTTCCTAGCTTTAAATAGCGTAGGGATAACTTCGTCCGGAATTCTCTTTTCCTTCAGGATCCGGCGTTCAACCGCCATGCCGTCAACGCAGCCGCGGTACGTCTTGAAACAGACAGGCCCCCTGCTGCAGCAGGTCCTGTCTGAGCGGCAGAGGCCATAGGTCCTCTGAGATCATTTCTTGGAGTTCTGGTTACCAAGCTCTTCTTGGCCAACCCGGAACAATGAGTATAGTTCTTACTCCTCTCCTTCTTATTATTCTCATTACCCTGGGTAAGAGAGGCAGAGAAGGGAACACATATACCGACTGGTACACCCACGGTGTTACCAGAGCGTCCACAGCTATCGCCTGAGGGTCCTTGACCTGGCGCAATATCTTTGTAACTTTTAGTTGAGGCGGGACGCCATCATGTCCACCTGTGGCCTTTCCCAACGGTGTACAATCATTTGGAAGACTTCTGGATGAAGTCCCCACTCTCCCGGGTGGAGGTCGTGTCTTCTGAGAAAGTCTGCTTCTCAGTTGTCCACTCCGGGAATGAACACTGCTGACAGTGCTAACACATGATTTTCCGCCCATCGGAGAATCCTTGTGGCTTCTGCCATCGCCATCCTGCTTCTTGTGCCGCCCTGTCCTTTACATGAGCGACCGCCGTGATGTTGTCTGACTGGATCAGCACCGGCCGGTGTTGAAGCAGGGGTCTAGCCTGACTTAGGGCATTGTAAATGGCCCTTAGTTCCAGAATATTTATGTGTAGGGAAGTCTCCTGACTTTTCCATAGCCTTGGAAGTTTCTTCCCTGTGTGACTGCCCCCCAGCCCCGAAGGCTGGCATCCGTGGTCCCCAGGACCCAGTCCTGTATGCCGAATCTGCGGCCCCCTAGAAGATGAGCACTCTGCAGCCACCACAACAACGACACCCTGGCCCTTGGAGACAGGGTTATCCGCCGATGCATCTGAAGATGCGACCCGGACCACATGTCCAACAGATCCCACTGGAAAATCCTTGAATGGGACCTGGCGAATGGAATTTCTTCGTAAGAAGCTACCATCCTTCCCAGGGCTCGCGTGCATTGATGCACCGACACCTGTATACGTATTAGGAGGTCTCTGTCTAGAGACGACAACTCCTTGGACTTCTCCTCCGGGAGAAACCCTTTTTATCCTGTTCTGTGTCCAGAACCATACTCAGGAACAGTAGACGCGTCGTAGGAACCAGCTGCGACTTTGGAATATTCAGAATTCAGCCGTGCTGTTGTAGCACTTCCCGAGATAGTGCTACTCCGCCGAACAACTGCTCCCTGGACCTCTCCTTTATAAGGAGATCGTCCAAGTACGGGATAATTATTTCGGCCATTACCTTGGTAAATACCTCGGTGCCGGGGACAGAGCAACGGCAACGTCTGGAATTGGTAATGACAATCCTGTACCACAATTTTGAGGTACTCCTGGTGAAGAGGGTAAATAGGGACATGCAGGTAAGCATCCTTGATGTCCAGTGATACCATCCAGGCTTGCAATAATCGCCCTGAGCGATTCCATTTCGAACTTGAACCTTCGTATATAAGTGTTCAAGGCTTTCAATTTTAGAATGGGTCTCACCGAACCGTCTGGTTTCGGTACCACAACATTTTGGAATAGTAACCCCGGCCTTGTTGAAGGAGGGGTACCTAGATTTCACCTGCTGGAAGTGCAGCTTGTGAATTGCCGCCAATACTACCTTTCTCAGGCAAGGCTGAGGTGAGGTAACGGCGAGGGGGAGTCGCCTCGAACTCCAGCCTGTATCCCTGTGATACTATTTGCAGAACCTAGGGATCCACCTGTGGGCAAACCCACTGGTCCCTGAAGTTCCCGAGACGTGCCCCTACCGCACCTGTCTCCACCTGTGGAGCCCCAACGTCAAGCGGTGGACTCAGAGGAAGCGGGGGAAGATTTTTGATCCTGGGAACTGGCTGTCTGGTGCAGCTTTTTCCTTCTTTCCTTGTCTCTGTGCAGAAAGGAAGCGCCTTTGACCCGCTTGCTTTTCTGAAGCCGAAAGGACTGTACCTGAAAATACGGTGCTTTCTTAGGCTGTGAGGAAACCTGAGGTAAAAAAAAATTTCTTCCCAGCTGTTGCTGTGGATACGAGGTCCCAGAGACCATCCCCAACAATTCCTCACCCTTATAAGGCAGAATCTCCATGTGCCTTTTATAGGCAGCATCACCTGTCCACTGCCGGGTTTCTAATACCCTCCTGGCAGAATGGACATTGCATTAATTCTGGATGCCAGCCGGCAAATATCCCTCTGTGCATCCTTTATATATAAGACGACGTCTTTAATATGCTCTATGTTAGCAAACTATTTTTCCTGTCTTAGAGTATTATATTATCTGACAGGGTATCAGACCACGCTGCAGCAGCACTATTTATGCTGAGGCGATTGCAGGTCTCAGTATATAACCTGAGTGTGCATATACAGACTTCAGGATAGTCTCCTGCTTTTTATCAGCAGGCTCCTTCAAGGTGGCCGTATCCTAAGACGGCAGTGCCACCTTTTTTGACAAACGTGTGAGCGCCTTATCCACCCTAAGGGATCTCTCCCAACGTGACCTATCCTCTGGCGGGAAAGGGTACGCCATCAGTAACTTTTTAGAAATTACCAGTTTCTTATTGGGGGAACCCACGCTACTTTACACACTTCATTCATTCATCTGATGGGGGAACAAAACACTGGCTGCTTTTTCTCCCCAAAAATAAAACCCCTTTTATGTGGTACTTGGGTTCATGTCAGAAATGCGTAACACATTTTTTATTGCCGAGATCATGAAACGGATGTTCCTAGTGGATTGTGTATATGTCTCAACCTCGTCGACACTGGAGTCAGACTCCGTGTCGACATCTGTGTCTGCCATCTGAGGTAACGGGCGCTTTTTTGAGCCCCTGATGGCCTTTGAGACGCCTGGGCAGGCGCGGGCTGAGAAGCCAGCTGTCACACAGCTGTTTTACGTCATCCAGCCTTGAAAGGAGTTGACATTGTCGTTTAATACCTTCCACCTATCCATCCACTCTGGTGTCGGCCCCACAGGGGACGACATCCCATTTATCGGCCTCTGCTCCACCTCCACGTAACCTTCCTCATCCCACATGTCGACACAGCCGTACCGACACACAGCACACACACAGGGAATGCTCTGACTGAGGACAGGACCCCACAAAGTCCTTTGGGGAGACAGAGAGAGAGTATGCCAGCACACACCAGAGCGCTATATAATGCAGGGATTAACACTATAACTGAGTGATTTTTCCCCCAATAGCTGCTTGTATAAACAATATTGCACCTAAATTTAGTGCCCCCCCTCTCTTTTTAACCCTTTGAGCCTGAAAACTACAGGGGAGAGCCTGGGGAGCTGTCTTCCAGCTGCACTGTGAAGAGAAAATGGCGCCAGTGTGCTGAGGGAGATAGCGCCGCCCCTTTTTCGCGGACTTTTCTCCCGCTTTTTTATGGATTCTGGCAGGGGTATTTATCACATATATAGCCTCTGGGGCTATATATTGTGATATATTTGCCAACCAAGGTGTATTTATTGCTTCTCAGGGCGCCCCCCCCCCCCCAGCGCCCTGCACCCTCAGTGACCGGAGTGTGAAGTGTGTATGAGGAGCAATGGCGCACAGCTGCAGTGCTGTGCGCTACCTTGGTGAAGACTGATGTCTTCTGCCGCCGATTTTCCGGATTCTTCTTGCTTCTGGCTCTGTAAGGGGGCCGGGGGCGCGGCTCCGGGACCGAACACCAATGGCCGGTTCCATGCGGTCGATCCCTCTGGAGCTAATGGTGTCCAGTAGCCTAAGAAGCCCAAGCTACCACCAGTTAGGTAGGTTCGCTTCTTCTCCCCTTAGTCCCTCGCTGCAGTGAGTCTGTTGCCAGCAGATCTCACTGTAAAATAAAAAACCTAAAATATACTTTCTCTCTAGGAGCTCAGGAGAGCCCCTAGTGTGCATCCAGCTCAGCCGGGCACAGGATTCTAACTGAGGTCTGGAGGAGGGTCATAGTGGGAGGAGCCAGTGCACACCAGGTAGTCCTAAATCTTTCTTAGCTGAGCCCAGTCTCCTGCGGAACCGCTATTCCCCATGGTCCTTTGGAGTCCCCAGCATCCACTAGGACGTCAGAGAAATTATGTTTTCATTGTTTGGAATATTATGCTAAGTTTGAATCATCTAAGCCTATGTTGGTCTGACTATTGCAGACTTCATGATTCATTTTGATAATATTTGTATGTTTACTATAAACATGTTTATAATTCTGATAAAAGTATTCTTGGATAATTTGTTCAGCTGGGTTTCTTGACATTAGAACACATAATATTCTATGTTCCAGAAACCTAGGGAAATGAAGATGCTGGACGTTCTCAGACAGAAGCCCCCAGGTTAGTCCTACCACATACAAAATCTGTCCCAATATCAGTAAGCAGTTCCCGAACTTCCTTCCAGTGAGACGCACTGACGTCCTGCTGTTGGGAGAAGGAGGTTAGGTTTAGGCAGGAGAAGGGAGGTTAGAGTTAAGGTGCAGGGAAGGGAAGGTTAGGGTTAGGTACCAGGGAGGAAGGGTTAGGTTTAGGCAAATAGAAGGGGAGGTTAGGGTTAGGCACCAAGTGGGAAGGGTTAGGTTTAGGCAGCAGAGAAGGGATAGTTAGGGTTAGGCACCACCCGGGACGGTTAGGGTTAGGCACCCACAAGGGAGGTCTAGGGTAGGGGGCAGGGGAGGGCTAGGGTACTTTACAGGAGGCTGTAAGGATTCTGATGGACGGGATGCCGTTGTCGGTATTCTGACCGCCGGCATCCCGTCCATCGGAAAATCATAATGATCCCCTTTTAAATTATGTTTGTTGCAGCAGACAAATTCAGGAAACACTTGAAAGTTAGTCAATCTGACACCAAGACTAAACTGAACTCTATTTGCTCTGGACCACCATCATTAAAGAAAACCTCTTCCATGACCAGTTCTCATACCAATAAATCATACTTGCTGACATATTTAACTTCCCTTTCAGCAGTCCTGATCATGTGGACGGAATGTGGTGTTGATATTCAAATAATGGTACCCCATACCCGCATCATTTAAAAGGCAAAACCCTGGGTTTTCGGTGTACCGACAGTACGGATGGTATAATGGTTAGCATTACTGCCTCACAGCACTTTGAGGTCATAGGTTCGTTTCTCACCATGTCCCTGTGTGGAGTTTGTATATTCTCTCTGTACTTGCATGGGTTTCTTCCGGGTACTCTGGTTCCTTCCCACATTATAAAAATATACTGGTAGATTAATTTGCTCCAGACAAAAATTAACCTTCGTATATAAGTTTGTGTGCATACATGGGCAGACCAGATGGGCCAAGTGGTTCTTATCTGCCGTCAAAATTCTAATACAGGTTGACGCCAGAGTTCCCACACAGCCTGCAGCTCACAGGCTATTAGATAAGCCCCCTTGTGCATAAGGATTCTTGTGCTGCTCTGAGAATTCATAAATGATTATACAAACTTTTCTAATAAAATTACAGAGGTAAAATATAAATACAGGTTGAGTATCCCTTACCCAAAATGCTTGGGACCAGACGTATTTTGGATATCGGATTTTTCCGTATTTCGGAATAATTGCATACCATAATGAGATATCATGGTGATGGGACCTAAATCTAAGCACAAAATGCATTTATAATTCATTTACACCTTATACACACAGCCTGAAGGTAATTTTAGCCAATATTTTTTATAACTTTGTGCATTAAACAAAGTTTGTGTACATTCACACAATTCATTTATGTTTCATATACACCTTATACACACAGCCTGAAGGTCATTTAATACAATATTTTTAATAACTTTGTGAATTAAACAAAGTTTGTGTACATTGAGTCATTAAAAAACAAAGGTTTCACTATCTCACTCTCATTCAAAAAAGTCCGTATTTCGGAATATTCCGTATTTCGGAATATTTGGATATGGGATACTCAACCTGTAGTGTATTTCATTTATGGGTTTTTTTTTAAATAATGATTTCTTATTCTCCAATAAAATAATGCAATACTACAGTAATAGCATACTTAGAAACGGTATCCGGAACATTGGTTGACAGTCAATAGGTCAACAGGTGTCTACCTTGTACTTGCCGACCAATTGACCCTGGTGACCATGTGTATGCCAACCATATGGGGTCGACCAATAGACTGCTGACTTAATACTGGTGAAACTAATGATCCACACCCCTTAGAAACTAAGGCCCAAATGTATTAAGCCTTAAAAAGTGATAAAGTGGAGATGGATAAAGAGTGATAAATGACCAGGCAACCAGCTCCTAATTGTCATTTTACAAACACAGCCTGTTACATGGCACTTAGGAAGCTGATTAGCTGGTACTTTATCACTTTTAGGGGTCTATTTACTAAGCCTTGGATGGAGATAAAGTGGACGGAGATAAATGATCAGCCAATCAGCTCCTAACTGCCATGTCACCAGCTAGGTTTGAAAAATGGCAGTTAGGAGCCGATTGGCTGGTACTTTATCTCCATCCACTTTATCTCCATCCAAGGCTTAGTAAATAGACCCCTAAATCTGTCTCTACCTTATCACTTTTTAAGGCTTAATACATTTGGGCCTTTGGGGGACATGTACCAAGCAGTGAGAAGAGTGAAGTGAGCCAGTGGAAAAGTTGCCCTTGGCAACCAATCAGCTGCTCTATATACTTTTATAGTATGCAAATTTTAAATGTTAAATCAATGCTGATTGGATGCCATGGGTAACTTCTCCACGGGTATGGGTCATTAGGTCGACAAGACTTAGGTCGACAGTCATTCGGTCGACCATGCATTAGGTCAACATGGTCACTAGGTCGACATGGTCATTAGGTCGACATGTACTAGGTCGACATGGAAAAAGGTTGACATAAGTTTTTTTTCCTTTTTTTGGTGTCGTTTTCTCCGTGAAGTGACGGGGAACCCCAATTAGTGCACCATGTTCCCTCGCATGGCTTGCTTCGCTCGCCATGCTTCGGGCAAGGTGCCTCGCTCCGCTACCGCTGTGCTTGGCACAGGTTACTATCCCCAATCGTAGTCCAGGTGGATCGTAAAGTATGAAAAAGTTCAAAAAAGTAAATTTTTTTTTTAAAAACTCATGTCGATCTAGTGACCATGTCGACCCAATACATGTCGACCAATAGTGGTCGACCTAATGACTGTTGACCTAAGTCTTGTCGACCTAATGACTGTATCCTCTTCTCCACTGGCTCACTTCTCCACTTTTATCACTGCTTAGTACATCTCCCTCTTTGTTCCTCACAAAAAATAATAATAATAATAATAATAATTCGGGAAACTGACTAGATATACTGCAAGTGAGTTTTTTCATCCTAATACACCAAAGACAGATGCTGCATTACTAGTTTTGTACAGAGAAATCATAACTCACATTATTAGTATAAATACAGAGCCCCATGGGATAACTACAGCAGTAAAGTAAATAATACTTTAGGTTAATATGGTATTAAATGTTACACTTTGTATTCATTCTGCAAAATGTATTAGACACCATATGGTGTTTTATTTTCTCATTTATATACAATTGCTAGATCAGTTTTTTTATATCAAAGTATAAAAAGTAATTCAAATATTTTCTCGTACCTTTGGTATATTGGAGACATTTGGACAGAATATGACAGGACTTTATCAATCGGTCTTTCCACAGTTTTTCATCACACAGCACTAACATCCCTTTCATCTTGTTTCAGCATGATTCAGGGTTAAGCAATATGTGGCCCTCCAGCTGCTGTTGAACTACACATCTCAGCATGCCCTGCCACCTCTCACATGCCTTAACACAACATGTGCTGTGTTATGATACCCCAGGAGTGCATCAGAACCACAAGTCACAGATTATAGGGAATTCCAAAAAGGTTTATTTTAGGATGATGCAGTGGCGGGAGAATTCAGGTAAGTTTGGCAAGGAATCTTAAATTCTTGAAAATACAGATACAGTGATTTTTGTACAAGGTAAATGGTATCAGACATAGACTGTATCTAACATGGCAGACAGCATCAGGCAATACAGGTTTCCACAGACATGACAAAAGATAGAAAGTCCAATACATGAATTACAACAGCATGAATGCAGATGTTGTTGCCATGATGTGTAGGCATTCACTTTTATATGTAAATTGTAATATATTTGTCATACACTGCCTGTCACCCCTTCCCTCTCACCCACTGCCTGTCACTCTCTCAGTGGTGTCAACCACTGCTTCCCTATTTTACTCTCTCCCTTTCACCTTCCTCCTTTCCCTGGTGTCACCCATTCCCTCTCTCCGACACCATTTCCCTGTCACCCAATGCCTCTCCCAGAAGTCACCCACTGCCTCTCCCCATTATACTCTCCCTGTCACCCACTGCCTCTTCATGGCATTGCTTCTCCCAGTCACCCTCTCCTTGTCAACCACACTCTGTCATCAATTGCCACTACCTGTCATACACTGCCTGTGCCTTGTCACCTTCTCCCTGTCACCCATGTCTTTTACACTCTGCCTGTCACCCACAGCTCTCTCTCTCTCTCTCTCGCTCTTTCCGTCACCCATTGTCTCTCCCTGTCAGCCACTACATGTCACCCTCTCCCTGTCACCCACTGCCTCTCTCTGTCACCATCTCCCTGTCACCCAGTGCCTTTCCTTGGATTCACCAACTGCCTCTCCCAGTCACTCTCTCTCTATATCCCACAGCCTCTACCTATCACCCTCTCCCAGCTATCCACTGCCTCTTCCTGTCACAAATGCATGTAACACACTGCCTTTCCCGTTCACCCATGCTTGTCACCCTTTCCCTGTCACCCACTGCTATCACCTTCTACCTGTCACTACCACTCCCTGTCACCCTTTGCCTTTCACCCTCTTACCCACTACCTCTCCCCGTAATGTCTCCCTGTCATCCACTGCTGCCCCCCACTGCCATTCCCTAGCATCACCAACTGCTTCTCTACATCATCCTCTCTCTGGCATCACACACTGTCTCTCCCCATCATCCTCTCACCCACTGCCTGTTACCCTCGCCATGGCATTATCCACTGCCTCTCTCAGTCCCCCTCTCCTTGTCACTCTCTCCCTGTTGCCCTGATTCTGTCACTTACTGCCTCTCCCCATCACTCTCTTCATTTCACTCACTGCCTCTTCCTGTAACCCACTGCTTTTACCTAGCATCACTCACTGCCTCTCTCCATCATCCTCTCCCTGGCATCACCCACTGCCATTCTCCACCACCCTCTCCCTCTCACCCACTGCCTGTTACCCTCTCCATGGTGTCACCCACTGCCTCTCTCAGTCAATCTCTACATGACAACCACTGCCCCTCTCTATTACCCACTCCATGTTACCCAATACCTCACTCTGGTGGTACCCAATGCTTTTCTCTGACATGCTCCCCTTGTCACCCACTGCTTTTTAGCTCTCCCTGTCACCCATAGTCTCTCCCTGTTACCCTCTCCTTGTCACCCACTGCCTCTCCCCATCACTCTCTCCTTGTCACCAACTACCTCTCCCTGGCACAAACTGCTGTCATACTCTCCCTATCTCCCACTGCCTCTCACCCTCACCCCCTCCTTGGCATCACACACTGCCTCTACTAGCATCACCCATTGTCTCTCATCATCACCATCTCTCTCTCATCCACTGCCTGTTACCCTCACTTACCCTTTCACTAGCATCACCCACTCTCTCCCCATCACCCTATCCTTGGCATCACCCAGTGCCTCTCCCTGTCACTCTCTTCCTCTCAACCACAGCTTGTACCCTCTACATGGCATCACCCACTGCCTCTCAGTCACCCTCTACATGTCACCCACTGCTACTCTCCATCACCCTCTTCATGACACCCAAAGCCTTACCCTGGTGGCACCCACTGTTTTTTTCTCTTACCCTCGCCTTGTCACCCAATGCCTGTTATGTTATCTCTCCCTGTCACCCATTGCCTCTCACTGTTACCCTTTCCCTGTCACCCTCTCCTTGTCACCCACTGTCCCTTCCTGTCAACTTCTTTATGTCACCCACTGCCTCTCCCCATCACTTTTTTCATGTCACCTACTGCCTTTCTCTGTCACCCTCTCCCTACAACCTACTGCTGTCACCCTCTCCCTGTCACCCACTGCCTTTCCCTAGCATCAGCCATTGTGTCTCCCCATCACCCTCTCCCTGGCATCACCCACTGCCTATCCCACACTGCATCTCTGAGCCACCTTCTACATGTCACCCATTTCCCCTCTCCATCAACCTCCCTATGTCACCACCTGTCTCTCCCTGATACCCACTGCCTCCCCCCCTGTTGCTCACTGTCTGCTACCTCTTCCTTTCACCTTTTTCTTGTACCACTCTGCCTCTCCACTTCACCCTCTACCTTTCAATCTCTCCCTGTCACCCCTGTCACCCACTGCCTCTTTCTGTAATCCTCTCCATGTCACCCCCTGCCTCTCACTGGTGTCACTGACTGCCTCTCCCTGTAACCCACTGTCTGTGTCCCACTATCTGTCTTATCTCTCTGTCTCACACTGCCTCTCTGTCAACATCTTCCTGTCACCCACTGCCTCTCCATTTCACCCATTGTCTCTCCCTGTCACCCTCTTTTCATCACCCACTCCCTCTCTCTGTAACCCATTTCTAGTCACCCTCTCCCTGACACCCACTGCCTCTCCCATCACCCACTGCCTGTCACACTTTGCTATACCTCATGAGTGACAGGGAGAGCCCTGTAACCCACTGCCTTTCCCCATCACTATCTACCTATCACCCATTGCTATCACTGTCTCTTTGCCACTGCTGTCACCATCTCCCTGCCACCCACTGCCTCTCCCTGCTGTCACCTACTGCCTCTCACCTTCACCCTCTCCGTTACTCACTGCTTCTTCCCTGTCACCATCTCCATGTCATTCACTACCTGTCACCCTCTCTCCAGAGTCCTCTCCCATCACCCTCTGCATGTCACCCACTGCCTGTCAACCTCTCCATGAAACCCTCTGTCTAACCCTCAGCCCACCCCCCACTGCCCCTCCAAGCATCACCATTTTCCATTCACCCTCTCTTTCATTTCACTATCTGCCTTTACCAAGCAACACCCTCTGCTTCTCCCCATTTATTATTGCCTCTCCCTGACACCCTCTGCCTCTCCCTTTCACCCATTCCTTGTCACCTGCCTATCTCTCCCTTTCACCCACTCCCCATTACCCTCTGCCTTTGCCTGTTACCTTCTCCTGTCACCCTCTGCCTCTAATCATCTACCTCACCCCATAACCCTCTGCCTCTCCCTGTCACCTTCTGCCTCTCCCACGTACCCTACCCCTTTCACCCACTGCATGTTACCTCTGTCACTCACTACCTCTCCCTGTCACCCTCTCTCTGTCACCTACTGCTTGTCAGCCTCTCCCTGTCACCCACTGCCTATCCCTGACACCACCATCACCTTGTCACCCTCTCTCTCATGTCACACTCTCTCCTGTCACCACATGCCTTTCTAAGGTGTCACCTTCTGCCTCTCCCTGTTACCCACTGCCTCTTACTGTTACACTATGTCATTCTATTTCACTCACTCCTCTGTCACCCACTGCCTTTCTTCTTCAAATAATAACTCACTGGTCCAAATTACATAATAAAAGAAAGCAATGATTCTAATAAAATTTAACATACTATATAAACTAGAGGTCTGCACTGACCCATTTGTTGCTGGTTTTGGTTTTAATTTATCATCAGGTTATGGTTTTGGTTATGCAAAACTGCCTCACTGGTTTTGGTTTTAGTTTTAGATCTGTTTTTTTTTTTTTCAAATATTGATACCTTTTTTTGTTCCTACAGTATGTTAACCTTAATAACAATCATGTCCAGTTATTTCCAGTCATTTTCGACCACCTCACAGCTCACAATATTGTTTTCATCCAGTTTAGGCCAAAAGCCCTTCCACCCACCTTTATGTTGTATATTAAAAAGGACATGCATACAGTAGTTTAACAAACCAAGCACTTCAGCAATAGGGACTGCAACTTTTGTGCTGAAGTGCTTGTTTCGTTTGGGTCCCACAAAACAAGCTATCAATGGGCTTAAGACAACTAAGCTAACAGCTCTACAGGGCACAGAAAAGCACAAACTATATATATATATATATATATATATATACAGATGGGTCCATGTTTATCTTGACCTTTAATAGGATTAACTGAGACTGGGCAGTCAGACTTAATCCTCTGCTGTATTGTATTCTGTATGGTATTTCATCTGAGAACAATAAATGAAGGGTTTATGTTAAGAAATCATGTTGTGCCTAGGCGCAGCAAACTAGCCAAGACAACTGTGGTCCCATCTGTATATATATATATATATATATATATATATATTTGGAAACTTGGTGGTACCAAGCACTCCCCCTCTTTCAACTCTATCAAAGTAGTTTTTTTTGACAATGCCAAATGCCTTTATTATGTTTGTCAGTCACTTAACACTCCCTCCTCTGAAAAAAGGGGTGGCTGCTCTTCTCCAGGTTGCCAGTTGTCCAATGATTATCTGTAAAAAGAGGGTGAAAAAAGCGGCTCCTAGTGTAATACTTTGACAAACTCTGATCCGTTACCTTCTAATGACGCCCAATACAGTACATTTGCACTTTATAGGATGTCATTAGAAGGTGACGGACCAAAACTGGTCAAAGTATTACACTAGGAGGGACTTTTTTCACCCATTATTTATATATATATATATATATATATATACATATACACACAGCTCAAAAAAATAAAGGGAACACTTAAACAACACATCCTAAATCTGAATTAATGAAATATTCTTATTTAATACTTTGTTCTTTACATAGTTGAATGTGCTGACAACAAAATCACACAAAAATGATCAATGGAAATCAAATGTATTAACCCATGGAGGTCTGGATTTGGAGTCACACTCAAACTTAAAGTGGAGAAACACACTACAGGCTGAACCAACTTTGATGTAATGTCCTTAAAACAAGTCAAAATGAGGCTCAGTAGTGTGTGTGGCCTCCACGTGCCTGTATGACCTCCCTACAACGCCTGGGCATGCTCCTGATGAGGTGGCGGATGGTCTCCTGAGGGATCTCCTCCCAGACCTGGACTTAAGCATCTGCCAACTCCTGGGCAGTCTGTGGTGCAACGTGGCGTTGGTGGATGGAGCGAGACATGATGTCCCAGATGTGCTCAATTGGATTCAGGTCTGGGGAACGGGCAGGCCAGTCCATAGCATCAATGCCTTCATCTTGCAGGAACGGCTGACACACTCCAGCCACATTAGGTCTAGCATTGTCTTGCATTAGGAGAAACCCAGGGCCAACCGCACCAGCATATGGTCTCACAAGGGGTCTGAGGATCTCATCTCGATACCTAATGGCAGTCAGGCTACCTCTGGCGAGCACATGGAGGGCTGTGCGGCCCCCCAAAGAAATGCCACCCCACACCATTACTGATCCACTGCCAAACCGGTCATGCAAAAGGATGTTGCAGGCAGCAGAACATTCTCCTTGGCGTCTCCAGACTCTGTCACATCTGTCACATGTGCTCAATGAGAACCTGCTTTCATCTGTGAAGAGCACAGGGCACCAGTGGCGAATTTGCCAATCTTGGTGTTCTCTGGCAAATGCCAAACGTCCTGCACGGTGTTGGGCTGTAAGCACAACCCCCACCTGTGGACGTCGGGCCCTCATACCACCCTCATGGAGTCTGGTTCTGATTGTTTGAGTAGACACATGCACATTTGTGGCTTGCTGGAGGTCATTTTGCAGGGCTCTAGCAGTGCTCCTCCTGTTCCTCCTTGCACAAAGGCGGAGGTAGCGGTCCTGCTGCTGGGTTGTTGCCCTCCTACGGCCTCCTCCACATCTCCTGATGTACTGGCCTGTCTCCTGGTAGCGCCTCCATGCTCTGGACACCACGCTGACAGACACAGCCAACCTTCTTGCCACAGCTCTCATTGATGTGCCATCCTGGATGAGCTGCACTACCTGAGCCACTTGTGTGGGTTGTAGACTCCGTCTCATGCTACCACTAGAGTGAAAGCACCGCCAGCTTTCAAAAGTGCCCAAAACATCAGCCAGAAAGCATAGGAGCTGAGAAGTGGTTTGTGGTCACCACCTGCAGAACAACTCCTTTATTGGGGGTGTCTTGCTAATTGCCTATAATTTCAGCATGTGAAATTGATTGTCAATCAGTGTTGCTTCCTAAGTGGACAGTTTGATTTCACAGAAGTGTGATTGACTTGGAGTTGCATTGTGTTGTTTAAGTGTTCCCTTTATTTTTTTGAGCAGTGTATATAAATATATATATATATATATATATATATATATACTCACCTTGACAAAGGGGGACGGGCCCTGAAACATTGGCACCTGCATTGTTTGTAATGCTTCAATACTATAGTTTTTTGACAACAGAAGTCCTGGAGTTCTGCTATTTTTTTCTACTATATATATATATACTAGGTGCTTCATTGCGCCCTACGGGCGCTCTTCACACCGTCGGAAGGGGCTGCGCCCCTTTAACCCCTGCAGAGATGCGGGGCGCCAGGGAGGGGACACAGAGAGGCGGGGCACGAGGGAGGGGACGCAGAGAGGCGGGGCGCCAGGGAGGGGACGCAAGGCGCCAGGGAGGGGACACAGAGAGGCGGGGCGCCAGGAAGGTGATGCAGAGACGTGGGGCGGCAGGGAGGGGACGCAGAGGCAGGGAGGGGACGCAGAGATGCGGGGTGGCAGGGAGGGGACGCAGAGACGCGGGGCGCCAGGGAGGGGATGCAGAGACGCGGGGTGGCAGGGAGGGGACACTATGGCAGGGATGGAACGCAGAGACGCGGGGCGGCAGTGAGGGGACGCAGAGACGCAGTGCTGCTTGTGTAGTTTCTCTTACCTGTGAGGTTGGTGCAGCGTCCACAGTACCAGGCACGCTGTCCCCCATCTCTGGCCTGTGGAGCCGGCAGCCCAGTCCCTGTGGTGTGCAGTCCGGGTCTCTGGGGATGGTGTCTTAGGTGTGCGGAGGAGGCGGCGGGTGTCTGTACGCGGCGCAGGGAGGGCTATGAAGCCTTCTCCTGCACCACCCGTCCCTCCTAATGTGTATGGCGGCTGCAGCAGTCAGGCGCGGGTGATGCTGAGCTGTAACCTCACTGTCTTCATCCGTTGTGCGTATGGCGGGACAGTGGGTCCCAGCCGCCGCTGCAATGAGGGAGCTGACGCTGGTGGTGTGTGGAGGGCGGGAGTGGTGGTGTGGCCTGCGTCTGTCTGGTTGGCCGTGGTGCGGGCGGCGGGGCCCGGCCACCGCGTCCGTGCCGCAGATGGCTGTGGGAGATGCTGGGCTTGTTCGGAGGGTGGGATCGCTATGCGTGGGGTGTGGGGGTGTCTAGGCCGTCAGTGGCTGCATGTGGGAGCTGGTGGAGGGTGGGTTTGGGGGTGTCTGGTGCGGGTGGCATTGGGGTGTCCATGGTTACCTGGCACTGTGGTGGGTCCGTCCCCTGGCGGCTTCTGAGTGGGGATGGTGGGTGAATTATGTGGCTGCTGCTCCGTTCTGCTAGTGGTACAGGGCAGGAGCTGCTAACTCCACCCAGCGTTAGAGTGCCAGGCACAGACTCACAAGGCAAATATATAGCAGATATATATACTTTTTTTTTCAATTCACAGCTCAGCTCACACTGTAGGAATTCAAAGGGTTTTTCTATATACGTGAACAAAGTCACACTGGGGTACAGTGCACAGAAACTTTACAAACAAATTATATATTTTTTTTTTAACTAGCTGCTTGGCTCACATTGGGTTGAGTCAAACCACTTTTATATGTATGTGAAGTCAGGGCCGGTGCTAGGGTGTTCGGCGCCCCCCTGCAAACTATAAATTTGCGCCCTCCCATACTTTACAAAGGGACAGTACACATAAAGCACCCTATAGAGTGATGCTTATACACACAATGAACCCTGTAGTAGTTACGCTTACACACGTAACGCCCCCTGCAGCACTGATGCTTATACAAGACTCCACCTGTAGTAGTGATGCTTACACGCGTAACATCCCCTGTACCAGTGACACTTACACACATAACGCTCCTGTACCAGTGATGCTTACACAAGTAAAGTCCTCTGTATCAGTGATGTTTACAAACGAAACGCCCCCTGTACCAGTGACACTCACATGTATCGCCCGCTGTACCAGTGACAATCTCACATGTAATGCCCCCTGTACCAGTGACGCTTACACACGTAACACCCCCTGTGCTAGTGCCGCTTACACACATAAATCCCCCTGTACCCGTGACCCTTACACACGTAACACCCCCTGTACCAGTGACACTCTCACTCGTAACGCCCCCCGTGCCAGTGACGCTTACACATGTAACGCCCCCTGTGCCAGTGACGCTTACACATATTATGCCACACATGCACATACTGTACACACACACATACATACTGTACATACATTACACACATACACAGTCACACATGCATATACACAGATGCTGTATACATATACACACACACTTACCCAAAGAAGTCTGGGAAGACGGAGATGTAGCAGCTCATCCTCCTGTGTAGCAGGGTGCTGCAGCCTGTTCCCGTATAGCTCCACCCCCTTTTGGTTCCCTTACAGCACTGTCACAGGGGAGGGGAGGTGAGAGGAGACTTCATGCTGCAGGCCCTACAGTACTTTACAAGTACCTCTTTGAGTCTCTGGCAGCCTGGTGACCATGTAGCTCCACCCCATGAAGCTCCACCCACTCTGTCCCATGAGTCCCCGCCCCCTTTTCTGGCAAACACAATCAAGTGGGGGAGGACGGGAGGCTTGCCTTGAAGCTGCCTGTCACACAGTGTGACAGGGGCAGCAGCAGGGGGACAGGAGCAGCGGCAGCACAGGGATGCAGAGCAGGGAGAGCACCTGTCCTGCCAGGCGCCTCCCTATACTGCATCCCTTTGCTGAGCGGATAGCGCCGGCCCTGTGTGAAGTGAACAAAGTGACCTGGGGTACAGTGTTCTAGGAAGCAGTGCACAGAACAGTACAAGCAAGTTATACAACAATATATTTTTTATTCTTTTTCTTTTTTTAACTCATAGCTCAGGTCTCTTTTTTTGAACTCACAGCTCAGTTCACTGGAGTACTGGGGTGCAGTGTACAGAACAGTACAAATTATACATTATATATTGTTTTATTCTTTTGTAACTCACAGCTTGACTCACAAATTTAAGAAAAAAAGTAAGACATTTTTATCTTTTTATGCTTTTTTTTTTAGATCATTTTTACTTTTTACACAACTGACAATACAGAGTAGCACTACCTGTTTGTGAACACAGTGGGTGGGGTATGGCCTGTGGAGTCAGTGCAGCACCACTGTGTCACAGAATTAGACTAAGGGGACTGGACACAGCTTATAGAAGGACAGCACAGCACTGTCATTGTGGATGGACACAGAACTTGTGACTGGACACGGCACATCCACTTCTGGATGGACACAAGCACAGGCATTTCTGGATGGACACGGCACAGCCACTTAAAGGAGACAGCACAGCCACTTGTGGATGGACACAGCATAGTCACTTAATGAACACAGCACAGCCATGTGTAGATGGACACAGCTCAGCACCGCACAGACATATGTGGATGAACACCGCACAGCCACTTGTAGATGGACACAGCACAGCCACTTGTGAATGGACACAGCAGAGCACACTGCAGCACACAACAGTGTGCCTGGAGTGAAACAGTGCAGAGTCACTGCCACAGGGTCCTAGGCTGTTGGGAAAATCTGATCCAGAGCTTGGATTGCGAGAAGCAATACATCTACCCAGTGGGCTGTCACAGTCATATAGTCCTGAGTCTGCCCTGCTCCACTTGTCCACATGTCCGTGGTTAAGTGGACATTGGGTACAACTGCATTTTTTAGGACACTGGTGACTCTTTTTCTGAGGTCTGTGTACATTTTCGGTATCGCCTGTCTAGAGAAATGGAACCTAGATGGTATTTGGTACCGGGGACACAGTACCTCAATCAAGTCTCTAGTTGCCTCTGAATTAACGGTGGATACCGGAACCACGTTTCTCACCGCCCAGGCTGCCAAGGCCTGAGTTATGTGCTTTGCAGCAGGATGACTGCTGTGATATTTCATCTTCCTCGCAAAGGACTGTTGGACAGTCAATTGCTTACTGGAAGTAGTACAAGTGGTCTTCCGACTTCCCCTCTGGGATGACGATTGACTCCCAGCAGCAACAACAGCAGCGCCAGCAGCAGTAGGCGTTACACTCAAGGATGCATCGGAGGAATCCCAGGCAGGAGAGGACTCGTCAGACTTGACAGTGACATGGCCTGCAGGACTATTGGCTTTCCTGGGTAAGGAGGAAATTGACACTGAGGGAGTTGGTGGTGTGGTTTGCAGGAGCTTGGTTACAAGAGGAAGGGATTTAGTTGTCAGTGGACTCCTTCCGCTGTCACCCAAAGTTTTTGAACTTGTCACTGACTTATTATGAATGCGCTGCAGGTGACGTATAAGGGAGGATGTTCCTAGGTGGTTAACGTCCTTACCCCTACTTATTACAGCTTGACAAAGGCAACACACGGCTTGACACCTGTTGTCCGCATTTGTGTTGAAATAATTCCACACCGAAGAGCTGATTTTTTTTTGTATTTTGAACAGGCATGTCAATGGCCATATTCGTCCCACGGACAACAGGTGTCTCCCTGGGTGCCTGACTTAAACAAACCCCCTCACCATCAGAATCCTCCTTGTCAATTTCCTCCCCAGCACCAGCAACACCCATATCCTCATCCTGGTGTACTTCAACAGTGACATCTTCAATTTGACTATCAGGAACTGGACTGCGGGTGCTCCTTCCAGCACTTGCAGGGGGCGTGCAAATGGTGGAAGGCACAAGCTCTTCCCGTCCAGTGTTGGGAAGGTCAGGCATCGCAACCGACACAATTGGGCTCTCCTTGGGGATTTGTGATTTAGAAGAACGCACAGTTCTTTGCTGTGCTTTTGCCAGCTTAAGTCTTTTAATTTTTCTAGCGAGAGGATGAGTGCTTCCATGTGAATCTGAACCACTAGCCATGAACGTAGGCCAGGGCCTCAGCCGTTCCTTGCCACTCCGTGTCGTAAATGGCATATTGGCAAGTTTACGCTTCTCATCAGTCGCTTTCAATTTTGATTTTTGGGTCATTTTACTGAACTTTTGTTTTTTGGATTTTACATGCTCTCTACTATGACATTGGGCATCGGCCTTGGCAGACGACGTTGATGGCATTTCATCATCTCGGCCATGACTAGTGGCAGCAGCTTCAGCACGAGGTGGAAGTGGATCTTGATCTTTCCCTATTTTGACCTCCACATTTTTGTTCTCCATTTTTTAATGTGTGGAATTATATGCCAGTATCAATAGCAATGGCCTACTACTATATATACTGCGCACAACTTAAATGCACCACAGGTATGGATGGATAGTATACTTGACGACACAGAGGTAGGTACAGCAGTGGCCTACTGTACCGTACTGCTATATATATTATATACTGGTGGTCAGCAAACTGTGCAAAACTGAAATGCACCACAGGTATGGATGGATAGTATACTTGACGACACAGAGGTAGGTACAGCAGTGGCCTACTGTACCGTACTGCAATATATATTATATACTGGTGATCAGCAAACTGTGCAAAACTGAAATGCACCACAGGTATGGATGGATAGTATACTTGACGACACAGAGGTAGGTACAGCAGTGGCCTACTGTACCGTACTGCTATATATATTATATACTGGTGGTCAGCAAACTGTGCAAAACTGAAATGCACCACAGGTATGGATGGATAGTATACTTGACGACACAGAGGTAGGTACAGCAGTGGCCTACTGTACCGTACTGCTATATATATTATATACTGGTGGTCAGCAAACTGTGCAAAACTGAAATGCACCACAGGTATGGATGGATAGTATACTTGACGACACAGAGGTAGGTACAGCAGTGGCCTACTGTACCGTACTGCAATATATATTATACACTGGTGGTCAGCAAACTGTGCAAAACTGAAATGCACCACAGGTATGGATGGATAGTATACTTGACGACACAGAGGTAGGTACAGCAGTGGCCTTCTGTACCGTACTCCTATATATTATATACTGGTGGTCAGCAAAATTATGCACTGTACTCCTACTATATACTACAATGCAGCACAGATATGGAGTGTTTTTCAGGCAGACAACGTATACTGGTGGTCACTGGTCATCAAAACTCTGCACTGTACTCCTCCTATATAATATACTGGTGGTCCCCAGTCCCCACAATAAAGCAGTGTGAGCACAGATATATGCAGCACACTGAGCACAGATATGGAGTGTTTTTCAGGCAGACAACGTATACTGGTGGTCACTGTCAGCAAAACTCTGCACTGTACTCCTGCTATATAATACAGCTGCTCCGCAGTCCCCACAATTAAGCAGTGTGAGCACAGATATATGCAGCACACTGAGCACAGATAAGGAGCGTTTTTTTCAGGCAGACAACGTATACTGGTGGTCACTGTCAGCAAAACTCTGCACTGTACTCCTCCTATATAATACAGCTGCACCCCAGTCCCCACAATTAAGCAGTGTGAGCACAGATATATGCAGCACACTGAGCACAGATAAGGAGTGTTTTTTTTCAGACAGAGAACGGATAAAACTGGTGGTCACTGATCAGCAATACTCTGCACTGTACTCCTCCTATATTATACAGCTGCTCCCCAGTCCTTCCCATAATTAAGCAATAAAGCACAATCAAGTTCAACAATAAACGGAGAGGACGCAGGCCACGTCCTCTCCCTAACATTTCCAATGCACGAGTGAAAATGGCGGCGACGCGCGACTGCTTATATAGAATCCGAATTTCGCGAGAATCCGACAGCGGGATGATGACGTTCGGGCGCGCTCGGGTTAACCAAGCCATAAGGGAGAATCCGAGTATGCCTCGGACCCGTGTAAAATGGGTTAAGTTCGGGGGAGTTCGGTTTCTGAGGAACCGAACCCGCGCATCACTACTCATAATAGGGAAATTTTTTTCTTCTAAATCCCTTAGGGATACATTTCATCCTATAACATTCCAAACTGACCATGTAGGATCAAATCTATATTCCTTTTACAGAGTTTGTTCTATTTATGGTCAAATGTAGTGTTGATGGCATGTTAATTCATCAAATTATATATTTTTGTAACCCTATTTGTTAAAGTGCCTCCACCCAAACTTTTGTTAGTAGGTGTTGTACTACGTTTGTAGGATCTGTTTGGGAAAACCATATGAGTAATGTGTTATGTTTCTTCTTCTTTTATCTATTTTTTATTTAGGTACATAGGTATAAATTCTGGAATCTGATCCAAGGATCCTCTTCGACACAAGGTAAGTTAAATTAACACCGAACACCTTCACTTTTCAAATAACATTCTTTACTGGTCATTAATATAGGTATATATATATCTATAGAATAATCTATACCATATAAATATTTCGGTTAGACACAATAACATGTACTAGTACAGATACTTCTATATGTGTATGTCTCTATGACTTTAAGTACCCCATAGAGAAATATACATTAGTCTGTATTTTAAACTACATAGATATACTAAATTATACCTACTCACATACCTTATATCCTGTCTTGAACCATTTTAATTAATATGAATACAATCCCTCTATATTCATTCTCTATTACTATCCCTAAAACCTCACGTTATCATGTACATATTTGAATAATACAATCATCCTAAAATATTTCTCTCTTTAGTACAACTAACATCGAATGACTGTCTTTATTTCGGATAGGGTCTTGTGGATGAAACTATATATATATGCATATATACTAGTATTGTTGGTTAGATCCTTCCTTGTAATATGGTGTACACCAATGAAAGATATGTATAAATCTGCTGAGCAAGGTGTTATCTGTGGACTAACTTTCTTTCTTCGGTATTGACATTGTAATCCTGGTGGTTACATTGTAATAACCTAACTGGTTTTGACAAGTACTGGTTATTTGTATCCGTTTTGTTAAATGGATAGATATGTTGCAGTTTAGTATCCACTTTAAGTACTTAAACTGTTACTGCAGTGTTGACTGTATGATGATAATTTAACAGATATATCAGATGTCCCTGTAATTCTATTTCCTTTCCTGAGAATTACATAGTCTTTACTCTGTTCCTAGGAAAATTATGATCTAACATGGACATTCACAGTCTATTATGCAGGTAATTGTATCTTCTTATATATATATATATATATATATATATATATGTGCATACTATGTGCATACTGAACTGAATAACATCTGTGTTATTGACCATCCGCCTCCAAAGTATGTTATTAATAGGGACAGTCTTTGGTAACGTCACTATGGTTTATTAGTGACAAATCGTGCAATGAATAGTTATTAATGGTATATGGGCCCTCATTCCGAGTTGTTCGCTCGCAAGGCGAATGTAGCAGAGTTACACACGCTAAGCCACCGCCTACTGGGAGTGAATCTTAGCTTCTTAAAATTGCGACCGACGTACGCGCAATATTGCGATTACAAACGAGTTAGCAGTTTCTGAGTAGCTTCAGACTTACTCTGCCTGTGCGATCAGTTCAGTGCTTTTCGTTCCTGGCTGACGTCATAAACACACCCAGCGTTCGCCCAGGCACTCCCACCGTTTCTCCGGCCACTCCTGCGTTTTTTCCGGAAACGGTAGCGTTTCCAGCCACACGCCCCTAAAACGCCGTGCATCCGCCCAGTAAAACCCATTTCCTGTCAATCACAATGCGAACGTCGGAGCGATGAAAATGCCGTGAGTAAACTTACTTTCATCATAGTAAAGTTACTTGGCGCAGTCGCAGTGCGAACATTGCGCATGCGCACTAAGAGAATTCTCACTGCGATGCGATGAAAATCTCCGAGCGAACAACTCGGAATGAGGGCCCTTATCCGGTGAGGCCAACGGGGAGGTATCTGTTTTGTTTATCAATTACTAAATGTCCCCATATAATATCAGGGTGCAATGTTTAGGTGCAATGAGTCACAGACCTTAGCTGTTTTCACTAGTGACTCCTGTCACTAGCAAGAAGACTTGTAGTCAGTACAGCGTAGTTGGTCTCTTCTGCTAATTCTGACCTTATGGCAAAGGTCTCTCTGCGCTGTCTGGCTCTGGGTAATGCTGCTGCTGAGGGAGCTGTGCCGTCAGCTATGGCTCTTCCCCAACCGCTTAATTGGAGGTCAGCCCTTCTCCTTACTTCCTCAGCGCTCCCCGGGCCATTCTCCTCTGAAACGGCTCCGCCTCCTCGGCCGGTGACGCCTCTCCGGATGTCGCCGCCTCTTGGACTCTGCGCTGGAGCTCCCTTGTCAGCGCCTCTGTGGAGCTGCTCCGCCTCTCCGGATGTCGCCGCCTCCTCGTCGATGCACTGGTTCTCCCTCTTGTCAGTGCTGCCTTGGTGTACTACCGCCAGTAGTAGCGGGTCCCTCTGCTCCAGCGCCAGCTGAATGGAATGGCTGAGCTCAGCGGCGTTGAAGAGGAGACACCACTCCCATGGCTGCACACCCGAATCCTTTCTTGAATGGTGCTGTGGCTCCTCTATTTATCCTCCTCCCGGCTGGGTCGCGAGGATCTCCTTTTCCCGCCGACGTCCCGAGAGGCACCTGTCACAACATGTGCTCAGCGTTACCTAAGGGCACCTGTCCTCCAATCAGGTGAGATGAGCTTTCAATCTAGCTCAATGCTGCATGGTCACCTCAGATTCATGAGGCAAATGTGAATACCCACGCTAAGCTCCATAGTACCTCAATCAGTTTGCACCTCTAATGTATACTTATTCAACTATATTCAATGGTTTTTAAATAAATATAAATATCTGAGTACAGATTTAGATTAATTATACATATAGATACCTTAATCATTTTACTAATATGCCAAATTCCTAGCAATGACATGTAACCATTATACATTAACAATTGTGTGATATACTTAGATAAAGTCTATGCTACACTCTCCCCCTGGTGATCTGCATATTTCTTCATATTGCTTTACTCAGATCACCACATATGCTCTCCTTTCAAGGGTTTATACTCAAAGTATGGCCAGGTGAATACTATACTTGAATGTATTACTTGAGGTAGGTATACAGGATTACCTAATTCTGGATAAGTTAAAATTAATGGAGGCCTTCTTTCTCTAGATATCCTATACCTATCCCCTATTTCTTCACCTACATCTGGAGTTACTGGCTCATCATAAAGGTCACTTATTGGAATACCTACTGAGTCATTTGACTCACATTCTGAGATCAGTTCCCTTTCTAGATCTATACCTTTCCCTTTACTATTACTGGAGGACAATACATATTCTTTTTCCAAAGGACTTTCGTCTACAACCTGGTGTGGGTCATACTTGTTATGCTGGGGGACATTGTTTGAATTATTATTATCATAATAAAAATATCCCACACCCTGATCTGTGTAAGGGGTCTCATCATTATTCTCACCAGGGCTTTCTTCTAATTGTTTTTTGTTATTTGTGGATATCATTCTTCCACTATTTTCCCAATTAGATCGTCTCAGGGGTGTTGCTTCAACAACTTCAGGAAGACGAAGATTTTGAGATATAGGCAAAAGATGCTGTCGGTGGTATGTGAGAATAGCTCCCTCCCCCGACTCTGGCCGTAGTTTATAAACAGGTATGTTGGGTAATTGATCTATTATTACATATGGATCAGGCCTCCATCGATATGCTAATTTTCGTCGTTTTGGGAGTCCCAGTTGCTGTATCAGCACCCTATCTCCTACCCTTAATACATTTTCCTTGACATGTAAGTCATGTTTGAGCTTGTTTTTGGCCCCCGCTTTTCTGGAAGCTTCCTGAGCTATCTGATAGGCATGTTTTAGCTCTTTTCGTAATTTCATTATATATTGAGAATGCGTTTGACCATTAGCATCCCGGGAGGGAAGTCCTAATGAGACATCTATGGGCAGTCGGGCTTCCCGCCCAAACATTAATTCATATGGGGAGTACCCAGTGGAGTCATTTCTAGTGCAATTATAGGCATGCACTAGGTGACATATCCTTCTACTCCACTGTGTTTGGCACATGGGGCCCAAGGTGCCCATCATATCAAGCAAAGTGCGGTTGAACCGCTCGGGCTGAGGATTACCCTGTGGGTGGTAAGGAGTAGTTCGGGATTTCTTAATCCCACAGCACAGACAGAGCTCCCGAATAACTCTACTTTCAAAATCCCTCCCCTGGTCGGAGTGCAATCGGGCTGGTAAACCATAGTGAACAAAAAACCGTTCCCATAAAGTCCTGGCTACAGTAATGGCCTTTTGATCAGAAGTAACATAAGCCTGAGCATAACGGGTGAAATGATCCGTTACTACCAGTATGTTACATTCCTTTCCAGGTGACGTTTCCAATGATAAATAGTCAATGCATACTAGATCCATGGGACCATGGCTCTGAAGATTTACAAGAGAAGCAGACTTGGTGGGGAGAGTCTTCCTCAATATGCAGCTACCACAGGTCCTACAGTAGTTTTCAATATCCTGTTCCATCAAGGGCCAATAAAACCGATCAGTTATCAGTCCCTTTGTTTTTTCTACCCCGAGATGGCCGTGCTGATCATGTAATTCTTTCAAAATAGTTTCTCTATAACACTGTGGAGTAACTAATTGTAATTTGAATTTCCCATTGGATTTAACTAATCCACGGTACAGTATTCCATTCTTTAGGGTCAATTGTTTTATTTGTCGCATCAATAACTTGGAAGCATGTGTTAGAGACCTCATATCACACTCAGCACTACCAGACTCAAGACAGAGTATAACAATGGAAATATCAGGATCATTACGTTGTTCCATACGGATCTTTCCCTGACCTATATGTGGCAAGCCCTCTAATTCTAGTTGGCTTAACCAACAATAGGCCAGAGGTAATGCCTTATCCGAGGCTCCAAGGGCACTAATGCATTCCCCATTATCTGTCGTTTCACATGAAATGCTAAAGCACAATCCCTTAATGGTGGTTGCAGGAACTTCAATCCACTCAGATCCATCCATTTCACTCTCAAGTCTAGATAATCTAGACAAAGAATCGGCATCTATGTTGTTAATGCCTGGGCGATATTTAATCTTAAAGTCATAGATAGACAAAGCAGCTAACCATCTGTGCCCTGTGGCATCTAATTTAGCGGTGGTAAGCACATATGTCAGAGGATTATTGTCAGTAAACACCTCAAAACTGGCCCCATATAGATACTCATGAAATCTATCAACAACAGCCCATTTAAGAGCAAGGAACTCCAATTTGTGGACAGGATATCTCCTCTCACTATTGGATAATCCCCGGCTGATATAGGATACAGGTTGTAACTTTCCTCTATGAGTTTGGTACAACACTGCTCCCAGACCATCAAATGATGCATCCACATGTAATGTATAAGGCAGAGTGGGGTCAACATAGGCCAATACAGGAGCATTGGTAAGACTCCATTTTAATTTCAGGAAGGCCTCCTCACACTCATGTGTCCATCTATTCCCAAATTCTTCAGAGGGTTTAAAATATCCCTCCTTTTTACATCATGATACCGGTGTGGGTTTACCGACTGGCGGATACCCCTTGGTTAAATCAGTGAGAGGACGACATATTACAGAATAATAGGGCACAAAACGGCGATAGTACCCACAAAACCCAAGGAAGGATCTTAATTCCTTTAATTTTGTGGGTCTAGGCCACTCATTCACAGCTTCAACTTTAGTTGGATCGGTGGAAATACCCTGTCGACTCACCACATGTCCCAAGTAAGTTACAGAGGGCAGGCAGAACTTACATTTATCCACAGAAAGTTTAAAGCCTTTCTTCAATAATCGATCCAGTACCTTGAGCAGACGGTGGTTATGTTCCTGCAATGAGGACCCAAAGACAATAATATCATCAAGGTATACTAATACCTCACGATAATTCATATCACCCACCGTCTGTTTCATGGTTCTCTGAAAAGTGGCCGGGGCACCCTTGATTCCCTGAGGCATCTTTAAAAATTCAAAGAAACCCAAAGGACAAATGAAAGCCGTCTTCTCTCTATCCTGATGGCTCATAGGTATTTGGTAATACCCACTCCGTAAATCTAACACTGTAAACCATCGACTCCCCTGCAAACAGTCCAATGCCTCCTCTATCCGAGGAACAGTGTATTGATCAGGCACAGTACGTTGGTTAAGTGTGCGATAATCAATACACATTCTAATTTTGCCACTTTTTTTACGGGCCACTACGATAGGTGATGCATATGGACTTTCAGAGGGTTGAATAACCTCTGTTTCTAAGAGAGTTTGAAGATGCTGTCTGACATCATCGAAATCCGCAGGAGCAAGTCTGCGTGATCTTTCCCTGAAAGGAGTCTCATCAGTCAGTTTTATACAATGTTCTACTCCCTCTGCTTTTCCCAGATCCCATTCTCCAAGAGAGAAGACAGGCTCTCGTTCCATCAATTCCTTACATAAAGTATTTCGTTCCGCCAACCCAATGTCACTCCCCTGGAAACATGGAGTTAAATCTTCCAAAGACAGACCCCTGACCAGAGAGGACTCTCTGTGTCCAGACTCCCCCTTACAGTATTTCTCATGGCAAGTTGACATAGTAATAATGGTTGCATCCCTACACATTTTTAAACACCAATCACTGAGGACCTTGAATAAATGGGCATTAGTTCCGATGATCACTGGCATTACAGTTTTATCACCTGGGGATTCTGGGCATACTAAAGCAATTAGAGGTAATGGCTCCGACACACCCATAAATCCCTCTGGAAACTCTATATTGACTACCACATAACCTAAATAAGGGTATTTTTGTTCACTTAATCCCCAGATTACCAGTCCTTCCAGGGGCTTGATAGGGACATCAGATAGATAATGTTTATACCAATGCTCGAATATAATGGACACCTGGGACCCACTGTCCAACAAAACAGGGCAGGGATGTCCATTTAATTTGACGACCACACGTGGAGCAGGTCCTATCATACCATCCGGAATGGAACTACTCCACTGGGTACTCCCCATTGATTCCATAGCTAATTTCTGGGAGACGGCGAGGGGCCCGCCAATCTCCCTCCATCGTTTCCCTGATGAAGAGAATTATCTAACTGAACATTAGTGCCTTCTTCCGTTATTTCCCATCCTGATGAACATTCCATTGCTCTATGTCCTAGTTGCCCACATCTGAAACACCCTCTATTTATAAAACTTCCACCTCTCCTAAAATTTCTTCTACCACTGGTACTTCCCCGAGGAAAATTACTGGAAGTAACGTTGGAGGTTACCACCCTTTGATTTAGTGCAAGAATAAGCTGGTCTATTTTCTTGTTTTGTTCCATTACCACAGAAACTAACTTATCCTCCCGTGATCCTTGGGCCTCAGGGGAGGGTACCACCACTTTTACAGCCTTAGCATGAGTCTTTTCCCTAGTAGCAATTAATGCTTCCTCTTGAGTAATCTCCTTAATTAAATCATTAAGGGTGGGACTTCCTAATAATAAAGATGTACAATGCAACCGTTGAGCTACAGGGTCAGTTGTTAATGCTCCCCTAATTAACTGTTTTAATTGGCTGCTATTAATTTCAGCAGGAGCTAACCCTCCTTTATCTATAATTTTATGTATTAATTTATCCAATCTATACACATACTGCGATAACTTTTCTCCTGTCTCCTGATAAGTATGGTGAAATCTGGCAACCAAATCACCTACATCCTCCAATGTCCCATATGTGTAATCTAAGGCTTGGAAATAGTCAGCTACCGCAGCTTCGGGATTACTTTTTCTAGTAGCCTGAATAATTCCCATAGCAGGTCCCCGTAGACTTTCCACTATTCTTTGTTTCTTTATATGGTCAGGACAATGCCACTCCTCAGACTGTTGTATGGCTGCCTCTCTCCACGCCTCATAATATTCCTCCCCTACAGGCACAGGAAGGATTCCCGAAAAAAGCCTCAATCGCCTATAACTACCCTCATAGTGCCACCGTTCTAATTGATGTACTACTTTATTAGCTATGACCTCTAACTAATTTCCTAGCTTTTCTTCAAGGCCCTGCGATTGACTCCCTTCTCCCACAGCTGTAGAGGGGTCTCCCCTAGTTGGATAAGACTGGTCACCCACCATTAATGGTTCAGCAGCCCTTTCACTGCTGTCCTTTTCAGGCCATAAAATTTTCCACCTGCGATCAGGGTTAGACCTCACAGCCACCACTTTTGGAAGCAACTCAGACTCTAAGTCATGACTTGTAGTTATTAATACAGCCCACATCTCTCCATTTTCTCTGAACTGTTTATCAGCAATCCGTGGTTGCTTTATCCCGAAAAGAAATAACATCTCTGTCATAATAGTACCACCCGTGGTGTCTGTGAGATCCCCTGTCAACACAAAACTCCTTTCAGGAGTTACTCCCTTCCTTATACACCAATCAAATGCGTCACTTCTCGTACATTGAGTCATTTTGCTACTGTGCTTCACCTATCCCTGAGTACTTACAAAAATGATCTCAAGCGGTGCCTCCAAAATGTAACCCTATTTGTTAAAGTGCCTCCACCCAAACTTTTGTTAGTAGGTGTTATACTACGTTTGTAGGATCTGTTTGGGAAAACCATATGAGTAATGTGTTATGTTTCTTCTTCTTTTATCTATTTTTTATTTAGGTACATAGGTATAAATTCTGGAATCTGATCCAAGGATCCTCTTCGACACAAGGTAAGTTAAATTAACACCGAACACCTTCACTTTTCAAATAACATTCTTTACTGGTCATTAATATAGGTATATATACAGGTTGATTATCCCTTATCCAAAATGCCTGGGACCAGAGGTATTTTGGATATCGGATTTTTCCGTATTTTGGAATAATTGCATACCATAATGAGATATCATGGCGATGGGACCTAAATCTAAGCACAGAATGCATTTATGTTTTATATGCACCTTATACACACAGCCTGAAGGTAATTTTAGCCAATATTTTTTTATAACTTTGTGCATTAAACAAAGTGTGTCTACATTCACACAATTCATTTATGTTTCATATACACCTTATATACACAGTCTGAAGGTCATTTAATACAATATTTTTAATAACTGTGTGTATTAAACAAGTTTGTGTACATTGAGCCATCAGAAAACAAAGGTTTCACTATCTCACTCTCACTCAAAAAAGTCCGTATTTTGGAATATTCCGTATTTCGGATATTTGGATATGGGATACTCAACCTGTATATCTATAGAATAATCTATACCATATAAATATTTCGGTTAGACACAATAACATGTACTAGTACAGATACTTCTATATGTGTATGTCTCTATGACTTTAAGTACCCCATAGAGAAATATACATTAGTCTGTATTTTAAACTACAGAGATATACTAAATTATACCTACTCACATACCTTATATCCTGTCTTGAACCATTTTAATTAATATGAATACAATCCCTCTATATTCATTCTCTATTACTATCCCTAAAACCTCACGTTATCATGTACATATTTGAATAATACAATCATCCTAAAATATTTCTCTCTTTAGTACAACTAACATCGAATGACTGTCTTTATTTCGGATAGGGTCTTGTGGATGAAACTATATATATATGCATATATACTAGTATTGTTGGTTAGATCCTTCCTTGTAATATGGTGTACACCAATGAAAGATATGTATAAATCTGCTGAGCAAGGTGTTATCTGTGGACTAACTTTCTTTCTTCGGTATTGACATTGTAATCCTGGTGGTTACATTGTAATAACCTAACTGGTTTTGACAAGTACTGGTTATTTGTATCCGTTTTGTTAAATGGATAGATATGTTGCAGTTTAGTATCCACTTTAAGTACTTAAACTGTTACTGCAGTGTTGACTGTATGATGATAATTTAACAGATATATCAGATGTCCCTGTTATTCTATTTCCTTTCCTGAGAATTACATAGTCTTTACTCTGTTCCTAGGAAAATTATGATCTAACATGGACATTCACAGTCTATTATGCAGGTAATTGTATCTTCTTATTTATATATATATATATATATATATATATATATATGTGCATACTATGTGCATACTGAACTGAATAACATCTGTGTTATTGACCATCCGCCTCCAAAGTATGTTATTAATAGGGACAGTCTTTGGTAACGTCACTATGGTTTATTAGTGACAAATCGTGCAATGAATAGTTATTAATGGTATATTATCCGGTGAGGCCAACGGGGAGGTATCTGTTTTGTTTATCAATTACTAAATGTCCCCATATAATATCAGGGTGCAATGTTTAGGTGCAATGAGTCACAGGCCTTAGCTGTTTTCACTAGTGACTCCTGTCACTAGCAAGAAGACTTGTAGTCAGTACAGCGTAGTTGGTCTCTTCTGCTAATTCTGACCTTATGGCAAAGGTCTCTCTGCGCTGCCTGGCTCTGGGTAATGCTGCTGCTGAGGGAGCTGTGCCGTCAGCTATGGCTCTCCCCCAACTGCTTAATTGGAGGTCAGCCCTTCTCCTTACTTCCTCAGCGCTCCCCGGGCCATTCTCCTCTGAAACGGCTCCGCCTCTTCGGCCGGTGACGCCTCTCCGGATGTCGCCGCCTCTTGGACTCTGCGCTGGAGCTCCCTTGTCAGCGCCTCTGTGGAGCTGCTCCGCCTCTCCGGATGTCGCCGCCTCCTCGTCGATGCACTGGTTCTCCCTCTTGTCAGTGCTGCCTTGGTGTACTACCGCCAGTAGTAGCGGGTCCCTCTGCTCCAGCGCCAGCTGAATGGAATGGCTGAGCTCAGCGGCGTTGAAGAGGAGACACCACTCCCATGGCTGCACACCCGAATCCTTTCTTGAATGGTGCTGTGGCTCCTCTATTTATCCTCCTCCCGGCTGGGTCGCGAGGATCTCCTTTTCCCGCCGACATCTCGAGAAGCACCTGTCACAACATGTGCTCAGCGTTACCTAAGGGCACCTGTCCTCCAATCAGGTGAGATGAGCTTTCAATCTAGCTCAATGCTGCATGGTCACCTCAGATTCATGAGGCAAATGTGAATACCCACGCTAAGCTCCATAGTACCTCAATCAGTTTGCACCTCTAATGTATACTTATTCAACTATATTCAATGGTTTTTAAATAAATATAAATATCTGAGTACAGATTTAGATTAATTATACATATAGATACCTTAATCATTTTACTAATATGCCAAATTCCTAGCAATGACATGTAACCATTATACATTAACAATTGTGTGATATACTTAGATAAAGTCTATGCTACATTTTCAAAAGGTACATGCTCTGATTCATCTGTTAAGCTGTAGATGTGTCCTTTCTTACTGTTCATTAACTCATTCCAGATAGCCACTCTTGGCAATGGGGCCCTTGCAACTCAGCCAGAGCAATCATCCTTAAAAAAAAAAACCAATACTTCATCAGGGGTGTGATGAAGTCTTTGCAACAAAACATCTTGGGTGGCCTCTTGCACTGTCATGTCATTTTGGTTGTTCTATCTTTCCTGATACTATAGTAACAGAATCTCCTAGAGGCACTCTTATGCAGCATTCAAATAAGTCTTATTATATTTATCTCTTGTAAATGTCCATTTAAATGTTTGTTTGTGGAAATTTTTTATAGAGTTGTCAGTTTTACACTATGATAGCCAATTGTTGCTTGCATCCTTTCTAGAAAAATGTTGCAACAAGCAACGGTGGGAGGAAGCCATGCTGAGTTTGGCAGCATGGCCCTCGCTGGCAATGTCACCCATCGGATGGAGGATGTCACTGACAACGCATGGGACTGTGCAGTGCCAGCAACATGTGGGGTCATTCAGATCTGATCGCTGGGCTGTGAATTTTGCTGTCCTGCGTTCTGATAGTCGCCGCCTACAGGGGGAGTGCAAATTCACCGTGCAAGTGTGTGATACTATGTGTACGCCGAGCTACTAAAATCCATTTTCTGCAGTCTCTGCCAGCCCAGGACTTACTCCTCCAGTGCGATCACATCAGGATGATCGGGGCCGGAGCTGACGTCAGACACCCTCCCTGAAAATGCTTGGACATGCCTGCATTTTTCCAAACATTCCCAGTAAACGGTCAGTTGCCACCCACAAACGGCTTCCTCCTGTCAATCACCTTGCGAACGCCCATGCAATTAAAATTTTTGCACCATCCTGTCACTGGCCGATGATGCCCTTTGTTGTTGTCCGGGGATGCATACGCATGTGCTGTTAGTACCCGATCATACACTGTGCGATCAACTCTTAATGATCCCCATAGTGCATACACACTGGATGATATTATGAACAATGTGTCCGAATCTGGCACATTGTGCCGATATTGACCCAGTGTGTACACACCCTAAGAGTATGCACTAAGGCAGACCCTCAAACATGACCCCTTTCATCAGGAACAAAATGCTCAGCTCCTGGACTTCCCTCTTAATTTATGATTTCAGTCACCTGTGTTGAACTAGTTCATTGATGGCAGTGGCAGCACTGGGGTCAGTGATAACCAGTGAGGCCAATATCCCCACACAGGCATTTAGGTGTGACATTAGAGGAAGGGACATGGCCTTATGGGAAGTCCCCACTGATATCACTATGGGGGTGTGGCCAAATGGGAAATCCCCCATTTACATCACCCCATGGGAGTGCCCAGCATCCCCAAAGATGCTGGGCTGCTGTTGGACTTGCATTGCCGGCTCTCTCCCAGTGACATGAGCCGTTGCTGCAGGATGTCACACTGTAGCACTTGGCTTCTGGTCACTATGGAGGAGCTAGCATTTTGGTGTCACCCCTGTAGCCCCCTTGTAACACCTCTGATTGATGGGAAAGGTGTTACAACACAGATCATAAATTAAGAGGAATGTCCGCTAAGGGAGTACAGAAGTACACAGTACAAGCAGAAATCATAGTAAAAAATCTGAAGGAATGTAAGCCCAAATGGTCTTATTCTTTATTTCCATACTCAGTATGCACCTTACTTTGAATATAGGGTGCCCGAAGAACAAGAGAGGGATAGAAATAATTTTGCATGCAGTGGCTTTTAGCATGAAATGAGGTGAAGCAATTGTATGACAGGTAACTTTAACTCCTTTCCACAATGGTTTTACACTGTAAAGATTTTTAGATATTTATAACACTGCAATACAGTCTATGGATGCAGCAGTGGTGAAACTGCACGTTGGCTAGACTGGCAAATGTCCTGGGGGCCCATCCTGAAATCAGTTACTAAATACTGCAGGCTAAATACATGATTTGGCAATTCATTTCTCTGTAAACGGTAGTATTAATTTACTAATCAGTTCAATTAGAATTGTGACTTGTAATAAAATGATACAGTGGTCCTGGCGATCTGCAGCAGTATGTGTTTCACAGCAGCCGCTGCACTGGGATGCAGCAGCACTCAGCTTCTCATTCCTGTATAAGCTCATCCCCAGACTCCTATGTAACTAGCCTATGGGTGGGTACACACCTGAACAATGTCGGGCAATATGTAGTTTCTGGACAAATTTGGAACAACATATCGACCGGATTGTTCAGTGTTCTGCATGCTCTCTTGGTCGCATGTGATATCTTCAGATCAGCCATGCTCCACGGCCAACCGGAAGATATCTCATGTGACCGGTGCATAAAAATGAAGGACTGAACAGTGATCATTCTGGCTTTCATTAAATGTTGCTAGTTTGTATAGGCAATTGTGCATGGTCTGGGCCAAAGGGAATTTGGCCTGACCATCTGCCCAATTGCCCGTCATTCAGGTGTGTATCCATAATATGGCAGTCTGGTGGTAGGCTAATACAGAAAGGAGAATTGAAGCTGATTTCTACATCCGGACTGCAGTGCAGCTGATCTCCGGGGTCAGGCAGCTGTCACACATATTACATGTAACATTAAAAGTATGTTTATATGTTTTAGCCAGCCCACCAATGCTATGTGTTGTCTGCACATCAGCCCAGGGACATCAGAAGCCACTGATAACGACTAGTTGCTGGGTAAGAAGAGCTGATACACTTACAAAGCTTTGACACTATCTTTCCGCACCGCCTTGCGTATTTCTAATATGTCTGATACAGAAATTATTACATATGATAAAACATGTAGTCCTAAGAGTTTATAGAAATTAACTAGGAGGCCCACCTTGAGAGTTTGCCAGGGGCCTCCAAGCCTCTAGTTACGCCACTGGCCTGTAGTATCTATCCCTAATTTTTTAAATTCTGTTGGTTCCTATTCCTAACATTGAGTCAAGAATCATTTCCTTGTAAGCAGGCAGGAAGATAACTGTTCACTGATTAATGGTTATGCTGGAAGGTACTTAAGCAATTTGTGTTGTTAATTTGTGCATTTCTCACAGAGAAATACTTTACATCATTGTCAGTTTATTCTATGTAACAAATTGAATTTGTTCATTAAAGAAGCTAGTTATTTGTCACTCACAATAAGTACCAGGTTGTCTGAATTACAATATGGCTCTTTCTAGGTTAAGTACATCAAAAGATCTCCAGGGGACAGGTCCATTCCTCTTTTCACTATTACTATAAAAGTTGCTGGTATGTGGCTTTGGTGAAGACCCCACTGCAATTATCCAAGTAAAGGATCACTAAGCTATAACTCTACACGTTTCTAAATTCATGTGTCTACCTAATGTTTATGTATACAGGTAGTAATGACAACCTATTGAATATACCAACGGAGATATTTCATATCAAGCTCAACTATGTTATAAAGTAATGTTGCAAAGGTAATATACTGGTGCTTGGTTACTGCAACACAATTCTCATATGCTCCAATGTCTCCCTAAATATATAAAAGTACCAAAATTGCATCATTTTGTGTAGAAAAATTAAATGCAATTTTAACTCTTATGATTTATGGCAGATCATGTGGCCAGCTGATAACTGGTCATCATCATGATGTCATGGTGATGGGCCTATTTTTGTGTGGAGGCCTGGAGCTGGAGCTCCAACCGCCCCATTGTTAATCTGGCCCTGGCCATAACAGTCCTAAATCCTCTATACAGAAAAAAAAACAAAAGAAAGGTACTGTATTTTTTGTTTATAAATTTGCACAGTATTTTACTGCTCATTAGTGTAATACTCTACAATACTCCAATGGTGATATAACATACAAATCTGAAATATCTCTAATCCAGTATATGCAGATTCAGTGATCAGAGAGAACCGCTGATGCGAGGTTTAATTCCCATTCCAATTGGGATTGGAACACAAACATACATATTCACACATTCAGGGCCGGATTAAGGGCCACATGGGCCTGGGGCTGAAAATATTCAAGGGCCTATTGTGAGAAATGGGGGAGGTATGAACAGTGCCGTGTGGGTGTGGCCAGAACCATGTTGGCATGTACACCCCGACAAATATAAAAAATTGCATCAGTTTGTGAGAAAAATAGAAATGAAATCTTAATAGTTATATTGTACTACAAACCATGTGGCCAGCTGGTGGCTAGTGATCATCATACTGCCATGATGATGGGCCTGTTTTTATGTGGAGGCCTGGAGCTGTAGCTCTATCCGCCCCATTGTTAATCTGGCCCTGCACACATTAATGTAACACTGTTAGCAGCAAATACTTGAGTACAAGTGTATCAAAGTTATTAAAATATGGTATTTTTAATTAAAACTACAGTATCGTCTATGGAAAAGATTTGACTAATGCGTCCCGGCGGCAATTATACTGTATGGAAATTCAACCAAGCACTGTAAACCGCATTGCTTACATATATATATATATATATATATATATATATATATACATATATATACACTGCTAAAAAAAATAAAGGGAACACTAAAATAACACATCCTAGATCTAGTTGAATGTGCTGACAACAAAATCACACAAAAATTATCTATGGAAATCAAATTTATTAACCCATGGAGGTCTGGATTAGGAGCCACACTCAAAATTAAAGTGGAAAAACACACTACAGGCTGATCAAACTTTGATGTAATGTCCTTAAAACAAGTCAAAATGAGGCTCAGTAGTGTGTGTGGCCTCCACGTGCCTGTATGACCTCCTTACAATGCCTGGGCATGCTCCTGATGAGGTGGCGGATGGTCTCCTGAGGGATCTCCTCCCAGACCTGGACTAAAGCATCTGCCAACTCCTGGACAGTCTGTGGTGCAATGTAGCGTTGGTGGATGGAGCGAGACATGATGTCCCAGATGTGCTCAATTGGATTCAGGTCTGGGGAATGGGCAGGCCAGTCCATAGCATCAATGCCTTCATCTTGCAGGAACTGCTGACACACTCCAGACACATGAGGTCTAGCATTGTCTTGCATTAGGAGGAACCCAGGGTCAACCGCACCAGCATATGGTCTCACAAGGGGTCTGAGGATCTCATCTCGGTACCTATGGGCAGTCAGGCTACCTCTGGCGAGCACATGGAGGGCTATGCGGCCCCCAAAGAAATGCCACCCCACACCATTACTGACCCACTGCCAAACCGGTCATGCTAAAGTATATTGCAGGCAGCAGAACTAGAGATGAGCGCCTGAAATTTTTCGGGTTTTGTGTTTTGGTTTTGGGTTCGGTTCCGCGGCCGTGTTTTGGGTTCGAACGCGTTTTGGCAAAACCTCACCGAATTATTTTTGTCGGATTCGGGTGTGTTTTGGATTCGGGTGTTTTTTTCCAAAAACACTAAAAAACAGCTTAAATCATAGAATTTGGGGGTCATTTTGATCCCAAAGTATTATTAACCTCAAAAACCATAATTTACACTCATTTTCAGTCTATTCTGAATACCTCACACCTCACAATATTATTTTTAGTCCTAAAATTTGCACCGAGGTCGCTGTGTGAGTAAGATAAGCGACCCTAGTGGCCGACACAAACACCGGGCCCATCTAGGAGTGGCACTGCAGTGTCACGCAGGATGTCCCTTCCAAAAAACCCTCCCCAAACAGCACATGACGCAAAGAAAAAAAGAGGCGCAATGAGGTAGCTGTGTGAGTAAGATTAGCGACCCTAGTGGCCGACACAAACACCGGGCCCATCTAGGAGTGGCACTGCAGTGTCACGCAGGATGGCCCTTCCAAAAAACCCTCCCCAAACAGCACATGACGCAAAGAAAAAAAGAGGCGCAATGAGGTAGCTGACTGTGTGAGTAAGATTAGCGACCCTAGTGGCCGACACAAACACCGGGCACATCTAGGAGTGGCACTGCAGTGTCACGCAGGATGTCCCTTCCAAAAAACCCTCCCCAAACAGCACATGACGCAAAGAAAAAAAGAGGCGCAATGAGGTAGCTGTGTGAGTAAGATTAGCGACCCTAGTGGCCGACACAAACACCGGGCACATCTAGGAGTGGCACTGCAGTGTCACGCAGGATGTCCCTTCCAAAAAACCCTCCCCAAACAGCACATGACGCAAAGAAAAAAAGAGGCGCAATGAGGTAGCTGTGTGAGTAAGATTAGCGACCCTAGTGGCCGACACAAACACCGGGCCCATCTAGGAGTGGCACTGCAGTGTCACGCAGGATGTCCCTTCCAAAAAACCCTCCCCAAACAGCACATGACGCAAAGAAAAAAAGAGGCTTTTTACTGATATTTGGTGTTTTGGATTTGACATGCTCTGTACTATGACATTGGGCATCGGCCTTGGCAGACGACGTTGCTGGCATTTCATCGTCTCGGCCATGACTAGTGGCAGCAGCTTCAGCACGAGGTGGAAGTGGATCTTGATCTTTCCCTAATTTTGGAACCTCAACTTTTTTGTTCTCCATATTTTATAGGCAGAACTAAAAGGCACCTCAGGTAAACAATGGAGATGGATGGATTGGATACTAGTATACAATTATGGACGGACTGCCACGGTTAGGTGGTATAAAAAAACCACGGTTAGGTGGTATATAATACAATTATGGATGGACGGACTGCCTGCCGAGTGCCGACACAGAGGTAGCCACAGCCGTGAACTACCGCACTGTACACTGGTTGATAAAGAGATAGTAGTATACTCGTAACAACTAGTATGACGACGGTATAAAGAATGAAAAAAAAAACACGGTTAGGTGGTATATAATACAATTATGGTTGGACGGACTGCCTGCCGAGTGCCGACACAGAGGTAGCCACAGCCGTGAACTACCGCACTGTACACTGGTTGATAAAGAGATAGTAGTATACTCGTAACAACTAGTATGACGACGGTATAAAGAATGAAAAAAAAACCACGGTTAGGTGGTATATATTATAATACAATTATGGATGGACGGACTGCCTGCCGAGTGCCGACACAGAGGTAGCCACAGCCGTGAACTACCACACTGTACACTGGTTGATAAAGAGATAGTAGTATACTCGTAACAACTAGTATGACGACGGTATAAAGAATGAAAAAAAAACCACGGTTAGGTGGTATATATTATAATACAATTATGGTTGGACGGACTGCCTGCCGAGTGCCGACACAGAGGTAGCCACAGCCGTGAACTACCGCACTGTACACTGGTTGATAAAGAGATAGTAGTATACTCGTAACAACTAGTATGACGACGGTATAAAGAATGAAAAAAAAACCACGGTTAGGTGGTATATATTATAATACAATTATGGATGGACGGACTGCCTGCCGAGTGCCGACACAGAGGTAGCCACAGCCGTGAACTACCGCACTGTACACTGGTTGATAAAGAGATAGTAGTATACTCGTAACAACTAGTATGACGACGGTATAAAGAATGAAAAAAAAAACACGGTTAGGTGGTATATAATACAATTATGGTTGGACGGACTGCCTGCCGAGTGCCGACACAGAGGTAGCCACAGCCGTGAACTACCGCACTGTACACTGGTTGATAAAGAGATAGTAGTATACTCGTAACAACTAGTATGACGACGGTATAAAGAATGAAAAAAAAACCACGGTTAGGTGGTATATATTATAATACAATTATGGATGGACGGACTGCCTGCCGAGTGCCGACACAGAGGTAGCCACAGCCGTGAACTACCGCACTGTACTGTGTCTGCTGCTAATATAGACTGGTTGATAAAGAGATAGTATACAATACTACTAATATACTGGTGGTCAGGCACTGGTCACCACTAGTCACACTGGCAGTGGCACTCCTGCAGCAAAAGTGTGCACTGTTTAATTTTAATATAATATTATTTATCATGTACTCCTGGCTCCTGCTATAACAACCTGCAGTGCTCCCCAGTCTCCCCCACAATTATAAGCTTTATATACAATACATTGATGTGCAGCACACTGGGCTGAGCAGTGCACACAGACTGAGTCACTGTGTGACTGTGTATCGTTTTTTTCAGGCAGAGAACGGATATATTAAATAAAACAAACAACTGCACTGTCTCTGGTGGTCACTGGTCACTGTGGTCGTCAGTCACTAAACTCTGTCTGCACTCTCTTCTAATCTACAGTATCACAGCAATCTCTCTCTCTCTCTCTCTTCTAAATCTAATCTAAATGGAGAGGACGCCAGCCACGTCCTCTCCCTATCAATCTCAATGCACGTGTGAAAATGGCGGCGACGCGCGGCTCCTTATATAGAATCCGAGTCTCGCGAGAATCCGACAGCGTCATGATGACGTTCGGGCGCGCTCGGGTTAACCGAGCAAGGCGGGAAGATCCGAGTCGCTCGGACCCGTGAAAAAAAAAGTGAAGTTCGTGCGGGTTCGGATTCAAAGAAACCGAACCCGCTCATCTCTAAGCAGAACGTTCTCCTTGGCGTCTCCAGACTCTGTCACGTCTGTCACATGTGCTCAGTGAGAACCTGCTTTCATCTGTGAAGAGCACAGGGCGCCAGTGGCGAATTTGCCAATCTTGGTGTTCTCTGGCAAATGCCAAACGTCCTGCACGGTGTTGGGCTGTAAGCACAACCCCCACCTGTGGACGTCGTGCCCTCATACCACCCTCATGGAGTCTGGTTCTGATCATTTGAGTAGACACATGCACATTTGTGGCTTGCTGGAGGTCATTTTGCAGGGCTCTGGCAGTGCTCCTCCTGTTCCTCCTTGCACAAAGGCGGAGGTAGCGGTCCTGCTGCTGGGTTGTTTCCCTCCTACGGCCTCCTCCACATCTCCTGATGTACTGGCCTGTCTCCTGGTAGCGCCTCCATGCTCTGGACACTACGCTGACAGACACAGCAAACCTTCTTGCCACAGCTCGCATTGTTGTGCCATCCTGGATGAGCTGCACTACCTGAGCCACTTGTGTGGGTTGTAGACTCCGTCTCATGCTACCACTAGAGTGAAAGCACCGCCATCTTCCAAAATTGACCAAAACATCAGCCAGAAAGCATAGGAGCTGAGAAGTGGTCTGTGGTCACCACCTGCAGAATAACTCCTTTATTGGGGTGTCTTGCTAATTGCCTATAATTCCCACCTGTTGTCTATTCCATTTGCACAACAGCATGTGAAATTGATTGTCAATCAGTGTTGCTTCCTAAGTGGACAGTTTTATTTCACAGAAGTGTGATTGACTTGGAGTTACATTGTGTTGTTTAAGTGTTCCCTTTATTTTTTTGAGCTGTGTGTATGTATATATATATAAAGAATCCTAAAATGCGGCATTCCTGGCTCAAATAACGACACTGGCACATTATCAACTTCGATCAACATTTCAATCACTTAGATTTTTATCAGGATGATTGAAACATTCATCTAAGTTGATACTGTGCCAGTATTGTTATTTATGCAGGGAGTGCCGCATTTTATGATTCTTTCTAAACACCCTTTCTGTGGTGGCACCAGGCAAAACTCATTTTAATAAATGCTTTTGGGTAAAATACATGCTTTAGCATGTATTTGCGATCACTGGTGTCCCACGCTATGGTGCTGTTTTTAACAAGGATGTCTGAGGTCACATCTGTAAATGTGTCCTCCTACATCTTTGCTGCAGTCCAGCTAAATAGCCACAATGTTTATCTTTTTGCACATTTAACCCCTGAAAATGTATCTTGGCTGTAAATGGGTGTACTAAGGCCCTCATTCCGAGTTGTTCGCGCGCTAGCTCCTTTTAGCAGCAGTGCAAACGCTAGGCCGCCGCCCTCTGGGAGTGTATCTTAGCTTAGCAGAAGTGTGAACGAAAGGATCACAGCATTGCTCCAAAAAAGATTGTGCAGTTTCAGAGTAGCTCGAGACTTACTCCTAGCTAGCGTTCACGTCAGTCTTTTTAGTTCCTGTTTTGACGTCACAAACACGCCCTGCGTTTGGCCAGCCATTCTCCGTTTCCCCAGGCACGCCTGCGTTTGTATCTGACACGCCTGCGTTTTTCAGCACACCCCCGGAAAACGGTCAGTTACCTCCCTGTAACACCCCTTTCCTGTCAATCACTCACCAATCAGCAGTGCGACTGAAAAGCGTAGCTAGACCTTATGTGAAACTGCATCGGCTTTTGTGAAAGTACGTCGCGCGTGCACACTGCGTGCCATACGCATGCACAGAAGTGCCAAATTTTAGCCTGATCACTGCGCTGCGAACAACGGTAGCTATTGATCAACTCGGAATGACCCCCTAAGTCGCACAAAAAGTTCCAGTTGAATCTAATGATATGTGACATGCATATAATATGTGTATAATTTCCAAATACTTCACGTACTGCACTTGTTTTTTTGTTTGTTTTTTACACACAAATGTCTCATACTGTAGATGCAAATGAATGTACTAAATCGCACAAGCAGTTCCAGCTGAATCCAATGATAGGTGGCATGCCTGTATTCTGTGTATAATTGCAACTGTATCATCATCCTAAATTATGTTTTTTCTGAAAAACCCTGTAACAACATTTTGTGCAGATACATTTGCAATTAGACACAGAATATAGGCATGCCGCATATCACTGAGTTCAGCTGGATCTGCTTGTCGACTTTGTACATGTACAATACGTGGAGGTTTTTTACAGATCAATGTTTTGTTTTTAAGTGTAAAAATATATTTTAAAGTGTTTATTTATTGCAAATGTGCTTGAAAAGTGCACTTAGAATTGATTTCTAACATTTTCATAACAAACTAGGCCAAAAAACACCTCTAACTTCTTTGAGAGTTTTAGAGATGTTGTATGCCCGACTTGCAAGATCAGACTCCATTATATTGGTCGAGTTGTATACTTAACGTTGATAAAACATCTGGACCCGACTTTTTATCAGGATGTCTACTTTAGAGCCGGGCTCTCTACTTTAAAGCCGAAAAATCTGCTTTGCAGCCACTAATACATTAGCTGACTTTGCCGTTATCAGCTCCCATTACATCCAGGCCATGGCCTTCAGAACTGAACACAAAATTCCAGATGAGGCCATACCAATGACCTTTACAATGGCATTATTGCTTCTTTTTTCCTGCTACTGATTCATCTTCCTATGAAACCAAGCATCTGACTTGCTTCCCTGCATTAAGTCCCTTGAAATAGTGACTCCAAAAATACCTTTCCGCCTCAGTATTTTCTATTATAGGGGGTAATTCAGACATGATCGCTGCTGTGCGTTTTCACACAGCAGGCGATCAGACCCAAACTGCGCATGCGTGTGCACTGCAATGTGCAGGCACGTCACACTGCTGCAAAGCGGATCGCCGGTCAACGACGGGTTTGTGTGAAGTATCCATTCACAAAGGCGATTGCAAGGAGATTGACAGGAAGAGGGCATTTGTGGGTGTCAACTGATCGTTTTAAGGGAGTGTTGGGAAAAAAAATGCAGGCATGTACATGCGTTTGCAGGGAGGCTGTCTGACATCAAATCCGGTCCTGATCAGCCTGAAGTGGTCGCAGTGGAAGAGTAAGTCCTGGGCTGTGCAGAGTCTGCACAAAATCAGTTTGTGCAGCTCTGCTACACATGCGATTGCACACTTGCACAACTAAACTACACTCTCCCTGTAGGCAGCGACTATCCAATCGCAGGGCTGCAAAAATCGCAGTTCTGAATTACCCCCCTATTACCCTTGATACTATATTTAGATAGAGATGAGCGGGTTCGGTTCGTCGAGATCTGACCCCCTCCCCCCGTACTTCATGTGGTTTATACGAGTCCGAGGCAGCCTCGGTTCTTCCCACCTAACACGCAAAACCCAAACGGGGGAAAATGTCATCATCCCGCTGTCGGATTCTCGCGATATTCAGATTCCATATAAAGAGCCGCATGTCGCCGCCATTTTCACTCGTGCATTGTCGATTGAGCGGAGAGGACGTGGCTACGTTCTCTGCCTGAAAGGCTCAATATCTGTGCTCAGTGTGCTGCATTGTGGTGACCACCAGTATATAGTAGTACAGTACAGTAGGCCATTGCTGTATCTTGCAGCTCTGTGTCAGACTCAGTTATAGTATCCTGATCAGTGCTCAATATCTGCTGCATTGTTGTGACCAGTATATAGTAGTACAGTGCTGCATTGTGGTGACCACCAGTATATAGTAGTACAGTACAGTAGGCCATTGCTGTATCTTGCAGCTCCATGTCAGACTCAGTTCTAGTATCCTGATCAGTGCTCAATATCTGCTGCATTGTTGTGACCAGTATATAGTAGTGATGAGCGGGTTCGGATCCTCGGGATCCGAACCCGCCCGAACTTCACCTTTTTTTTCACGGGTCCGAGCGACTCGGATCCTCCCGCCTTGCTCGGTTAACCCGAGCGCGCCCGAACGTCATCATCCCGCTGTCGGATTCTCACGAGATTCGGATTCTATATAAGGAGCCGCGCGTCGCCGCCATTTTCACACGTGCATTGAGATTGATAGGGAGAGGACGTGGCTGGCGTCCTCTCCGTTATAGTAGAAAAGACTGAGTGACTTAGTTATAATTTTGGGGAGAATTGGGGATGGGGAGCAGCTGTTAGGGAGTACAGTGCAGGGTTTTGATTATAATACCACCAGTGAGTTTAATCCGTTGTTTCTCTGCCTGAAAAAAACGCTCCACCATATCTGTGCTCACTCAGTGTGCTGCACTGCTGCATGATATATCTGTGCTGAGTGCACTGCTCACACTGCCTAATTGTGGGGACTGGGGAGCAGTTATAGCAGGAGTACAGTGCACAGTTTTGCTGACAGTGACCACCAGTCCAGTATACGTTTGTCTGCCTGAAAAACACTCCTGTGGTGGTTTTTTTCTTCTTCATACTAGTTTAGCAGTCTGCTGACAGTGTCCACCAGGTCCGTTATTATTATACAGTATATTATATTTATATATATATAGCAGTACGGTAGGCCACGGCTGTACCTACCTCTGTGTCGTCAGTGCACTCGTCGTCCATAAGTAATATACTATACTATCCATCCATCTACATTGTATACCTGTGGTGGGTTTTTTTTTCTTCATACTAGTTTAGCAGTCTGCTGACAGTGTCCACCAGGTCCGTTATTATTATACAGTATATTATATATATATATATATATATATATATAGCAGTACGGTAGGCCACGGCTGTACCTACCTCTGTGTCGTCAGTCGTCGTCCATAAGTAATATAATACTATACTATCCATCCATCTACATTGTATACCTGTGGTGGGGTTTTTTTTCTTCATACTAGTTTAGCAGTCTGCTGACAGTGTCCACCAGGTCCGTTATTATTATACAGTATATTATATATATATATATATATATATATAGCAGTATGGTAGGCCACGGCTGTACCTACCTCTGTGTCGTCAGTCGTCGTCCATAAGTAATATAATACTATACTATCCATCCATCTACATTGTATACCTGTGGGTTTTTTTTTCTTCATACTAATTTAGCAGTCTGCTGACAGTGTCCACCAGGTCCGTTATTATTATACAGTATATTATATATATATATAGCAGTACGGTAGGCCACGGCTGTACCTACCTCTGTGTCGTCAGTGCACTCGTTGTCCATAAGTAATATAATACTATACTATCCATCCATCTACATTGTATACCTGTGGTGGCTTTTAGTTGTGCGCATTAAAATATGGAGAACAAAAATGTGGAGGTTAAAAAAATAGGGAAAGATCAAGATCCACTTCCACCTCGTGCTGAAGCTGCTGCCACTAGTCATGGCCGAGACGATGAAATGCCATCAACGTCATCTGCCAAGGCCGATGCCCAATGTCATAGTACAGAGCATGTAAAATCCAAAACACAAAAGATCAGTAAAATGACCCAAAAATCAAAATTAAAAGCATCTGAGGAGAAGCGTAAACTTGCCAATTTGCCATTTACGACATGGAGTGGCAAGGAACGGCTGAGGCCCTGGTCTATGTTCAAGGCTAGTGGTTCAGATTCACATGAGAATGGAAGCACTCATCCTCTCGCTAGAGGACAATTCCATCTTGCACCTCCTTTTTCTTTTTTCGCAGGTGATAGACAAGGTTTAATTGTTTGAAGATCCGCAGGCACACCCGCACCACCCAGCGGTACCCCCATGTCACGCCCACACCACCCAGAGGGACGGCAATGCTCGAACAACCCCGAGATGTCCGCACCACCTAGAGGTGCCCCCACACCATGACCTCACCACCCAGAGGCACTCCCACGATACGTTCGCACCACCCGGAAGCACGACCATACCCACACCACGTCTGCACCACCCAGTGGAACCCCCACGCCGTACCCGCACCGCCCAGAGGCACCCCTATGTCCGCACTGCCCAGAGGCACCCCCACGCCATGTCTGCACCGCCCAGTGGAACCCCCACGCCATGTCCGCACCGCCCAGAGGTGCGGCCGCACTATGGAGAGAACATTCCCGTATTTATGCAGTAATTGCATCTGAAAAATCTTTTTTTTTTTTGAAGGGCCATCCTGCGTGACACTGCAGTGCCACTCCTAGATGGGCCAGGTGTTTGTGTCGGCCACTAGGGTTGCTTAGCTTAGTCACACAGCTACCTCATTGCGCCTCTTTTTTTCTTTGCGTCATGTGCTGTTTGGGGAGTATTTTTTTGAAGGGCCATCCTGCGTGACACTGCAGTGCCACTCCTAGATGGGCCAGGTGTTTGTGTCGGCCACTTGGGTCGCTGAGCTTAGTCACACAGCTACCTCATTGCACCTCTTTTTTTCTTTGCGTCATGTGCTGTTTGGGGAGTATTTTTTTGAAGGGACATCCTGCCTGACACTGCAGTGCCACTCCTAGATGGGCCAGGTGTTTGTGTCGGCCACTTGTGTCGCTTAGCTTAGCCATCCAGCGACCTCGGTGCAAATTTTAGGACTAAAAATAATATTGTGAGGTGTGAGGTGTTCAGAATAGACTGAAAATGAGTGGAAATTATGGTTATTGAGGTTAATAATACTATGGGATCAAAATGACCCCCAAATTCTATGATTTAAGCTGTTTTTTAGGGTTTTTTGAAAAAAACACCCGAATCCAAAACACACCCGAATCCGACAAAAAAAAAACGGTGAGGTTTTGCCAAAACGCGTTCGAACCCAAAACACGGCTGCGGAACCGAACCCAAAACCAAAACACAAAACCTGAAAAATTTCCGGTGCACATCACTAGTATATAGTAGTATAGTGCTGCATTGTGGTGACCACCAGTATATAGTAGTACAGTACAGTAGGCCATTGCAGTATCTAGCTGCTCTGTGTCACTTCTATTCTCCTGATCAGTGCTCAATATCTGTGCTGCATTGTGGTGACCACCAGTATATAGTAGTACAGTGCTGCATTGTGGTGACCACCAGTATATAGTAGTACAGTAGTCCATTGCTGTATCTTGCAGCTCTGTGTCAGACTCAGTTCAATTCTCCTGATCAGTGTTCAATATCTGCTGCATTGTTGTGACCAGTATATAGTAGTACAGTGTTGCATTGTGGTGACCACCAGTATATAGTAGTACAGTACAGTACAGTACAGTAGACCATTGCTGTATCTTGCTGCTCTGTGTCACTTCTATTCTCCTGATCATTGCTCAATATCTGTGCTGCATTGTGGTGACCACCAGTATATAGTAGTACAATGCTGCATTGTGGTGACTACCAGTATATAGTAGTACAGTACAGTAGGCCATTGCTGTATCTTGCAGCTCCATGTCAGACTCAGTTCTAGTATCCTGATCAGTGCTCAATATCTTCTGCATTGTTGTGACCAGTATATAGTAGTACAGTGCTGCATTGTGGTGACCACCAGTATATAGTAGTACAGTACAGTAGGTCATTGCTGTATCTTGCAGCTTCGTGTCAGACTCAGTTCTAGTATCCTGATCAGTACTCAATATCTGCTGCATTGTTGTGACCATTATGTAGTAGTATAGTGCTGCATTGTGGTGACCACCAATATATAGTAGTACAGTACAGTAGGCAATTGCTGTATCTTGCTGCTCTATGTCACTTCTAGTATCCTGATCAGTGCTCAATATCTGTGCTGCATTGTGGTGACCACCAGTATATAGTAATACAGTGCTGCATTTTGGTGACCACCAGTATATAGTAATACAGTACAGTAGGCCATTGCTGTATCTTGCTGCTCTGTCACTTCTATTATCCTGATCAGTGCTCAATATCTGTGCTGCATTGTGGTGACCACCAGTATATAGTAGTACAGTACAGTAGGCCATTGCTGTATCTTGCAGCTCCATGTCACTCAGTTCTAGTATCCTGATCAGTGCTCAATATCTGCTGCATTATTGTGACCAGTATATAGTAGTACAGTGCTGCATTGTGGTGACCACCAGTATATAGTAGTACAGTACAGTAGGCCATTGCTGTATCTTGCAGCTCCGTGTCAGACTCAGTTCTAGTATCCAGATTAGTGCTCAATATCTGCTGCATTGTTGTGACCAGTATATAGTAGTACAGTGCTGCATTGTGGTGACCACCAGTATATAGTAGTACAGTACAGTAGGCCATTGCTGTATCTTGCTGCTCTGTGTCACTTCTATTCTCCTGATCAGTGCTCAATATCTGTGCTGCATTGTGGTGACCACCAGTTTATAGTGTTAAAGTGCTGCATTGTGGTGACCACCAGTATATAGTAGTACAGTACAGTAGGCCATTGCTGTATCTTGCTGCTCTGTGTCACTTCTATTCTCCTGATCAGTGCTCAATATCTGTGCTGCATTGTGGTGACCACCAGTATATAGTAGTACAGTGCTGCATTGTGGTGACCATCAGTATATAGTAGTACAGTACAGTAGGCCATTGCTGTACCTTGCAGCTCTGTGTCAGTTCTAGTATTCTGATCAGTGCTCAATATCTGCTGCATTGTTGTGACCAGTACATAGTAGTACAGTGCTGCATTGTGGTGACCACCAGTATATAGTAGTACAGTACAGTAGGCCATAGCGTTATCTTGCTGAACCGTGTCACTTCTAGTATCCTGATCAGTGCTTAATATCTGTGCTCAGTGTCAGTGCTGCATTGTGGTGACCAGTATACTACAGTACAATAGTCCAGTGCTGTTCTCGCTGCTCAGTGTCAATTCTCCGTAGTATCATCAGTGATCTGTATAATCAGTTCTCAGTATAATCATTGCGCTGCTAGACGTGCGCCCATTTTCTGCCATTAGTGCATTGAGATTTAGACAATTGATGAAGTTATTGTGTCCCCGGTACAATATCCCATCTAGATTCCACTTCACTAGGCAGGCGATAGTGAGATTTTACCAATTAATATCAGTGATTTATAATTATTAATTACAGTGATCTTGCCAAATAATTCCAGTGATTTTGTCATTTTCTTCCAATGATTTGGACCAATAATACCATTGATTAGAATGAGTAATTCCTGTGATTGTCATTTTCTTCCAGTGATTTGGACCAATAATACCATTGATTAGAACAAATAATTCCTGTGATTTTGTCATTTTCTTCCAGTGATTTGGACCAATAATACCATTGATTAGAATGAATAATTCCTGTGATTTTGTCATTTTCGGCAAGTGATTTGGATCAATAATACCATTGATTAGAATAAATAATTCCTGTGATTTTGTCATTTTCTTCCAGTGATTTGGACCAATAATACCATTGATTAGAACTAATAATTCCTGTGATATTGAGGTGTTTGTGTCGCTTAGCTTAGCCATCCAGTGACCACAGTGCACCTCTTTTTCTCTTTTCTATGCATCATGTGCTGTTTGTGGACTATTTTTTTAAGTGCCATGCTGTCTGACACTTCCGTATATGTCCAGTGGTACTGCCATTTGATATAATTCCCGACATTACTGCCATTTAATTCCAGTGATTTTGTAATTTTCTTCCAGTGATTTGGACCAATAATACCATTGATTAGAATGAAAAATTCCTGTGATTTTGTCATTTTCTTCTAGTGATTTGGATCAATAATACCATAGATTAGAATGAAAAATTCCTGTGATTTTGCTTGGTGGAGATTCTGTCTTTTTAATTCTATGAGCTAGCAGACCTAAACCCATGTAAAAAGCATAGTTTGTGTATAAAATCTGTGTGATACCTGGTAAGGATATAAAGTAATTCTCATGTGTTTGTGAGTCAGTGTATGGGCTGGCCAGAAAGGGACACTTTCACGTAAGTGGCTGGTGCTCACTAGCTCTTCTGTGGGGTTGGACCACAAAGCTTAGCCTTTGCTCCCCATGCACATCAATGAGCCTAGTGTGTCGATGACCTTGTTGCTGGTTCACCAATTGTTCTTCATTGGACCACTTTTAGTAGGTACCTACTAAGGCATACTGGGAATACCCTACAAGACCTACTGTTTTGGAGATGCTCTGGCCCAGTCATCAAGCCATCATCATTTTTCCCATTTCAGTGTCTTGTACATCCTTACGCTTACCAATTTTTTCTTCTTCCAAAGCATAAATTTAAAGAACTGGCTGAGCAACTTTCTGACTAATCTATCCCACCCTTACAGATGCCATTGTAATGTTATGGCCGATGGGTGTATAAACACGTGTGTATATAAATATAGTAATTCTTGTCATATATATATATATATATATATATATATATATATATATATTCCATAGACAGAAAACCTTACGGTTTCACATGTCCCATTAAGGCTTCTTAGACATGATCGAACTTTCAGAAACCTGTTGTAACTCTTCCACTCAAACTCCAAAAAGCAATGAAATTCCGATCATTAAGGCTGACGCCTTAATGGACGTGTTCCTTGCGCAATACAGATATGGTATGCCATCACAGCCTGTGGGTAAGTGCAGATTCAGCACTCTCACAGAGTGAGATTGCTGTCACTCACACAATGGTGGAGCTGCTAATTCACAGATTTGTGTGCTCATTGGAATACACACATGCAGTCTATGCAACTGAAGGTCTGAGCAGTTTTGTGGTGCTCCCATCCCACACAGTGCCCACAACCATCCCATTCGGTCACCACAACAATCCCACCGTGTTACAACAGCTTCTCACTCCATACATCCATCTCACTTAGTATACACATTTAGCTCCCTCAAAATATCTTGGTTAATTGCTAAAACTATAATACCACATCTACTGTCTATGCATCTACACTTGCTTCCCCTATACACCTCCATGCTGCTGTCTTCCCCTATCCCTACTGCTGTGTTCTCCCATCTGTGCTAGTCTGTACTAACTTATCTGCACCATCTGTCTTTCCGCACCTGTGCCTTGTCTGTATCACCGTTTCCTTCTCTCTGTGCTGCTCAGTGTTTCCCTCTTCAACGTCACTCTGTCTCCTCCAGTACAGGGCACACTGTCTTCTCTCCCATCTGCACCAGTTTTCTACCCATCCAAGCCAGTGTTTTCAACCCATCTGCACCATTTCCCCCATCTGCACCGCTCTGTCTCCCTTCCCATACTTGCTGCTTAATCTGCCCCCTATCCACACCACTCTTACCCCATTCATGTAGCCGACATCCTGAAGGTAAATTTCGTTGGTCCTGCGCTCTTGGCAGGGAAATAACCGCCACAGCCCACCCCTCAGTGGTCCGGAAACGTCTCCGTTGTGCAGACCATGCCCTGCCAATGGCATTCTAACGCTGTTTGCACACCCCCTCCTTCCCCGCAACCCCCTCTGCCTATCAATCAGGCAGGGTGATCGCAGCCAGTGAGATGCTGATAGCATCTCACTGGGCTCCTGGGGTACGTACGCGCAGTGCAGCCATTGCACGTGCACACCTCACAAACTAATTCAGACTGCGATCGCTGCTGCTGCGGTCTGAATTACCCTGTGTTTCTTTGCCCCCACCATCTGTGCTGCTTAGTGTTCCCTCTATCCACACACTTCTGTTCCCCCATCCACACCGCTCTCCTCCCTCCAATCAACAACACTCATACCTCATCTGAGCAGCTTTGTCTTCCGCTCAGACCTTCAGTTGCATAGACTGCATGTGTGTATTCCAATGAGCACACAAATCTGTGAATTAGCAGCTCCACCATTGTGTGAGTGACAGCAATCTCACTCTGTGAGAGTGCTGAATCTGCACTTACCCACAGGCTGTGATGGCATACCATATCTGTATTGCGCAAGGAACACGTCCATTAAGGCGTCAGCCTTAATGATCGGAATTTCATTGCTTTTTGGAGTTTGAGTGGAAGAGTTACAACAGGTTTCTGAAATTTCGATCATGTCTAAGAAGCCTTAATGGGACATGTGAAACCGTAAGGTTTTTTGTCTATGGAATTTCATCGCTTTTTTTAAATTTATTTTTTTTATTCAGAAATGTAAAATTTCACTGTAAGAATAAACATTTGATTTTTTAAATGTTTAATGAAAATGTTCGTATAACATCACTGTTCTGTGCAAAATAATTTTATTTACCAAACCGAATTGTTTAAGGTCCGTACACACTTAACGATTTAATGAGCGACGTCGCTCATTTTCCCCCTCCTTGAGCGACGTTGCTCGTTTTATCGTTAAGTGTATATGCCACCAGCGACGAACGATGCGCTGCCCCGCGGGTCGGCAACAATCGTCGCTGTCGGTAGGGCATGCATGAAGGATGTGGACTGTCGTCCACGACCTTCATGCAGGGCTGGCGGGGGCGTGACGTCACTGAGTGATATGAGCGGTCATATCGCTCAGTGTGTACAGTCGGCCTTGAGACTTTGGTCAAAATATTTTGCTGCCTTTGCAGCTGATGCAGGGAGGGGGGTAGGCGGCAGCAGCCTGTAACTGAGGCTGGAGGTAGGCGTGAAATGCATTGCTTGTACGTGTGAGTGCATGGTGTCAGGTGCTGCGCGTGTATATGTGTGTGTGTCAGGTGCTGCCTGTGTATGTGTGTCAGGTGCTGTGTGTGTGTGTGTGTGTGTGTGTGTGTGTGTGTGTGTATGTGTGTGTCAGGTGCTGCGTGTATATCTGAGTGTGTCTGATGGTGCGTGTGTATGCGTCAGCTGCCGCACGTGTGTGTGTGTGTCAGGTGTTGCGGGTGTATATGTGTGTGAGTATCAGGTGCTCCGCGTGTGTACAAGTGTATGTCTGGTGCTGCGCATGAATACGTATGTCTGTGTCAGGTGCTGCGCGTGTACATGAGTGTGCGTCAGGTGCTGCGCGTGTACATGAGTGTGCATTAGGTGCTGTGCGTGTACATGAGTGTGCGTCAGGTGCTGCGTGTGTACATGAGTGTGCATTAGGTGCTGCGCGTGTACATGAGTGTGCGTCAGGTGCTGCGCGTGTACATGTGTGTGCGTCAGGTGCTGCACGTTCTATGTGTGTGTGAGTAAGGTGCTGCGTGTGTATGTGTGTGTCAGGTGCTGCATGTGTATATTAGTGTGTCTGATGGTGTGCGTGTATATGTATGTGTCAGGTGCTGCGTGTATATGTATGTGTCAGGTGCTGCGTGTATATGCATGTGCTGCATGTTTATTTTATTGTGTCTGATGCTACGTGTGTGTGTCAGGTGCCGCATGTGTATATGTGTGTGTGTCAGGTGTTGCGCGTATATGTGTGTGTCAGGTGCTGCATGTTTATTTTATTGTGTCTGATGCTACGTGTGTGTGTGTCAGGTGCCGCACGTGTATGTGTGTGTGTGTCAGGTGTTGCGCGTGTATGTGTATGTCAGGTGCCGTTCCCCTTCTTCCCATCCAAGCTCTCTCTGTAGAATACAGCTCTGCACCCAGAGAGAGGGAAAGACCAGGGGGCTGATCACTGCACCGCTCACTTTTTGGTCATGAGTTCGGCCTCCTGTTTCTTCCAGTGCTGTGTTCCTGCAGCCCAGCCCTCCCTGTTGTGCCAGAGAATCAGCCCTTCCTTCCCCTGCCAGAGAGAGAGAGCCTGAGGCAGAGACACTCTTCCCGTAGCTGGCCTACCCCCAGTACTTCAGCACTGGCCATGCGGCAGTCAACAAAGGAGACCAGCAGGGGGTCCTGGCAGCATCAGCTGTGGCCGCAGCTGGATCGGGGAGGCCTGCAGTGTCTGAGGTGGGCAGCACATCCTCCGCCGCTGTCACCTTCCCCTGCCGGAGAGAAAGCCAGAGACATGCCCTTCCTGCAGCTGGGCTACCCCTAGTACCTCAGCGCTGGCCAGGCAGAAGTCTATGGAGGGGACCGGCAGGGGTTTCGGGCCGCAGCAGCAGCGGCCGCAGCCAGATCAGGGAGGCCTGCAGGGTCAGAGCTGGGCAGCACTTCCACCAACACTGTCTCCTCTGTGCTGGGCATGTACACCAGTCCGTACGGACAGAGGTGTCCACAACAGGCAGCAGTATATTGAGCCAGACAAACTCATTACACGCTGCCCACTGCTGCGCCGCATGCCCTCGATGGAGGAAGCCTAGATGCGGTCCCCAGCTGCAGCGAGGGAGAAGGGTGATCACATCACCCTTCAACCCGGCACCTCACAATCAGCTGGGGATCTGCAGTAGCTTCATCTCTCTCTTCCTCTCCCTCTCTGGCAGCACAGCAGCCCCTCTGGGTCCCATGTAGCTCTGCCCCCCTGCTCACAGTTCACTCGGCCTCTCCTGATTAAAAAGAAAATAAGAGCCTGACCTGCTGCTCAGATGCGAGGAGGGGACGGGCGGTAGGTCCTCTGTGAGTGCACTACACAGCAAAATTAACTGACTCCTCACAACAGTGTGGACTGCGGGCAACGTCAGACGCCAATTTGGGTGTGCTTGCCGCACTACCTGCCCATCAAGCCCAACGTGGTGCCATGGTGCCAGCCCCGCCCACTATACGGATTCCATTTTGTATTAGGAATCCTATAACAGCATTCCGACATCCCTCCCTATGACGCTGCCATCCATTACTGCTGCTCTCATACATCCGTACACCGCCGCTCATACATCCGCACACTGCCGCTCTCACACAACTGTACACTGCTGCTCTCATACATCCGTACACTGCCGCTCTCATACATCCATACAACCCCGCTCTCATACATCCGTACAACCCCGCTCTCATACATCCGCACACTGCCGCTCTCATACATCCACACACTGCCGCTCTCATACATCCACACACTGCCGCTCTCATACATCCACACACTGCCGCTCTCATACATCCACACACTGCCGCTCTCATACATCCACACACCGCCGCTCTCATACATCCGTACAACCCCGCTCTCATACAGCCGCACACTGCCGCTCTCATACAGCCGCACACTGCCGCTCTCATACAGCCGCACACTGCCGCTCTCATACAGCCGCACACTGCCGCTCTCATACAGCCGCACACTGCCGCTCTCATACAGCCGCACACTGCCGCTCTCATACAGCCGCACACCGCCGCTCTCATACAGCCACACACCGCCGCTCTCATACAGCCGCACATCGCCGCTCTCATACAGCCGCACACCGCCGCTCTCATACAGCCGCACACCGCCGCACTCATACAGCCACACACCTCCGCACTCATACATCCACACACCACCGCACTCATACATCCACACACCACCGCACTCATACATCCACACACCACCGCACTCATACATCCACACACCACCGCACTCATACATCCACACACCGACGCAGTTATACAGCCGTACACTGCCGCTCTCATACATCCGCACACTGCCGCACACATACAGCCGCACACTGCCGCTCTCATACAGCCGCACACTGCTGCTCTCATACAGCCGTACACTGCCGCTCTCATACAGCCGTACAACCCCGCTCTCATACAGCCGCACACTGCTGCTCTCATACAGCCGCACACCGACACAGTTATACAGCCGTACACTGCCGCTCTCATACATCCGCACACTGCCGCTCTCATACATCCGCACATTGCCGCACTCTTACAGCCGCACACTGCCGCACTCTTACAGCCGCACACTGCTGCTCTCATACATCCACACACCGCCGTACACCACCACACGCATACAGCCGCACACCATCGCACTCATACAGCCGCACACCGACGCAATTATACAGCCATACATTGCTGCTCACATACATCCGCACACTGCCGCTCTCATACATCCGCACACTGCCACTCTCTACATCCGCACACTGCCGCTCTCATACATCCGCACACTGCCGCTCTCATACATCCGCACACTGCCGCTCTCATACATCCGCACACTGCCGCTCTCATACATCCGCACACTGCCGCTCTCATACATCCGCACACTGCCGCTCTCATACATCCGCACACTATCGCTCTCGTACATCCAACCACTTCTACTCACATCTATACATACATAGCCTCCATACATCTACACATCCAATCCCCGCGCAAGGGAACACTGAAATCACTATCACTTTTCCCCGGGGTGTGACCACAGCCAGCCACTACTCCGGCCACCTTCTTGTGACACCAAAATGCATCTTACCTATCATCAGGGTGGTGCTGCTGCTGGGGGCGGGTTGCTGCCTCAGTCTCCTGGTTGGTGCTGCGATTGGAGGGGGTACTGCTTCCCTGTGCTGCCACTGTCTCCCGGATCATCGTGCCGCTGGCTGAATTGCAGCTTGACGCTACTGCTGCCGGGAGTAACAGCTTCCTGACTGTTGTTGCTGGTGGCTGCCTACTGCTCATTGCCGCCGGAACACTGACCGGCTCGGCAGTGATGCTGGCGGAGGAGTATGCCGCAGTGCAAAAAAATAAATAATAAATAGAGAGCATACCAGGGTGAGAGTCTGTATGGATCACAGTGATTACACGGGGCACAGCATAAGGACACCTTGCTGTGAGGGGCTCTGCCCACACAGATTGCTGCACCCTCTCTGATGTCAGCCGCTGCCCTCTCGTTCTCTGGGCGGCCAGTTCCAGTGTGAGGTAGGAGAGGAAGAGAACACACAGGAGAGCAGCCCTGATATATAACAGAGGTGGAAGTTCTATAGGCAGCAGAGACGGAGACCAGCCAGCCAGTCTCCCAGTGCCCTGATCACTACACGCCGCCAGCACAGCATTACAGGAGGGTCCTATAGTGCTGCCCTGAGCTAACAGGTGTGTGTACCAAGTGTACCCCATACAGTGTGCTGCGCCATGGTGTCTCTGAGAGGGGTGAGGTCACCGTGCCGCTTTAGTATATGGCTTTTCCTTAGTACTGTACGTTACAGCCCTGCACTAGTAGTGGCAACTCTGCCCTATGTGAACCTGTGAGGTTATTTTTCTATTTACAGAATAACCGGGGAGAAGGCGGCCATATTGCGGCTCTCAAGTGAAGGCCCTCTAGTACACCCCCTGCTGGCGGCCACTGCGCAGGCGCAACAAATTGAAATGCCCTATCTCTATAATGGGGCATATTTCTCTTAATTAAAAAAAACCTGTAACTTTCTGAAAAACCACAACCCCAAAAGGCACTTCACTGGGACATGCTCTATCTAATAAAACAAACCCCAAGTCTTATTTTTATACATATATATATATATATATGCAGGCGAATTGGCGGCACTCAGAGACTCAAACAAAGCTGCAGATAGCGTGCTTTATTATCAACGTTTCGGGCCTTGACCCGTCGTCAGGAAATAGCAAACATAGTATAGGACAAAAAAGAGACATTTATACATACACAAATAACACTAAATTACCTGATCCGTCACAGGTGAGTGTGCGCTCCGGGCGCCGGTCTCCACGAGTCCCGCCGGAAGATTACCAGCGTGTTACAGTGTAGACGTCATCCAGGAGCGCCCACTCCCCCGGGCCAATCAGTATGCATCGCGTCCCGTTGCCCCAGCAACGCGGCAACACCACAAGAACACTGTTCTAAAGATTAAAAACAGATTAAAAACAGAACCTTAATAGCTGTCAGCAGATATCATTAAATCTATATACTTGATTGACATATCTTGATTAATTGCATGATAAAACACAGCGATACAAAGACCAAGTGCAAACTAAATAAAGCATTGTAACCCCAAGGAGTCATTTAAGCCCCTAGGAGTCAAGGTTCCCAGAACATGGATCCATTTACTTTCCAATTGCAATAATTGTTTTTTTCTATTGCCACCTCTGATGTTGAACGGAACATGATCAATTAGTTTGGTTCTGATGCTGGCAATACTATGTCTGGCTTCCACACAATGCCGTGCCACTGGCTGTTCACTGCTGCCTGTTTCCAGAGCAGCCCTGATAGCCGACCTGTGACCCGCCATCCTTTCCTTAAATTGTCTTTCTGTCTTGCCCACGTAGCTGAGTCCACATGGGCAAGACAGAACATATACGACAAATCTAGTGGTATATGTTAAAGCATATCTGATCTTATATTTTTTCCCTGAGTATGGATGTGTTATGGTGTCACCAGGTATGAGGGACCTGCATGTGGTGCAGCCCAAGCACCTATAACATCCAGTTTTTTGACTAAGAAAGTGAGTGGCTACTGTTTGCTTCTTCAACTTCGTGACGTCCCTCTTTACAAGTAGATCCCCCAGATTGCGACCACGGGTATAACATGGTAGCAGTCTAGTATCCCTTAAAGCTGGCAGATTATTGTCAGTATTAACAATAGGCCAAAATGTTTTTGCCAAGCGGCTAGTGATTTTACTCTTAGTATTAAATCTATTGACCCAAGGCAATACTGACACATTGCCGGCCAAATTAATTTTAGAATGTAAGGTATCATGTCTGGAGATATTGAGAACCTAATACTTAATTTTCTCTAATATTTTCCGGGGATAACCTCTTTCCTGAAATTTCTGGACCATATCATCCAGAGCCACCACTGTTTGTCTCGAATCACTAGTGATTCTACGAACTCTCAACATCTGGGAGTAGGGAAGGCCCTCACGTAGGGGTAGGGGATGGTGACTATCATGTTTAAGGATGGTGTTTCTATCCGTTTCTTTTATGTAAATGGAGGTACTTATCCCTGTGGGTGTCAAGGTAATATTGACATCCAGAAAATGTATAGATACTGAGGAAATGGTATAAGTTAATTGTACCTCATGTCCAGTGGAGTTATGCTGATCTAGCAAATTGGACAAGGAACTCTCACTTCCTGTCCAAAAAATTAATAGATCATCTATGTATCTCAGGTATAGTTTTAGATGTTCTTGATGATGGAATAAATGCCTTTCAACCATTATCATATAGGCATTAGCATACGATGGGGCCACATTGGACCCCATCGCACAACCTGATACCTGGAGATAAAACTTAGAATCATAAATGAAGTAATTTTTGGTCAAAACCAAATGTAACAATTGCATAAAAAATTCCACCGGTGGGCCTGTATAGTGTGTGTTCCCCGTCAATAGTTCTTCAACAGCCTGTAGCCCCTGATGATGCGGTATACAGGTATACAGGCTGTTGACATCTGCACTGCATAACAGGATATCTACTGGCAGCATTCCTATATCTTCTAACTTAGTTAACAACTCAGTGGTGTCTTTCAGGTAAGATGCTGCCTGTTGTACGCAGGGATTAAGCAAACTGTCTAAATACACAGCTATAGGTTGAAAGAGAGAACCCCTGGCAGATATAATAGGTCTACCAGGGGGCTTCTCCAACCTTTTGTGTATCTTGGGAGTCGTATAAAAAGCTGGCGTGACAGGATATTCCACTGTCAAGGCCTGCCGTAATTCTTTATTAATGTAACCCTTAGTAACCGCTGAATTAAGGATGTTGTCTAATTCAAGTTTATACTCAAAAGTGGGGTCACTAACTAAGAGGGCATAGGTACTGCCATCCGCTAACTGACGGAGACATTCATTGTCCCACTTTCTTAGTCAAAAAACAGGATGTTATAGGTGCTTGGGCTGCACCACATGCAGGTCCCTCATACCTGGTGACACCATAACACATCCATACTCAGGGAAAAAATATAAGATCAGATATGCTTTAACATATACCACTAGATTTGTCGTATATGTTCTGTCTTGCCCATGTGGACTCAGCTACGTGGGCAAGACAGAAAGACAATTTAAGGAAAGGATGGCGGGTCACAGGTCGGCTATCAGGGCAGCTCTGGAAACAGGCAGCAGTGAACAGCCAGTGGCACGGCATTGTGTGGAAGCCAGACATAGTATTGCCAGCATCAGAACCAAACTAATTGATCATGTTCCGTTCAACATCAGAGGTGGCAATAGAAAAAAACAATTATTGCAATTGGAAAGTAAATGGATCCATGTTCTGGGAACCTTGACTCCTAGGGGCTTAAATGACTCCTTGGGGTTACAATGCTTTATTTAGTTTGCACTTGGTCTTTGTATCGCTGTGTTTTATCATGCAATTAATCAAGATATGTCAATCAAGTATATGGATTTAATGATATCTGCTGACAGCTATTAAGGTTCTGTTTTTAATCTGTTTTTAATCTTTAGAACAGTGTTCTTGTGGTGTTGCCGCGTTGCTGGGGCAACGGGACGCGATGCATACTGATTGGCCCGGGGGAGTGGGCGCTCCTGGATGACGTCTACACTGTAACACGCTGGTAATCTTCCGGCGGGACTCGTGGAGACCGGCGCCCGGAGTGCACACTCACCTGTGACGGATCAGGTAATTTAGTGTTATTTGTGTATGTATAAATGTCTTTTTTTGTCCTATACTATGTTTGCTATTTCCTGACGACGGGTCAAGGCCCGAAACGTTGATAATAAAGCACGCTATCTGCAGCTTTGTTTGAGTCTCTGAGTGCCGCCAATTCGCCTGCATATTCTGGGTTGCCATACCCTTGGAAGGCACCGGAGCATTATACATTTTATCACTTCACTAGTGCCGGATACCTGCTACCATATATATATATATATATATATACACACACACTCATGTATATACATGTATACACAAATACACGTATGTACATGTTTATGTATGTATAATACACTGATAGAGTACATTATATTTATGAATTAATTGCTTCCAGATTCTGCAGCAGCATCATCAGCACCACCAGTGTTACTCACAGTCACTTCACACTGACTGCTGCACAACACATCACTTAATTTCCGGGCCGCCCGCCACCTGGTGAAGAGACATGGGAGATGAAGGACCAGCAGTGCCACGTTGAGCGGAAGTATTGTGAATTAGTTGCCCACACACTCCTTGTGACACCTGCTCCCCGTCTGCCCTCCCACCCGCCGCCTGCCGTCCGGAACCCGCACTGACAAGTAAGTCTCAGCAGAATGTGTCTGCCAGCAGCTCCCAGTCCCTCCTAGAGGAACACTGCCAGTGGTGTGGCGGCCGCGGCACACTAGGACTGAGAGACCGCAGCAGGAGGAAAGCACAGGTGGGCGGGAGGAGAGCATGGGCGGACATCACCACGTCACATTGCAAGGTGACGCCAGTCCCCCCAGTGAGGCCGCCGACGAATGCACTCAGCATAGTATTAGCAGCAGGCAGGGGGGGGGCGGGTGCAGCGGTGGTGGGAGGTACGGAAATGAGCTGCAGGCTAGGCTCCTCCGATCACACACTCAGCGATCACTGTGCTACAGCAAGCGTGGCGTGCAGCGGTGCTGGACATTAGGGAGTGCCTGTGCGCACCAGGCACCCCCTGTACGCACGCCTATGCGCTACCACCCCCCATATGCCACACTACATCACTATGCTACAGCCCTCCCATATGCTGCACTTCATAATTACACTATACCCCCCATACAACATACTACATCACCACACTACACTACTCACAATAAAATTAAAACATCCCAGTTCCTCATTCTTAATGAGCTCACGTGAGTTCTCTCCCCAACGGAGCTCCAGACCAAGCAACAATGAAGACACCAGCAGCGTGTAGGGGGCAGGCCTGGTCCACTTGTCAGGAGAGAGCAGTCAGAAGGGGGCGGGGCCTAGTCCTACAGACGGGAGAGAGCACAGACAGGAGAGAGCAAGGTACAAGGGTAGAAGGGGACGGCTGATGTGAAGAAGGGGGCGGAGCCTATTCTTACAGGCTTTCAAAATTCGACTTTAAAATTCGACATTTGACAAATTCGACTTTTCTGCAATGGTACAAATGCGGCAATTCGCCAAAAGTATATTCAATTGAAGTTTGTAAATTCGACAACAGTGCTTTTAAACAGTAAATTCGTCATTTTCAATCCGCCACACTTTGCTGGCGGAATCTAATAAAAAAAATTTAAAAACATGTTTTTTTTTTTGCAGTTTTTTTTTTTTGGTAATAGCATATCTATTTATATTAGAAGGGATTAGGTACTTGGTTTGTCTTTTTTGGAGGCACAAGTATTATTTATATATTTTTTAAAATATTATTTATTTTTTAAATGGAATGTGAAAAACCCCGAAAAAAAATTGCGTGGGTCCCCCCCTCCAAAGCATAACCAGCCTCGGGCTCTTCGAGCCGGTCCTGGTTCTAAAAATCCGGGGGAAAAACGGACAGGGTGCTGGTGCAAAAAATACGGGGGACAAAAAGAGTAGGGGTCCCCCTTTTTTTTCACACCAGCATCGGGCTCCACTAGCTGGACAGATAATGCCACAGCCGGGGGTCACTTTTATACAGTGCCCTGCGGCCGTGGCATTAAATATCCAACTAGTCACCCCTGGCCGGGGTACCCTGGGGGAGTGGGGACCCCTTCAATCAAGGGGTCCCCCCCCCAGCCACCCAAGGGCCAGGGGTGAAGCCCGAGGCTGTCCCCCCCATCCAAGGGCTGCGGATGGGAGGCTGATAGCCTTGAGAAAATTTAAAGAATATTGTTTTTTCTAGTAGTACTACAAGTCCCAGCAAGCCTCCCCCGCAAGCTGGTACTTGGAGAACCACAAGTACCAGCATGCAGGAGAAAAACGGGCCCGCTGGTACCTGTAGTTCTACTTGGGAAAAAATACCCAAATAAAAACAGGACACAGACACCGTGAAAGTATAACTTTATTTCACACCTGCCGACACACACATACTTACCTATGTTAACATGAAGCAGTCGGTCCTCTTCTCCAAGTAGAATCCACGGGTACCTGAAAATAAAAGATAATTATACTCACCTGATCCAGGTTCCAGATTAAATCCACGTACTTGGCAAAACAACAAACCGAACACCCGGACCAGACGGACTGAAAGGGGTCCCATGTTTACACATGGGACCCCTTTCCACGAATGCAGACATCCGAATCTCGCGAGAATCCGACAGCGGGATGATGACGTTCGTGCGCGCTCGGGCTAGCCGAGCAAGGCGGGAAGGTTCGAACCTGCCTCGGACCCGTGTAAAATGGGTGAAGTTCGGGGGGTTCGGATTCCGACGAACCGAACCCACTCATCACTAGTATGTATGTGTCAGGTGCCGTGCGCGTACATACGTGTCAGTGCCGTGCGTGTACGTACGTGTGTGTCAAGTGTCGTGCGTGTATGTGTGTCAGGTGGCGCGTACCTACATGTGTGTATGTCAGGTGCTGTGCATGTGTGTACGTACAGGCGTGTGTCAGGTGCCGCGCGTGTACGTACGTGTGTGTGTGTGTGCCAGGAGCCGCGCGTGTACATGCGTGTGGGTGTCAGGAGCCGTGCGTATACGTACATACGTGTAGGTGTCAGGTGCCGTGCGTATACGTACATACGTGTGTGTGTCAGGAGCCGCGCGTGTTCGTACATGTGTGTGTGTGTGTCAGGAGCCACGTGTGTGTGTGTGTGTGTGTGTCAGGAGCCATGCGTGTGCATACATGTGTGTGTCAGGTGCCGTACGTACTACGTGTGTGTGTCAGGAGCCGCGCGTGTTCGTACATGTGTGTGTGTGTCAGGAGCCACGTGTGTGTGTGTGTGTGTGTCAGGAGCCATGCGTGTGCATACATGTGTGTGTGTCAGGTGCCGTACGTACTACGTACGTACGTACGTACGTACGTACGTACGTACGTGTGTGTCAGGTGCCGCACGTGTATGTGTGTGTGTGTTAAATTCCGCATGTGTACGTACGTATGTGTGTGCCTGGAGCCGCGCGTGTACATATGTGTGTGTGTGTCAGGTGCTGTACGTGTATGTGTGTGTCTCAGGTGCTGCACGTGTATATGTGTGTATCTCAGGTGCTGCATTTGTATGCGTCAGCTGCCACGCACGTGGGTGTCAGGTGTTGAGCGTGTATGTGTTTGTGTCGCATCTGTATGTGTGTGACTGTCAGGTGCTGCACGTGTATGTGTGTGTCAGGTGCTGCATGTATATATGTGTGTGTTAGGTGCTGTTCATGTATGTGGGAGTGGCAGGTGCTACATGTGTATATATGTGTGAGTGGCAGGTGCTGCGTGTGTATACGAGTGTGTGTGAGGTGCTGCGAGTGTATGTGTGTGTTAGGTGCTCTGAGTGTATATGATTGTGTGTCAGGTGCTGTGCGTGTGTGCGTTAAATGCCACATGTATGTATGTGTGTCAGGTGCTGCGTGTGTGTGTGGGTGTGTCAGGTGCTGCATGTCTGTGTGTGTGGGTGTGTCAGGTGCTGCATGTGTGTGTGTGTCTGTCAGGTGCTGCATGTGTGTGTCAGGTGCTGCATGTCTGCGTGTGTGTGTCAGGCGCTGCATGTCTGTGTGTCAGGTGCTGCGTGTGTGTGTGTTTATGTGTGTGTCAGGTGCTGTGTGTGTGTGTGTGTGTGTGTGTGTGTGTGTCAGGTGCTGCGTATGTGTGTGTGTGTGTCAGGTGCTGCGTGTCTGTGTCAGGTGCTGCGTGTCTGCGTGTGTGTGTCAGGTGCTGCGTGTCTGCGTGTGTGTGTCAGGTGCTGCGTGTCTGCGTGTGTGTGTCAGGTGCTGCGTGTGTGTGTCAGGTGCTGCGTGTCTGCGTGTGTGTGTCAGGTGCTGCGTGTGTGTGTGTGTGTGTGTCAGGTGCTGTGTGTGTGTGTGTGTGTCAGGTGCTGCGTGCCGTGTGCGTGTGTCAGGTGCGTGAGTGTGCGTGTGTCTGGTGCGTGAGTGTGTGTGTGTCAGGTGCGTGAGTGTGTGTGTGTGTCAGGTGCGTGAGTGTGTGTGTGTCAGGTGCGTGAGTGTGTGTGTGTCAGGCGCTGCGTGTCTGTGTGTGTCAGGCGCTGCGTGTCTGTGTGTGTCAGGCGCTGCGTGTCTGTGTGTGTCAGGCGCTGCGTGTCTGTGTGTGTCAGGCGCTGCGTGTGAGTGTGTGCGTGTGTGTCAGGTCCGTGTGAGTGTCAGGTGCTGCGTCTGTGTGTGTGTGTCAGGTGCTGGGTGTGTGCGTGTGTGTCAGGCGCTGCGTGTGTCAGGCGCTGCAGGGAGGGCGGGGGGGACGGACAGCAGGGAGGGCGGGGGGGACGGACACACAGCAGGGAGGGCGGGGGGAGAACGGACACACAGCAGAGAGGAGGAGGGGGGGTGGCCGGACACAGCGGGAGGAGGGGTGGTGGGGGTGGTGGGGGGACACAGCAGGAGGGGGGGGGGTGGCCGGACACAGCGGGAGGAGGGGAGGGTGGCCGGACACACAGCAGGGAGGGCGGGGGGACACACTGCAGGGAGGAGGGGGGGGGGACACACAGCAGGGAGGGCAAGGGGGGGGGGGGGCGACGGACACACAGCAGGGAGGGCGAGGGGGGGGGAAAGACACAGCAGGGAGGGCGAGAGGGGGGGGTGACTGGTGACCATAGAGACCTTGATAAATACCGCATACTGCAGGGAGGGAGGGCCGGACACAGCGGGAGGAGGAGGAGGGAGGAGTGGCCGGACACAGCTACCCGAGACTCCTCCTACTGCCAGCCGCACCACAGACGCGGGGAGGAGACGCAGGCAGCCACCAGGGAAGGTCCGGCGGGCGGCCGGGCACACAGCGGGAGGGAGGGAGGGGAGGGGAGGGGAGGGGAGGGGAGTGTGGCCGGACACGCGGGGGAGAAGTGGAAGCTGGGTACACAGTGGTGGGCTGCCTGACAGAACTCACCCAGTGCTACGCAGCTCCGGCGATCTCCTCCCGCTTCATGGACCTCAATGAACTCACACGCCGGGAACCGCTGGCTGTCCTCCTGCAGCTCCACGTGACTCCTTCCCGCTCTGTCTCCTCGTGCCCAACTGCCAGAGCTACTCTCTGTACACCCCCTGCTGGCGGTCACTGCGCAGGCGCAACAAATTGAAATGCCCTATCTCTATAATGGGGCATATTTCTCTTAATTAAAAAAACCCTATAACTTTCTGAAAAACCACAACCCCAAAAGGCACTACACTGGGGCATACTCTATCTAGTAAAACAAACACCAAGTCTTAATTCGTCCTCTATCCTGAGTTATGCCTTCCCAAAAAAATCTTCACTCAGTCTATGGGAAAACGTTGTCAAAAAGCCACAGAGGGAGTGGCAGAAAAAAACTGACAGTTGGAACTTTAGCTTACTCCCAATTCCTCATTTTTTATTATTTTGCCCTGAAATTTGGCATGCAGCAGCGGGTGACGATTCTACGCGTCCATGCCAAATTTCAGCTCAGTACGTCCAATCAGTTTTGAGGTGTAGCCCCTCAAACACCATGCCCCCATCTCAGAAGTTCCCTATGTGAGAATTCCGTTTGTTCGATTCAGCCTTAATATAAGGGCACGACCGTGCCCTTATAATATATACTGTATATGAATGTTGTTCTCATTGGAACCGAATTTATTATAATGCTCATTCAGGGGACTACGAGCTAATATCCAACTGATCAGATTTATCTAGTCAACACCCACTAAGTGCTAGGATTCTGCCTTGTTGGCAGTCTAGCAATTGTACTCTCCACTCCACAGAAACTGCCCTAAAATCCAATGGCCACTACTTTCTACTGCTTTTGTTAGTATGAACCACCGTCTCTTACTAAAGAACCTTCACTCCTTTGGCCTGCGTGATACTGCCCTCTTATGGCTGTCCTCCTATCTATCTGACCATTCTTTCTCCATCTCCTCACATCATTCCACTCCCCCCCCACTTCCTCAGTACTGTAGGTATTCCCCCCAAGATTCCATTCTTGGACCTATCCAATTACCATTCCATTCATCCAAGCTAGATTAGCTTATCAGCACTTTTGACCTCCAATATCAGCTCTGTGCTGTCCTGTCCCTCCTTCTTGCTCATATCTCCAGCTAGCTCTCTATTTTCTCCTGGATGACCGACTGAGATCACAATCTTCCCACCCTCCCAAATAATCTCACCTCCCCATTTTTCTTTTCTATTGGCAGCACCACCATCTCCTCTAGCCTGCAAGTGCGCTGTTAGTAATTTATTTTCTTGGTATGTTCATACAGTTTCTATTTCTGTACTTTGTAATACGCTGTGGACCTCTTGTGGTGCCATATAAATAAAAGATAATAATAATAATAATAATAATAATAATAAAGGTGTGCATCTGACAATTGTGTTTAACAACATAGTTATGGATGTGAACATAATCTGATAAATGTTACAGTATATAAACTATGCATAAACTATGCGTAAAAGGTGATCCACTTCCATTATTAATTTGATGACTTTAATTAAAGTCTGTGAATGGTTATACAGTATTTATCAATGTATTCTAAAAACACTAACAGGCTCTGAGACTCATACATTTATAAGAAAGCTATTTTTTTATAATTGAACAAACAGTTTGTATGCCAGCATAACACCCTGTATTATCACATCGGACATAATCACATAAATTGCTCTGGAATAAGCAATCACATTTTTTTTCATGACTCATTGCTACCTATGTCACATTTGATTAAACTACTAAAGCAAAGAGACAATACTGATTGCAACATTGTATATTAGATAGATTCTGAGTTACACTGAGAACGTGCTTCTAGCCTTACAAAATATTTTGCTGGCTGTATGCATGAAAACAAGATGAAGAGGGGTATACAATTAGCCATGATAACGCGATCCGCAATCGCCGCTACTGTTATCACACTTATCTCCCGAAAAATTGGGTCATTGCAGCCTGCGCGCTCATATTTATTGCACCTATCCTTTTTAAAAAATGTAAATAACGGGATTTGCGCAATAATTCTAGCCAGCAAAAGCTGAGATAAGTATAGGAGAAGTGGGCAAATCTGCCTGTACCCCCCAAAAAGGCAAACTAACATAAGAAAACATCTTAGAAGTTTATTAGTGGCCATAAAACAATTTGGTGTCAAATGGCTGTTATATGCATTTTATTCTTTAAATATGAAAAAATTCTAGAAAACAATTTTTTTACCGCAAAATAAGTGATCTCGTTAAATTTGTGGTACATAAAAATGGGTATAAGTATATATTTGGGTAATTTTAGGGGACTTTTAATAAAAATGGAAATAGACGGATTACTCCCACCTGCAAGCCTAAAAACACCTGTCCCACTCATAAAGCACTATACCTGTCCAATACCTTGTACCTCAATTTCTATCACTTTGCATTTTTTGACCCCAAAAATGATATGTCTTTATTGGCTAATTAAAAATAATTAAAAACTTCTAAGTGCCTAATTAGTCATTCAGGCGGTGTCCCAGGGGTTCAAAACCAAATCCCAACATTTTAACTTAAAACACTGCACTACTTATCACCAGCTCAGAGATGCTGAAGAGAAATCCACAATAACCCCTATGTAAACTTATTGCCGATAACTTATTTCCGCTAATAGGATACCGGATTATCGCATTTGCGATCATTTATCGTGAAACCGCAATACTGTACTTTGCATAACTTGATACCCCCCAATAAATCCTGATGTGTCCTCATACACTGACAGATGTATCCAAGCTGATCGTTGCCACGATGCATACATACACATGTGACCACACATCGCATAAGCGCTTACGCATGCCCGGCAGGGCCGGTGCAAGGTTTCTCGGCACCCTAGGCAAAACTTCTGCCTACTGCCCCTTCCCCCTACCTGATCTTCAGGAGAAAGGCATACTGCTGCTCTCCCCCACCCCGTCTGTTGTATGGCTGCTCTCTTCTCCCCATCTCGCTAGACTGTGTGGTCTCCTGCTGCCCCCCCAACCCCATTCTTTTAAATGTCTTCTGTTCTATCCCCTCCGCCATCTGTGTGCATGCCAGCTGCTCATCTCTGCCCCCCCCCCCCCGACTGCTGCTCTCCCCCTCTTTTCTTATTAAATGCAGACAGTGCACTGTGCAGCCACCTTACCTGCAGGATGCGATGAGGAGTTGGGACTGAGTAGTCTGTGAAAGAGCCTGGAATGAAGAGCAGCATCGCATGTCACCCCCAGCCAAGACTCCAGGAGCTGTCAAAGTTACTGCCTGTGCCAGGTGGAGCTGGATGCTGCAATACAGGAGCTTGGCAGTCGCGGCTACTGTAGATACGAGTGCCATGGAGATTGAGGCGGCTATGAGATGTAGGACCACACTAACTTTTTCATGCAGCTGTAGCAGACCGCCCCTTCAGGTCCCGGCACCCCTAGGCAGCTGCCTAGTGGAAGCTCCGGGCCTGATGCCCGGGTGCATATAGCCGCACCCATGATTGCATAATGTATTTCCTATGGATTGAGGGATACGCAAGTGTCCGTTAATGTGCACACACATTGCGGAAAACTAGTTGCACCCATGAATAGTCGCAGGTCCAATGATCGTGGCTTTATCTGTATACTTTTTTTTACCATATGGCAGAATTTAGACCTACAACCGTGGGCGAATCCCGTACTTTTGTACTTTTTACAGAATTTTGCATTCCATTATAGCCTCATAGAAAATTGCTTATAGTGTTCTAGCTAATTTATGATTAGTATTTTGCTGCAAATTGGTATGAAGTCATATATTGAGCATGCTGAGGCATGACACAAGGCATGGCGCTGGTCACTTGTATCAGACTGCGGTCTTTCGCATTTTTAGTTTACCCGTATTAGTAACTAAGTTACACACTAAAGCTACATAAAGTATTCAGGATACAGCTTCAGCAACCTGATTTAGTACCTTACACTAATACAGCTATTCGCACTGCTTCATACAGTATGTATAGCCGCACCACAGCCACATACTTTTTTCTGTCCACAACCATCATCACTAGTACTGTATGAGCACCTATGCCGGGTGTGAGGGATCCACCTCAAACTTCCATCCCTTCCCAGTGGCAAACGCAGGATTTCTAGATGGGGGTTTCCTAATGCCAGTCCACAATCTCACACTCTTCGGAACGTTGGAGCAAGTGCAGGAGTCTGAGGAGCGGTAGAAGAACCTAATAACGACACTGGACATTAATGTAAACATTGGTCTTTTTTACACTGGAAGCTGTATGGATTACAGTATTAATAGTTAACACTATAGATAGGCTATATCAAACAAAGTGGGTATTAAAAGGTTATACATACCATTGTAAATACATACACAAACGTAATAGAACCAGTACTGCACTTTCTAAGCACACATTCTCTCACCTCATGGTATGGCTCCTGTCTCTTCATCCTGGTATCTACTCTCTTGCCCAGTGCACTGATTGAGGACTCAGATCCACACAGCAAACTTGGTAGAAGAATCTGCTACCACTGGGCATGTGCAGCAGCTCTGCTGTGTCCCTTAAACTTCATGATGTGGCGGCAGCTCTGCTAATCATATTATATACCATTGCTATTGTCATAATGTGAGCCAGTTGTAAAGAGGAGGGGGGTTTCCGAGCAACCGGAAACTCCCCCTGCGTTTGCCTATGCTTCCACATATGCATGCCTCAGAATAGCAAGACACTCTAGCTAAGTGCCCACAACATTCCCGTGACACCCCCACAAAACAATTCTCTTGTTTGTGTCCTCAAATTTGCCATCCAGATGACACCAAGAGATATCTATTTCACAGAACCAGTGAAACCGGCAATTGTTATTACATCTAACATGCTGTGTATGCATGGTTTTGGTGCATGCAAGTTTGCATATAATTGCTAGATGCATCAACCATTTGTCTTGCATGTGACCCAGTATCAGACCACGGGAGGGGTTCAGGATACCAGCAGTTGGGATCCCGGCGGTCAGCACGCCGATGTCGGGATCCCAGCTGCCAGAACACAAGCAGGGGGGTGAGCGCAATGAAGCCTTTTGTGGGCTCGGTAGCTCAATGCGCTCGCCACAAGTTTTACTTCTACTCTATGGGTGCCATGGACACCCACGAGTGGGAATCAGTGATGTGTGGTGGGGTGAGGTAGGTGAGGCAGAGCCCTTCCTGTCATACTTACGTTTGTGCCAGAGTTTTGACGGTGTAAAGTATATGATAAATGCAAAGAATATGTTTGAAATATCTTCTTTGCATTATTATAATAATTTTTATAGCCAAAACTCTGGAGTAAAAAGTCTATGGCAGGTGAGGCAGTGCCTCACCTACTTATCTTTTTCGCTCATTTCTGATCAAAGCGCACCAAATTTTCAGGAGTTTATACTGCTGTACCTGTGTATAATGCCCAGATGTACCCTTTTGACTAATATATTGTGTGTAAATCTGGCTCTGGGGCCAGCTAGTGCCTCCTGAGCCATTTAGCTCACCGCATGTCCCTGGTGGGAATAGCCCTTGGCTCCCTGCCGGCATTCTGGTGGCCGGGATCCCAGCATTGGTATGCTGACCGCTGGGATCGTGACTACATTCCTCAGCCCACTGTACTTTGATGAAACAGGTATGCAATCTGTGGTCAGGATGTTAAACAACATGCAAACAAACAATCATATTTTGATGGCAAACACCAATAAATGTTTGCCTATATTTTGGGGGATCGGCCAGCTTGTCCAGCATCAGTCACCCTGCTCACAGGAAAACAGCATTAACTCAGATAATTTTTGGCTAAACATAAATTATACTCAGAATAACATATACATGTCTTCTGTTTTATTTGCCAAATTCCATAGATATATTACAGTATTTCCAGTCAAAGTACTATGGACATTCTCTTAAAGGATGTTTCATTTTACTTCAGTTTAGAAGCAGTACTAATTCATGTATGACTGGTGGATTGAAGCCAAGATCCTCAAAGTACCAGATATAATTCCAACAGAACTTGGCAAACTGTCAACAGTTGTTCACATTCTGATTTCCCACTTTACCAGCTTTTACCGTTGCGTATTACAGGTACCACATGAAGTGCTCCCTTACATTTGTCATGCTTAGGTAGTTCCATTATTACATTCTGCAATGAGACTAATGCTATTAAATATGGGAGATATAACACAGCACTGGCACACCTTCTACCACCAACCTCCAGAAGCCTAAATACAACTAGACATCATAATTGCACCTACCAGATGGAAAAGCTGGAGACAATCCCAGAATGAAAACAATTATCTACCTGAGTGAAACAGGACAGAAAGTATTATAAGTAAACATAGACATTTATTTGGAAAAAAATATAAATAAAAGTTGACCTTTACTTGAGAGACAACCTTAGTAATGAAAATAATCTGTGCCATTAAACCTTGTGCAGAGAAATAAATGATGGTAGGATGTAATAATAACCTGTTCTCTGTATCATAAATGAGAGGAGGATGAGTTATCATTACATTAAAATTCTTCTTATGCCCTCTGTTCTTGTTCCTACCTATCATAATAATCATCCCTCTGACAAGGATGGTAATGAAAAGAAAGAACACGGAAGCAATAATCTCTTCTAATGATCAAAATAAAAAAAATAAAAATCTTCTTGGAATTAATTTGTAAGATGATACTGACCTTGTATGTGTTTTATCAAAAGTAAATTGTCATTAATTAGACAAAAGGTGGCTAAGTCAGAATTTAGAATTCCTTTTTTTTTTTTAAGAAGTTAAGCAGATGGCTGAATCCATCTGGGAAAGGCTTTGTCAGACTTCATTTATTTGTTTTACATCCAGTTTCATTTCCATAAGAGTTTGCAACAGTATTTGCATCATATAACATTAGAATGGGTTTCTGAAAATCTGGTTGGTATTCATGACTTGGAGATATCCTGAATGTAATAAATATACAGCCAAGGTTAGCATACTGTATAAGAGATATATAACGTTGCAAACATATCATTGAGAAAAGTAACACATTATGTAAAAAAACACAGCTTTATAAATAAAATGCCTCTTCGGTCTTGATGAAGTGTTCAGGGAATTATGTTAGTGGGAGAAGCAGTGTGCTAATTTTTTTGGATTAATGTGTAACAGCAGCCCTGTCACTGCCAACATCTGAGAACATTGGCTTCACTTTACATTACCCTACACTCTTACACTTGTCATTTTAACCGTTTCACATAACTGTGCAATATTCCTCATTTTCTTTCTATCTTGAAAATTGTAAAATAGCATTTTCTCTAAAGTACATGGCTCATATTTTACCCGTGAAAAAAATAAAACTCAGAATTCCACATAAAATATAGTCATGTGGTGTTAATTGGGCTTGATCAATATCTGGATCATTTTATTGCATTTTCAACATTTGTAGTAATTCTTGGAGCAGGTGACTAAAATTGAGACTGTTATGTATATTAAGGTTATATATTTTTTCAACATGTACATACTGTGTACTGTTAAGTTATGGCGTTTTCATGGACTGGATTATACCAAAAATAATACATTTATTTATTTATTGACATTTATGTAGTGCACACACATATATTAAGTAGCACTTTATAGAGTATGTTTCAATCAATCATCAGTCCCTTACTCAGTGCATTTTATAATCTATATTCCATACCAAAGGTGAATCAGTATGTTTTACCAGCTGACGGGATGCCGGCTGTCAGTATACAGACTATGGCATCCTATCTGATGGAATCCCAGCAGCGAGGCAGCAAGTGAGAATATCCTGCGGATGTCAGGATTCCAGCCGTCAGTATTTCTGGCTGTCGAGATTACAGCGTCGGTCTCCTGTACACTGGGATCCCAACACCAGGTATTTTAACTGCACCCCATGCACACATATACTCTAGGGTTCATTTATTGTCAGAATCCAAGAAACTCACCAGTGTGTTCTATGGAATGTTGTGGGGAAACCAATGCACCCAGTGTAAACCCACGCAAGCACGTGGGAGAATATACAGGAATTTAACTCATGATGCTAACCACTTTGCTAACTGTGCTAAATTACATTTCTTTACTACCAATGGTGACGCTAGGCTTTCTGTCATCTGGGGCAAAGACTCAGCTTAGTGCCGCCGCCCCCCGTCATTGTTAAGACTGAAATGTTTGTAAGGTGAGGGCAAATGCCATTACATTAAGAAGCCAGCACGTGCTGTATTTATTCTGTGGTTCTCAGATGTCTTTACTTTTAAGCAGGGCATGCAGGCTCCACTTTTTCAAGGTTCAAAAGTAATTATCACAGCATATACAACACTACATTTACCCACCACCTTCCATTGCAATGAACGTCGTGCTATACAGAGAGCATTGTAGTGATTGCCATATAATGCAGAGTACATTACTGTGACTGCCATATAATAGAGAAAACATCATGGTAACTGTCATTTAATGAAGATAACATCACAGTGGCTACCATACATTGCATAAAAAAAATCACAGTAATTACTGTATGTATAATGCAGAAAACATCACTGTGACACCATATAACACAGAGAGCATCAGTGACTGTCAAACAATACAGAGGGCATCAGTGAACACCATATACAGTAATACAGGAAACAGTAGTGACAACTTTATAATACAGAGACTATCAATGGCAGTCATTTAATGCAGAGGGCATCTGAGATCATAATAAAATACAGAGATTATTTTGATCAATTTACAGTGTCATTTCCATGTTAATAAGGAACTCTTCCAGTAATAGTACTAACAACTTAATCACCATAGTATCAAGCCAATTCAAAATAATTAATATAATTACCCTCTTCATAATCATTATAATCATCAATCTCCATTATTAATTACCCCAGCATAATCAAATCATGCAATTCGTGTACATTAAGCTCTTAATTACTTTCCTCAGTCTAATTTAAAAAGAAAAGAAAACCTTCATCTTAATTTATCCCAATAAAACATTAAATCTTATCCCCCTTATTTGAAATATTGCCTACCATAAAGTATACTTACTGTAATATCCATGCCTCTCTATAACCTAACTTACCTGTTGATGATCTCACCTGTTCCTATTCTTGCAGCCACAGGACCATTAAGGAGCAGTTAGCCAGGCATGTACCACAGAGGCTGTGAAGGGGGACAACTGAGGGGAGGCAGGAGACATACAGCCTATTACTGTAGAGCAGGGCACTTGGGATGTGATAACCTTATGCCCGCCCCCTGCTCCCTGGTTAACAAAGCTTTCACTCATCCTACAAAACTGGATTGCAGCTCTAGTTCCACTGTTGGCAGTCCCTCCTCCATCACCTGAGGCATGTGAACCACTAGCCCCTCCATCAGTACCTATGAATTACCTCTATCAGTATCCCAGAATTACCTTCAATTAGGGTGCTATTTCTGGTTAACATTCTCTTTAAATAGTTGTGGACTATTAAATATAATTTCCAGTCTGTATTTAATGACAATTCAAATGTATTCATTCATACTTGGTGCAGTTTACATGGCTCATGGTGCACTTTGGCCATAATCATGATAATAATAATAATAATGTACATTATTTTTTTTATTAGAAAGAGTTTGCTCATTTTTAGAAACCTCTCTTTTTCAACAGTGTCTGATACAATACTGGCACTCCTTCTGGCTTATTACCTGTGCCTACTGTAGTGGGATTGCTTTCAGAACCAGATAAACAATAGCTTGCTTACAGTATACTCTAATGCAGCCTTGTCCCTTACTACAGTATGTATTGCTCACAGGGGTATATTGTCACACACCTAAGTAAATAGATTGGAAAAAAATAAGTGTTTTTTATTCATTTTATTAACAAATGGCTATATCGTTTTTTTAAAAACATTCTACATTTACACATTACAATGTCACATAGCCCACATACAATACAGAAAACCATACTTCACAAGCCATCATAAGTATCTACACATAGGCATAAGTTGTCAGATGAGAGGACAGTAGGGCAGTAATATAGTTCAAATATCACACTCATTTCGGAAGCCACACCCAATCCAGAAACCATCCGAGCTTGCTGAGAACCATTATCTACTGTATGTACCCTTTGCTTCCCAGTGTGAAAATATTCAAAACAAATTTTCTCAAACAGAGTTTTTTAGGGACACGGGGTTATTCAGAGTTTTTAGCAAACCAAAAAAGTAAGCAACTGGAAAAAACCATGTGCACTGCAGGTGGGGTAGATATAACATGTGCAGAGAGAGTTAGATTTGGGAGGGGGGTGTTCAAACTGAAATCTAAATTGCAGTGTGAAAATAAAGCAGCCAGTATTTACCATACACAGAAACAATATAGGCCACGCGCTATCGGCGCCCATGATTCTGCAACCCACAATGCACCCTGGAAGATTACGTTATGATTCTTTTTAAAATGTATTCCCGTGAATTGATGGGTAGGGGCCACAGTGAATTGCTTTGCCCAAGGCCTACAATGTTGTTAAGAAGGCAGCTCTGACTGTACTAAACTAGTGGATAAAAATGCAGAGAGGTGTATCTGGGTGCCCTCTTTCAATGGCTGACGTAAAAATACCAAAGCAATGGTAAGTATACAACAGGTATTATAACCAGGTGGATGGTGTAATCAACCTTCTAATAATGGTGTCATCATAGCAAATGTTTAAAATCAAATAAAAGATTTAATACAATAACAAGTGCTTAAAATGTAACAGAACAAATTACAGACAAAAGCGTACCGAAAAGGTAGCTAAGGAGCCGCAGGTGGTACAATGTGGCAGGGTGGTCCGGACTTCACCCTGCTCTGGCTCCTAAGCTTACCAAGGAAGGAAAGTCAACAATAGTCCTGGTCCAAATGTGCCAATGTCCAATAGCCAACTGGAACAGCTAGTAATAAAATCAGAGTACTTTGAACTAATTTGTCCATTTGTAGCCTCTGCAGTGTCAGATGCCTCAGTGCACCTAGCAGGGATATGGGTGGTCCAATGTTAGGGTCATTTCTGCCTTTTTAATGCAGTGACTTCATCCAAGTTATGATCTCTTTTCAAGATGTCGATCGTAATGCAATAGTCATGCTTAAAGAAAAACAAATACACAATTTCCCTCCTTTACTGCAAGTATTCTCCAAGGTTGACCCCTGAAGGGTGGAACACACAGCCACCTCTCTCTGCAAGGTTAGTTAAGACTGACCTGGGTGAAGCCACTGAAAATATCAATAATAAGTGAATCTAGAGTTAATATAATCACACTCCTGGGACCCATTTGCTCATGCATTACATAATAAATAATTGAGAGTATGATAGTTAAAGAGTGGTGGGCTCCACTAGAGAGAACATCAATACATGATGCATTACAACAGCCACTTCATTGGATGGAATAGAACTGGGTAAATAAATAATTGAATAGGAGAGAATAAATTATATGACTCCGCCTACCGAAACAACACTGATTTTATTTTACAGTATCTAGAGAAACTCGAGCTATTTTGAACAGAGCTTACATGGTGTTATATAACTCTTCTCTCTTTTCATTTATTTTAAACATTTAAAATAATAAACAGATATATAAGAAAAAAGAAACATCAGTATAGCTGGGCATACACTATACAATTATTAGGCAAATCATCTGCCAGATCTGGCTGGTTGGAATGAAAATCTGGTAATGGTTGAGAGCAAATGACAATTGACCATTTACTACCAAACACTGGAAAATGGATAATAGCTATCATTCAGACAAAGTAGTTAAATATGTGATTTAACCAATTTGTATTAACAACAGTTTTTGTCCAAACTTCAGTTCCTCACTACTAGTGTATACTTCAGCAGAGTAGGCTCATATCCTTTCACAGTCCTTCACATTCCAGCCTCTGAAAGCATAGGAGCCTTCTCTCATGATGCGCACACTTCTAGTGAGAAACTAAGTTTATACTGGTCCTCTAAAGGAAATTAATCCACTGTGGAGCTTTTCAGTGAACAGTTCATTTTCTGTATCTAATAGCATGTTGTAATTATTTATAAGGCCATGGATAAGAATAGTTAATAGTTATTTATTTACAATATATATGTATATAATATAAATGTATACAAAGTTAGATGTAAGTGATAAGGGTGTGTGAGTCAATACTGTTTGCGGGAGCGCTATCCTTATAGAGGGTCCAGTCAGCACGAGAGTGCCCTTGTAGCTAGATACCTCACGTGCGGGAGCATGCTGATGGGGAAGAGAGGAAGAGGGGGTCCGCGAGCCGGGGACAACGGCGCTAGGGCGAGCGAGACCGGCGGTTGGTGGCGCAGGAGTTGGGGGAGCGGACGGAACGGGGAGAGAGCGGAGAGGAGATACGGAGCGGCGCTGACAGGCGGGACCAGAGCGGAGACTGACCGCTGATAGAAGAAAAGGAGACAGCGCCGGCGGCTGGACGGAGCAGCGCTGACAGAAGGGGCAGGGGTATAACAGCATAGCGAGAGATGACTGTGTCCAGAGTCCCTTTGTGTTAGGAGCGCCAGCTGTGAAGAGTCAGTGAAAGGTACTGCAGCAGGAGACACAGGTGCGGGGCGGTGGCGCTGTGTGGCTGAGGGCTAATGAAGTATAATTTCCCTATACTGATGACACTAATAGCCACTCTGCTCATTAAATCTTAAGCTGCCTACAGCCCTGTAACAAAGACAGTATCCAGGTTGAATACGCGTGATTTACACTGATTATGCAGAAAGGGTATAGAGGACGGACTGGGAGCAACTGAGTCCTCAGCAGGGACAAGAGGAGTTTAGTCACAGTGGATAGGTACCATTTAGGGGGCCGTCCCTACAAGCACTCAAGTCCGCTCCATATCTCTAATACATACAAATTGCTGGGGGAGTTCATGCAGACAGCTGGATTGTGGTATAGATACCCCGTACTCCCTAAAGACTCTCAAAGCTCAGGTGTTACGTGCATACAGCTGCATATAGTCCCTGACACGTAAGCGCTGCCAGGTTGTAGAAACCTAAATTGTTTGTATTATATTTCAAGTGCTGGAAGACCTGCCTAGAGCATAGGCAGAAACTGAACCTGTTAACTAGTAATTCTTTACTAGACACCCCGCTTACTATATAAACTGATATGTACTGTAATACATGAATAGATATGTGCCATTGCGATAATGTACAAAATTGCAGTCTCGTTACCAATATAAATATTGCGTGTTTATCCATGTTATACATTGGCTAGACAGGTTATGCTCCAATAAGCTCAGGAGTTAATGGGCTTTGTTTGTGACCAAGTTAGGGATATTGTTTATGAAATAGAGCTTATTGGATAAACACGCAATATTTATATTGGGTATTAACTATTAACCAGACTGCAATTTTGTACATTATCATCTAGAATTATGGGTTTGTGGTATTAGCAAGCCTGGGTTCTGGATTTACAGCACTGTGCATTAGTATTTAATATTTTCAATATTTTTCTATTCTGTCAATTTTTTAAGCACCAGTAATGTGGAGTATCCCTCCACTGTACATATTGTAACACATTTATTGCTCAGGTTAACATTGGTCTAGCCTGTCGTATTTGTTGAATTCTCTTAGGTTAACTAAATTAACCATCTTGTTGCTGTTTGGGTTGTTAGGTAAAAGAATGAATTGAAAATGGATTTATAAAAATCAATTATTATTTATTAAAAAGGCCACGCCCGTATACAGGGGAGAGGTAACATCCTCTCCGCCTGGGTCAAATCCTTTTAACAACCAGATACACGTAACAACAATGAGTTTTATATAATACACAGTTACGCCCCTTTCTTATATCCCTCCCATATGATTTCATACATCTGGAATACAGTGTTAGGCAATAGTGTTATGCAATATTAGGACCATTGTCAAGAATACTCAAAGATACTCGTGGTCTTCAACTGTGTCCATATTAGGAATTACATCTGGACTCTATGAGCTTTTAGGATGTGCGTAGGTGGAATCAATACTTAGCCAACAAAGTTGTTTTTCTCGTCTCTCAGTGTGTGTATAAAGTTCAAATGAAATACAAATGAATCTGCTAGAAACATCTAGCTAGAACCAAAATGGATTCTGTTATGCTATACTAGTGAATATGAGAACCCTGATCTACTGTGATTATTGGGTGTATACATAATATACGTACTATCCCGTAGTACATATATATAACTGTTAGGCCTTCAGCAGGTTGCCTCTGTCACAGTATTCGACAGCTCCACCCTTTGATCAGGGACATTATCCATGTGCCCTGTCATCTCAGGAGAATTTCTGGGAACGTATAGTTCGCTAATAATCATTTCATGTAGTATTGCTATTCTGCGTTTGACAGTAGCCTTCTAAATACAACATAGGCCGCACCTGTAGGCGGTGAACATCAGATGAATGGCTATAATCACATCGGGGTCGCCAAAGAATAAACCTCATCACAGAATACATCATCACATACAATCACATACAATATACTTAAAAAACATTTTCCTAATCCTGAAAATTGAATACTAGGATTTAAACATTTATCTTTTCCAGTCCATATCATAATGCCTTGGTTAAAGTTCTTTTTTTATATCATGGACCTCCTTTATATATTTGGCAATACACGTATAGGGATCCGTAATGTCTTTGGTCAAATAAGAACAGCAGTGAGCTCAAAGTGCTGTTTCCGGAAATCAACAATATCCTCCAATTTGTGGTATTAAAGAACGTAGAACAATATGGTATCGTAATAGTTCATGTCCAATGTCCTGGAATCATCACAAATGTCCACCGTTCTGGAATATCCTATCATAAAGTTCAATCATGTTATCAATAATTTAAATGAAATAAACGTCAACTCCCAGTTGAATAATCATACGACTTCATTAGCCATAGGAGAACTTTATTAGCCACCTTTACCACTTCGAGGTTTTATTGATACTCTGGTGGCAGGAACATGTTTCCTGATTACTGAGTCAATTACTCTTTTTAGGAATAGTTCATCCTGCAAGAAAACTTTTCTCAAGTTAATATATGTTTTTGTATAAAATTGCTAAATCAATCTTCTTAAATAACAAACATCTTTAGAATTAATAGGTAACCAATTATATATCATATCCTAAGGACATGGTGACAACTACCATTCCCCGTTATGTATGATATCTTCTTTTAACCTTTGAATCTACTCCTGGTAAAATACCTTTATTAAATCATAAACTTTAATGAACATCCTATGTAACCATTACTATTTATATACCTAACTCATTATATCCAGCACATCTAGAAACCTTAGGTTAGTACATTGTAACAATCCTTTCACATTCCCTTAAATCAACCTTTTCTATCTATATAAGATCATTTTTTTTTTATTATTGACCTATTTTATTTCCATTAACTGAAATACACCCGATATGTGTAGCTAATATTATCACCAGTGGTTCTTTCTTGAGATACTGTTGTGTCTATACACCTGTACCGTGTTTCACTATTATCACGACTCTATAAAGTTTTGGTAATCACATCAAATATAACTTGCATAGAGAACTTTGGCCTGCTATTATACAATGCTAGTGTCTATGTATACATATCTTTTCCAAGGTTCTTGCAGCTTTTGATATTCTTGTAACTGTTTAAATATTTGTGTGACACATCAGAATCGTCAAATCATTTTGTAGTTTTGAATCAGTCTCTAGATAATATATCTTTGCTGGATTCCAAAAAGGATAACAAAAAATTATATAGAAGAGAGACTAAGCAGAGGCTTAGGTGTAATTCTACCACTATTGAACCAACGATTGGACCATGCCATGATTCAAATTCTGCCTTTCCTGTCTCTTTTGTAGATTAATAATGCTTAATTCTTTAAACCTTCCCTGTCACATTATGACTTTTTTTTTTTACTACGTCATAGCTTACACTGCTGCTGGAAGAGGGGGGGCACGTTTCTGCGCTGTGACAGCCCCCTAGCTCTCCATGCTACACAGCGTTGGAAACTGAAGGCTTTTTTCTTTTTTTTTTTTATAAAAATCAATCACACGGCATCCAGCCATTAATTTGCTGGCAGACCTTCTCACAATATATTGCATTAAAGAATATTTACGTATTAAACAATACCATATGGAAACTTCACTTCATAGTTAGATAGGAACATTAGATAAACACATATTTTTAACTACAGATCTGCCAAAAGCCATTTGAACACGGACATCAACTCTTGTTTCCTCAGTTCACAAATATATATATATAAACCTTATTTCAAAACTTGTAACCATGCCAATCACAGACAGAAGGTTTCTATTAGACCCAGATCTGAGAATATACTTAACTGCCCATTATGTCCCACACACAAGACACCATAAAACCCACAAAAATTTAATACAGTTTCGCTAGCGCAACGGGAGTATTCTTTTTGTACCATGGTTTTTTAATTCAATCCTGATGTACAGTATTTCATTTTCTTATCATGCTGTACTGAATCTGTGCCTAGTTTCATAAGTTGGGCTTCATACTTTAAATAATAATAAAAAAAAAAATACAGTGTGCAAACTTCAATATCTTGCTGATTTCAACAGTTTTGCCGATTTCAAAATACGCTTAGTATTGGTTGATCAGGCCAATATTATACAGCATGATTGAAATGCAAAACATAGACTGTACCCTTTGTCACAGTACTATACAAGATTGGTGCTTCTAGGGAATATTTCTTCCATACATGATATGCACACTTAGGGTTAATCCTCCCTGCCCTTCCCATACGCTGGAAAAATTTGCAATCCCTGCAATTTTTCACACACGCGACACGTCTGTCAACTGGGAAGCTGCAGTAGACCCTCTTATCACAAAACTACTATCACAAAGCAACATGCCATGTTAAAGTTGCTAGTCTCTTCGTGCACTTTATGTTAGCAAACAGGCTTAGGTTATGGTTAAAACAACCAGCAGCTCTTAGCAGCTCAGTATTGCAATATATAATTACACTCAATTACATATAATCCCTACAACCTCGGGTTGTTCACTCTATTTATTTCATGTACCCTTCTTACACACGTGTAGCTGACTAACAAGGGGAGGTGGTCTATGTGCTTTTTACTTTATTTGGCTCTAATCTTATCTTTTACTTACAGCGTTAACGAGGGCACATGATACTGTAAATGCAGATTGGAACACAGTCAGACCACGTGAAGATGGTCCAAAGCACTTATTCACGCAATCATTCATAGAGTGAAAAACACAGGTCACTGTTTCTTTGCTCAAATACAACCTTTGAATTAATTTTGGTATTCTTATTAACATGCAACAGCATCTGTTAATCATCATTCCCGAGTTACTTGGTCCTTCAACCGATTTGGACACACCTTTGGTATTAATTTTACAAACAAGCAACAACAAACAGGTCCCTGAGTTATTTTCCTAGTTTTAGTCAATCTCTCCACTCCTAATTCTCATATTATAAAAAAATACAATCACACAGACAGCTGGCAGGTATAGAAACAGCATGTACTGGAATATAGCACATACCATGGTATTCTATACTTACCAGTGCTGCAATGACTTGGGACGTTCCTTCCATCCTCAGCTGCTGGCTGGCTGGCACACCCCTTTGAGAATTTGATGAAGAGAACGACATCTATAGTTCCCCGGATGAGCCCCCATCTGTTGAATTCTCTTAGGTTAACTAAATTAACCATCTTGTTGCTGTTTGGGTTGTTAGGTAAAAGAATTAATTGAAAATGGATTTATAAAAATCAATTATTATTTATTAAAAAGGCCACGCCCGTATACAGGGGAGAGGTAACATCCTCTCCGCCTGGGTCAAATCCTTTTAACAACCAGATACATGTAACAACAATGAGTTTTATATAATACACAGTTACGCCCCTTTCTTATATCCCTCCCATATGATTTCATACATCTGGAATACAGTGTTAGGCAATAGTGTTATGCAATATTAGGACCATTGTCAAGAATACTCAAAGATACTCGTGATCTTCAACTGTGTCCATATTAGGAATTACATCTGGACTCTATGAGCTTTTAGGATGTGCGTAGGTGGAATCAATACTTAGCCAACAAAGTTGTTTTTCTCGTCTCTCAGTGTGTGTATAAAGTTCAAATGAAATACAAATGAATCTGCTAGAAACATCTAGCTAGAACCAAAATGGATTCTGTTATGCTATACTAGTGAATATGAGAACCCTGATCTACTGTGATTATTGGGTGTATACATAATATACGTACTATCCCGTAGTACATATATATAACTGTTAGGCCTTCAGCAGGTTGCCTCTGTCACAGTATTCGACATATTGTACACATGCACTGTATTTTATGCACTGACGTGTTGTTATTGTTGACAGGCGTATCCTGGCAACAATCCCCCCGCCTCCTGTGTGACGGCCCGGTGAGCAGGTATCCGGTCATGTGACCGCATCCGAGACCGGAAGCCCAGATCCCGGAAGCTGAAAGGAGGCGCGGCGAGGACGGCTGGTGAAGCGCTGGGTAAGGTATTTAAACTGTCACTGTTTATTTGATCACTGTGTGTGTCCTGATGACGGGGCTACGAGCCCCGAAACGTTGATAAAGCACCGCTTGTTTCACCTGTTACTCGTCTCCTGAGTGCCGCCGTACTTTTCCTTCTACATACACACGGACCGTAGTGTCTGGTGGGAGGGCACCGGAGCACCTTCACAGTAAGCTGTTCACTTGTGAGTGCCGGACGAATCACGTATATATATATATATATATATTAGTGATGTGCACCGGACATTTTTCGGGTTTTGTGTTTTGGTTTTGGATTCGGTTCCGTGGCCGTGTTTTGGATTCGGACGAGTTTTGGCAAAACCTCACCGAAATTTTTTTGTCGGATTCAGGTGTGTTTTGGATTCGGGTGTTTTTTTACAAAAAACCCTAAAAAACAGCTTAAATCATAGAATTTGGGGGTCATTTTGATCCCATAGTATTATTAACTTCAATAACCATAATTTCCACTCATTTCCAGTCTATTCTGAACACCTCACACTATTATTTTTAGTCCTAAAATTTGCACCGAGGTCGCTGGATGGCTAAGCTAAGCGACACAAGTGGCCGACACAAACACCTGGCCCATCTAGGAGTGGCACTGCAGTGTCAGGCAGGATGGCACTTCAAAAAAATTGTCCCCAAACAGCACATGATGCAAAGAAAAAAAGAGGTGCACCAAGGTCGCTGTGTGACTAAGCTAAGCGACACAAGTGGCCGACACAAACACCTGGCCCATCTAGGAGTGGCACTGCAGTGTCAGGCCGGATGGCACTTCAAAAAAATTGTCCCCAAACAGCACATGATGCAAAGAAAAATGAAAGAAAAAAGAGGTGCAAGATGGAATTGTCCTTGGGCCCTCCCACCCACCCTTATGTTGTATAAACAGGACATGCACACTTTAACGAAACCATCATTTCAGCGATAGGGTCTGCCACACGACTGTGACTGAAATGACTGGTTGGTTTGGGACCCCACCAAAAAAAGAAAGCAATCAATCTCTCCTTGCACAAACTGGCTCTACAGAGGCAAGATGTCCACCTCATCATCATCCTCCGATTCCTCACCCCTTTCACTGTGTACATCCCCCTCCTCACAGATTATTAATTCGTCCCCACTGGAATCCACCATCTCAGGTCCCTGTGTACTTTGTGGAGGCAATTGCTGCTGGTCAATGTCTCCACGGAGGAATTGATTATAATTCATTTTGATGAACATCATCTTCTCCACATTTTCTGGAAGTAACCTCGTACACCGATTGCTGACAAGGTGAGCGGCTGCACTAAACACTCTTTCGTAGTACACACTGGAGGGAGGGCAACTTAGGTAGAATAAAGCCAGTTTGTGCAAGGGCCTCCAAATTGCCTCTTTTTCCTGCCAGTATACGTACGGACTGTCTGACGTGCCTACTTGGATGAGGTCACTCATATAATCCTCCACCATTCTTTCAATGGTGAGAGAATCATATGAAGTGACAGTAGACGACATGTCAGTAATCGTTGGCAGGTCCTTCAGTCCGGACCAGATGTCAGCACTCGCTCCAGACTGCCCTGCATCACCGCCAGCGGGTGGGCTCGGAATTCTTAGCCTTTTCCTGTTACCCCAAGTTGCGGGAGAATGTGAAGGAGGAGATGTTGACGGGTCACGTTCAGCTTGACTTGACAATTTTCTCACCAGCAGGTCTTTGAACCTCTGCAGACTTGTGTCTGCCGGAAAGAGAGATACAACGTAGGTTTTAAATCTAGAATCGAGCACGGTGGCCAAAATGTAGTGCTCTGATTTCAACAGATTGACCACCCGTGAATCCTGGTTAAGCAAATTAAGGGCTCCATCCACAAGTCCCACATGCCTAGCGGAATCGCTCTGTTTTAGCTCCTCTTCAATGTCTCCAGCTTCTTCTGCAAAAGCCTGATGAGGGGAATGACCTGACTCAGGCTGGCAGTGTCTGAACTGACTTCACGTGTGGCAAGTTCAAAGGGTTGCAGAACCTTGCACAACGTTGAAATCAATCTCCACTGCGCTTGAGTCAGGTGCATTCCCCCTCCTTTGCCTATATCGTGGCCAGATGTATAGGCTTGAATGGCCTTTTGCTGCTCCTCCATCCTCTGAAGCATATAGAGGGTTGAATTCCACCTCGTTACCACCTCTTGCTTCAGATGATGGCAGGGCAGGTGTTATGATTCCAGCACTCTGGTCAGAGGAGATCTTATGGCAAGGACCGGAGCACTGGAACGGAATGCTGGGGAAGGGAGCAGGACAGGAAAATAGCCCCTGGCGCCCTAACTCTGTTGTCTCACCCGTGTTGTCAGTAATCCCCTGCGAGACTATGGTTTCTTGAGCCCTTGGCAGCCGCGTTTGAAGGGCGGATTATGTCTGCCCAACTTCGATGCCCCCCGGTCTTAATGAGAGACAAAGGGAAACCCGAGACAGGGTGTAACAAGAGGCCCTCTAACTAAACAACCAGGCCAGGGGCTAAGCAAACTCAAAACTATAATATGTGCGGAGAAACCGCCAGGGAATAGGACAACCAAAATATCCACTTGTCCAATTCTCCTACTGAACCCTCCGCAAATGCTCCAAACACAAAATATAAAAGGTAAAGCGGCTGAGCCGCAACACACGGCAGAGCCGCAACTCACGAACACCACTGGATATAAAACGGTGATCAGTCAGGACTCCAGGGAACCAAACGACCTCTTGGGATGAGATGACAACTCCCGAATACCGGACTTCTGAGGACTGGAATGACCGGATACAGCAGGACTGGAAACAGACTCTCAGCAAACAAAGGCAGCATGCAGGAAGCTATTACCGGCGTCTGTGAGAAGCCCTGGGAGTGTATTTAACAAGGAGTCCTCCAATCAGCTGCTAAAGGCTGATTAGAATAAATGCTGTGCAGCTGCCTTGCTGCACGGCCAGAGAGCAGGTGAATATCTTAATTTCCTAAAGCCTAGCAACGGGGAACGCGGTCCGCCAGTGGCGTCCCCGTTGCTAGGGTCCGTGCGGCTCAGCGCGCCCGGCGTCTAGCGTTGCTAGGGAGCCGGCGGCTGTACGTGCACGGCATCTCTAGTTGCTAGGCGCCGGGCCGCGCAGACCATCAAGCGGACCCCGGCGCCTAACAGTACCCCCCCCTTGAGGAGGGGTCAAGGAACCCCTAAAGCCAGGTTTCTGAGGAAATTCCCGAAAAAATGCCCTCTTGAGCCTCGGGGCATGAAGATCCTTATCCAGGACCCAAGACCTTTCCTCCGGACCATAGCCTTTCCAGTGAACCAGAAAATACAGCCGATCCCGGGACAATTTGGAATCGAGAACCTTCTCTACCAAGAACTCCTGTTGTCCCTGTACATTCACTGGAGATCTACCCTGAGAGATCTCCCGAGGAAATCTACTGGAAGAAACGTATTGTTTCAACAGGGAACAATGAAACGTATTTCCAATCCTGAGAGATCTTGGTAAACGTAACCGAAAGGCAACTGGGTTGACTCTTTTAATAATAAGAAATGGCCCAAAAATTTGGGTCCCAGTCTAGACGAGGATTGTCGAAGCCTGATGTTGCGAGTCGACAACCACACCCTATCTCCCACCTTAAAAGTGCAAGGACGTCGGAGCCTGTCAGAAAATTTCTTCTCTCGAAAGGCCGCTTTTCTGAGAGCAAGGTGCACCTTTTTCCAAATGGCTCTGAGATGGGAGGTTAAGGTAAGCGAGGAGACTGAGGAATGATGAAAAAAAGAATTAGCTCTGGGGTGAAAACCAAAAACTGAAAAGAATGGAGACTCTTTAGTGGAGGAATGACAAGAATTATTGTAAGCAAATTCAGCCAACGGAAGAAACTCGGACCGATCATTCTGGAGTTTGGCTGAATACAAGCGCAAATATTGTTTTAATGATTGGTTAACTCGTTCGGTTTGCCCGTTGGATTGTGGGTGGTAACCGGATGTTAACGACAATTTCATCTTCAATGAGGCACAAAAACATTTCCAGAATTGTGCGATGAATTGTGGACCCCGATCAGAAACAATATCAGTAGGCAACCCATGAAGCCTGAATACATGGCGGAGAAACAAAACTGCCAACCCTTGGGCAGAAGGCAATCGGGGAAGAGCAATAAAATGAGCCATTTTACTAAAACGGTCCACTACCACCCATATGACTCGGAATCCGGCTGAAAGGGGAAGGTCAACCACAAAATCCATGGAAATATGAGACCACGGCCTGAGAGGAACATTTAAGGGCATAAGTTGCCCGATGGGCAAGGAACGGGGAACCTTATGCTGTGCACAAACCTGACATGAATAAACAAATTCCTTGACGTCTTTAGAAAGACCAGGCCACCATACTGAGCGAGAGACTAACTCCAATGTCTTAGAGACTCCTGGATGCCCTGAAACTTTGTTATCATGGAATTCCGTTAAAACAGTAGCTCTCAAAAACTCAGGGACGTAAAGACGACCAGCAGGAGTAATTCTAGGAGCTTGGTGTTGAAGCTGTTTTAACTGGGTAAATAAATCTTGTGTGAGGCCCGCCCAGATGACCGAAGATGGAAGTATGGGGGTAACAGGATTGTTATTGTGAACCGGAAGAAAGCTACGTGACAGGGCATCAGCCTTAATATTCTTGGAACCAGGCCTGAAAGTGATTATAAATTTGAAACGCGTAAAAAATAATGCCCAACGTGCCTGCCGGGCATTAAGCCGCTTAGCCGATTCAATGTATTGCAGGTTCTTATGGTCAGTTAATACCGAAATAGTATGTTTTGCTCCCTCCAGCCAATGCCTCCACTCCTCGAAAGCCCACTTTACCGCCAGTAACTCCCGATTACCAACGTCATAGTTGGATTCAGCGGAGGAGAATTTCCTGGACATAAAGGCACAAGGATGTAACTCCAGAGACTCCGGATCCTTTTGAGAAAGGATAGCCCCCACTCCAACCTCCGATGCATCAACCTCCACCACAAAGGGCAATTCCGGATTAGGATGTCTGAGGACTGGAGCCGAGACAAAGGCTTGTTTCAAGGCCCGGAAGGACAACTCAGCTTCACGCGACCAGTTGGTAGGATCCGCTCCTTTCTTTGTCAGAGCTACAATGGGAGCAACCAGGTCAGAAAAAGAATGAATGAACCTCCTATAATAATTCGCAAACCCTAAAAAGCGCTGAATTGCTTTTAAATTGGTGGGTTGCGCCCAACTAAGGATGGCCTGGAGTTTCTTTGGTTCCATGGAAAATCCCTGAGGGGAAATTACCCTAAAAAAGATACTTCCGTGACATGAAACTCACACTTCTCCAGCTTGGCATATAAATGATTCTCACGTAACTTTTGAAGAACCAGACGCACCTGGGTAACATGTTGTTCCATTGATTCAGAAAAAATCAGGATGTCGTCTAAGTAAACGACCACGAATTTCCCTAGGAAGTCACGGAGCACATCGTTAATGAGGTCTTGAAAAACTGCCGGAGCATTGGACAGGCCGAACGGCATCACCAGGTATTCGTAGTGACCCGACTGAGTACTGAAGGCCGTTTTCCACTCATCTCCAGATTTAATTCGGATGAGGTTGTACGCTCCTCTAAGGTCAATTTTAGAAAAAATCACAGCAGAACGTAACTGATCAAAGAGTACAGAAATCAACGGCAAAGGATAGGTGTTTTTAACTGAGATCTTATTCAGGGCTCTAAAATCAATGCAAGGTCTAAGCGAGCCATCCTTTTTCTCCACAAAGAAGAAGCCTGCACTTAAAGGAGATTTTGATGGTCTAATAAATCCTTTCTCAAGGCTCTCTTTTACATAATCATTCATAGCCGCAGTTTCTGGCCCGGATAATGCATATAATCTTCCCTTTGGCAATGCGGCACCAGGAATTAACTCAATAGCACAATCATAAGGCCGATGGGGAGGCAGAATGTCCGCATTGCCTTTGGAGAAAACATCAGCAAACTCCTGGTATTCCACCGGAATGAGTTCTGGAATGATAGCTGCTACTCTGACTGGAAACGTGATACATTCCTTATCACAAAAAGTACCCCAATGTGAAATCTCCCCCGACCGCCAATCAATGGTGGGATTATGAAAGGCCAGCCAAGGGTGACCCAGAACAACTGGAACTGCTGGGCAATGTGTAAGAAAGAACTCGATTTTCTCGGAATGTAGAGCTCCTACTGTAAGTAGTACAGGGGGTGTACGGAGAGAAATAATCCCATTAGACAGCGGACTCCCATCTAAGCCATGCATGGTGACACACCTACCCAAAGGTAACTGAGGAATGCCTAAGGCCTTAGCCCAAGTTAAATCCATAAAGTTTCCTGCAGCTCCACTGTCAACAAAAGCCGACACCGAAGAACTGAGGCTGCCAAAGGAAACTTTAACTGGGACTAAAAGGGAGTTATTCGAGGAGATAAGCTGCAGACCTAGGTGAACCCCCTCACAATTCACCTGGTCAAAGCGTTTCCCGACTTGTTCGGACAATTACGAGCAAAATGTCCCTTACCCCCACAGTACAGACAAAGACCAGAATTTTGCCTTCTGGCTCTTTCTTCAGGAGACAGCCGGGAGAGACCCATCTGCATGGGCTCCTCTGCGTCTTCAGGAATGGAATATACACACGGACTTGACCTTACAGGTGCTCCTTTTTCAGCCCTCCGCTCTCTGAGACGACGATCAATCTTAATAGAAAGCTCCATGAGTTTATCGAGAGTCTCAGGAGCGGGGTACTGAAGGAGACTGTCTTTTATAGACTCTGATAAGCCGAGGCGAAACTGACTGCGCAGGGCTGGGTCATTCCAGCCACAGTCGTTCGACCAACGGCGAAACTCCGTACAATAAACCTCCGCAGGATTTCTACCCTGTCTGAGAGCGCGCAACTGACTTTCAGCGGACGCCTCTCTATCAGGGTCATCATACAAGAGCCCTAAAGACTCAAAAAAAGCGTCAACTGACAACAATGCCGGATCCTCTGCTCTTAAACCAAATGCCCAGGTCTGAGGATCCCCCTGGAGCAAAGAAATAATAAACCCGACCCGCTGAGATTCAGTACCCGAGGAAGTCGGTCTTAAACGAAAATAAAGTTTACAGGATTCTTTAAAATTAAAAAACTCTTTTCTATCACCAGAAAAACGGTCAGGCAAATGCATCTTTGGTTCAGGGACTACCCTTGGGGAAGCTCGCAAAAGATCTTCCTGCGACTTCACCCGAAGAGAAAGATCCTGAACCATCTGAGTAAGTTCTTGAATCTGGCTGACTAAGAGCTGACCAGGATTTGGCCCTAAACCTGTTGGATTCATGAGGCCGATAAACTCTCACAAAACTGAATGAGAAAAAATTAAACCCGTTTAATTTTAAGTTTTGGTATGGCCGGTAATAATGTTATTATTCCAGCACTCTGGTCAGAGGAGATCTTATGGCAAGGACCGGAGCACTGGAACGGAATGCTGGGGAAGGGAGCAGGACAGGAAAATAGCCCCTGGCGCCCTAACTCTGTTGTCTCACCCGTGTTGTCAGTAATCCCCTGCGAGACTATGGTTTCTTGAGCCCTTGGCACCAGCGTTTGAAGGGCGGATTATGTCTGCCAAACTTCGATGCCCCCCAGTCTTAATGAGAGACAAAGGGAAACCCGAGACAGGGTGATAACAAGAGGCCCTCTAACTAAACAACCAGGCCAGGGGCTAAGCAAACTCAAAACTATAATATGTGCGGAGAAACCGCCAGGGAAAAGGACAACCAAAATATCCACTTGTCCAATTCTTCTACCAGGCACCTCCGAGTACCAGAGAGGACTTGTGGAAGCGGAACCCTCCGCAAATGCTCCAAACACAAAATATAAAAGGTAAAGCGGCTGAGCCGCAACACACGGCAGAGCCGCAACTCACGAACACCACTGGATATAAAACGGTGATCAGTCAGGACTCCAGGGAACCAAACGACCTCTTGGGATGAGATGACAACTCCCGAATACCGGACTTCTGAGGACTGGAATGACCGGATACAGCAGGACTGGAAACAGACTCTCAGCAAACAAAGGCAGCATGCAGGAAGCTATTACCGGCGTCTGTGAGAAGCCCTGGGAGTGTATTTAACAAGGAGTCCTCCAATCAGCTGCTAAAGGCTGATTAGAATAAATGCCGTGCAGCTGCCTTGCTGCACGGCCAGAGAGCAGGTGAATATCTTAATTTCCTAAAGCCTAGCAATGGGGAACGCGGTCCGCCAGTGGCGTCCCCGTTGCTAGGGTCCATGCGGCTCAGCGCGCCCGGCGTCTAGCGTTGCTAGGGAGCCGGCGGCTGTACGTGCTCGGCATCTCTAGTTGCTAGGCGCCGGGCCGCGCAGACCATCAAGCGGACCCCGGCGCCAAACAGTAGGTTCAGGACTGTTTGGTGGTGCTCCAGTCTTCTGTACGCGGTGGCTGAATGCCGAAAGTGGCCCGCAATTCTTCGGGCCACCGACAGCATCTCTTGCACGCCCCTGTCGTTTTTTAAATAATTCTGCACCACCAAATTCAATGTATGTGCAAAACATGGGACGTGATGGAATTTGCCCAGATGTAATGCACGCACAATATTGCTGGCGTTGTCCGATGTCACAAATCCCCAAGAGAGTCCAATTGGGGTAAGCCATTCTGCGATGATCTTCCTCAGTTTCCATAAGAGGTTGTCAGCTGTGTGCCTCTTATGGAAAGCGGTGATACAAAGCGTAGCCTGCCTAGGAACGACTTGGCGTTTGCGAGATGCTGCTACTGGTGCAGCCGCTGCTGTTCTTGCTGCGGGAGGCAATACATCTACCCAGTGGGCTGTCACAGTCATATAGTCCTGAGTCTGCCCTGCTCCACTTGTCCACATGTCCGTGGTTTAGTGGACATTGGGTACAACTGCAATTTTTTGGACACTGGTGACTCTTTTTCTGAGGTCTGTGTACATTTTCGGTATCGCCTGCCTAGAGAAATGGAACCTAGATGGTATTTGGTACCGGGGACACAGTACCTCAATCAAGTCTCTAGTTGCCTCTGAATTAACGGTGGATACCGGAACCACGTTTCTCACCGCCCAGTCTGCCAAGGCCTGAGTTATCTGCTTTGCAGCAGGATGACTGCTGTGATATTTCATCTTCCTCGCAAAGGACTGTTGGACAGTCAATTGCTTACTGGAATTAGTACAAGTGGTCTTCCGACTTCCCCTCTGGGATGACGATCGACTCCCAGCAGCTACAACAGCAGCGCCAGCAGCAGTAGGCGTTACACTCAAGGATGCATCGGAGGAATCCCAGGCAGGAGAGGACTCGTCAGACTTGCCAGTGACATGGCCTGCAGGACTATTGGCTTTCCTGGGTAAGGAGGAAAGTGACACTGAGGGAGTTGGTGGTGTGGTTTGCAGGAGCTTGGTTACAAGAGGAAGGGATTTAGTGGTCAGTGGACTGCTTCCGCTGTCACCCAAAGTTTTTGAACTTGTCACTGACTTATGATGAATGCGCTGCAGGTGACGTATAAGGGAGGATGTTCCGAGGTGGTTAACGTCCTTACCCCTACTTATTACAGCTTGACAAAGGCAACACACGGCTTGACACCTGTTGTCCGCATTTGTGTTGAAATAATTCCACACCGAAGAGCTGATTTTTTTTGTATTTTCACCAGGCATGTCAATGGCCATATTCGTCCCACGGACAACAGGTGTCTCCCCGTGTGCCTGACTTAAACAAACCACCTCACCATCAGAATCCTCCTTGTCAATTTCCTCCCCAGCGCCAGCAACACCCATATCCTCATCCTGGTGTACTTCAACAGTGACATCTTCAATTTGACTATCAGGAAGTGGACTGCGGGTGGTCCTTCCAGCACTTGTAGGGGACGTGCAAATGGTGGAAGGCGCAAGCTCTTCCCGTCCAGTGTTGGGAAGGTCAGGCATCGCAACCGACACAATTGGACTCTCCTTGGGGATTTGTGATTTAGAAGAACGCACAGTTCTTTGCTGTGCTTTTGCCAGCTTAAATCTTTTCATTTTTCTAGCGAGAGGATGAGTGCTTCCATCCTCATGTGAATCTGAACCACTAGCCATGAACATAGGCCAGGGCCTCAGCCGTTCCTTGCCACTCCGTGTCGTAAATGGCATATTGGCAAGTTTCCGCTTCTCATTAGATGCTTTCAATTTTGATTTTTGGGTCATTTTACTGAACTTTTGTTTTTTGGATTTTACATGCTCTCTACTATGACATTGGACATCGGCCTTGGCAGACGACGTTGATGGCATTTCATCGTCTCGGCCATGACTAGTGGCAGCAGCTTCAGCACGAGGTGGAAGTGGATCTTGATCTTTCCCTATTTTAACCTCCACATTTTTGTTCTCCATTTTTTAATGTGTGGAATTATATGCCAGTATCAATAGCAATGGCCTACTACTATATATACTGCGCACAACTGAAATGCACCACAGGATGGATAGTATACTTGACGACACAGAGGTAGGTAGAGCAGTGGCCTTCCGTACCGTACTGCTATATATACTGGTGGTCACTGTGTCAGCAAACTGCAAAACTAAAATGCACCACAGGTATAGAATGTAGATGGATAGTATACTTAATGACGACACAGAGGTAGGTACAGCAGTGGCTTTCCGTACCGTACTGCTATATATAGTATACTGGTGGTCACTGTGTCAGCAAACTGCAAAACTAAAATGCACCACAGGTATAGAATCTAGATGGATAGTATACTTAATGACGACACAGAGGTAGGTACAGCACTGGCCTTCCGTACCGTACTGCTATATATAGTATACTGGTGGTCACTGTGTCAGCAAACTGCAAAACTAAAATGCACCACAGGTATAGAATGTAGATGGATAGTATACTTAATGACGACACAGAGGTAGGTACAGCAGTGGCCTTCCGTACCGTTCTGCTATATATACTGGTGGTCACTGTGTCAGCAAACTGCACAACTGAAATGCACCACAGGTATAGAATCTAGATGGATAGTATACTTAATGACGACACAGAGGTAGGTACAGCAGTGGCCTACTGTACCGTAATGCTATATATTATATACTGGTGGTCACTGGTCAGCAAAACTCTGCACTGTACTCCTCCTATATAATATTATACTGGTGGTCCCCAGTCCCCACAATAAAGCAGCACACTGAGCACAGATATGGAGTGTTTTTCAGCAGACAACGTATACTGGTGGTCACTGTCAGCAAAACTCTGCACTGTACTCCTGCTATATAATACAGCTGCACCCCAGTCCCCACAATTAAGCAGTGTGAGCACAGATATATGCAGCACACTGAGCACAGATATGGAGCGTTTTTTTCAGGCAGAGAACGGATAACTGGTGGTCACTGATCAGCAAAACTCTGCACTGTACTCCTCCTATATTATACAGCTGCTCCCCAGCCCTCCCCACAATTAAGCAATAATGCACAATCAAGTTCAACAATAACGGAGAGGACGCCAGCCACGTCCTCTCCCTAACATTTCCAATGCACGAGTGAAAATGGCAGCGACGCACGGCTGCTTATATAGAATCCGAATCTCGCGAGAATCCGACAGCGGGATGATGACGTTCGGGCGCGCTCGGGTTAACCGAGCCATACGGGAGAATCCGAGTATGGCTCGGACCCGTGTAAAAAGGGTGAAGTTCGGGGCGGTTCGGTTTCAGAGAAACCGAACCCGCTCATCACTAATATATATAGTATATTCTAGAAGAGTTAGTCCATGTTAAGTAGTCTAACATCTTTAACTTCTAGTAGTGTGTATACATTTAGTGGTACGGCTCTGATATAAGCTATGTAATATAAGATATAGCTGTTGCTATGTTGTAGTTCTAAATTAAATACATACTATAAGATGGATGAGATAACATAATTTATTAATGTTAGAAAATATATATAAAAAATAAAATTAGTAAGAGAATTGTGACAAATTAATATAGTTCTGCCATCTGGGACATGCTCTATATATAAGATCCTGGACTAAGGAAATAGGACTTATTCTCCAATAATCAAACACTTGAAATAACAAACAGCTGGTATTACCCAAACAATGGTGGTTGAATGTTCAACTACAGTCTTTATGCATGAAGCAATTGTTTTAGCTGTGTTGGATAGCCCTCTGGGTTTCCATAAATATGTTGCTGAGGAGTAGATTAAAAGGCCAGGAGAAATTGGAGTATTAGAATTCTAATTGTCCTTGTGGCATTTTGGTGGTCTTAATGCATTTTCCTTATCTTAGTCACCCAGCTTCATCAGAAATTATTCTCAGTATGACCGGAGCCCCTTTTAAACTTCCTTAATGAACTGGTTAGTAAAAACTGTTCCCCTAATAATAAACTCATCCTGATATAAACAGACCCTTTATTTTGGAAGTGTATGTGTGATACCCAGTATTGCAGACGCTAGATCTCAGACTTTATTAATAACTGGGTCTCACTGATTAACGTGGCAAACTGTAAGAAAAACAGAAGTAATGGAGGTGTTAGGAACCCTGAAGGAAGAAGATTGTCAGACAGGGTGTCCCCGCGCTGCCGGCGGGACACATACGGGGATCAACTGAGAGGGGATAAAAAGAAGAGAGACGGGCTCGAGGAGGACAGTTGGTGTGACGACGCCGAGGTGAGCCGCCCTGAGCAGAGTGCGTGTCAGACACTGACTGAAGCTGAGGAGATCGGGAGGTTGGTGTAGAGAGCGGGGCAGCGGACAGCCAGTAACCGGCCCCAGACGGACAGACGAGTGAAGCAGGCTTACCATCACGGAGAGAAGGAGAGGAGGCGGCTTCCCCACAAGGTACGGGGCGGAGGCAGCGGTCACTGACCAATGCGCAAATTCCAGGGCCGGCCTCACGACGGAGCGTCATCCTCCCTCCCTGCCATCACGGAGATTAGGCGGCTTCCCTGAACTGTACTGGGCGTATACAGCAGAAACCCCAGTGAGACGGCATCAGGTTGGAGCTTAACCTTCCATCCCTGTCAGACGGAGCGGGAGCGGCGCACGGCCTCTCGGAACGGTACTGCCATCAGAAAAGTACCGCCAGCCTAAAGGTACCGCCATATAAGAATTATACCGTTAATGACGGAAGGGAAGAGGAGGGACAGAGTAAGGGCGATATAAATGCAGAGACACTGAAATTTAGCCCACCAAGCTAGCTAAAATCCAAGATAGCTCTCTATACCTGCTGGACTCTGTGACAGCTTAGTACTAACGGAAAGACAGTGTAAATACCGGGGCCTACAGCTCATATTAGTCTAGTAGCCAGAGAGACAAGGGCTGACCGTAGCCCAGTATAGTGATACTGGGAACCTGTCCATACAGCATCACACAGTCCCGGAAAGAAATAGTCACATTAACTAACCAAAGTCGTCAGCAGTATTGATACCACGAGTCAGCTATCGCTAACGGAGCAGACGGATGAAAGGAAGGAGGGATAATAATACAGTAACTGGCGGTAGTACATAACTATTGATCTATCCTTCAGTGGGCAGACGCTAGTACAGGATAGAGAGTTGAGGATTCTCCGATTTCAAGTTGACCTGCAGGTAGCCCTAACGAATAAAGGATATAGAAAACAACTACTAGACAGAGAGAACTATAACGTTAAATTTCATTAACCTACATCCACATTTCCCTGTATAAAGGAATTGGAAGATTAACTGTCGGTGTCCCAGCGAGCAAAGGAGATTATAGCGTAGGGAAAGTTACCTCACCCAGGGAATATAATATCACCCTCTACAAGTGCACCAACGTATGAATAATCAGCTGAACTGCGGGTATTGTTAGGGGAGTTAAACTGCGGGATCGGGCTATACGGGAAATAGTCAAGCAATGTAATATGTCATTGAGGTATTGTACCAGTTTGATATGATGTTTTGTTCTGTCCTTCATATACGGTAAATTGTACTAACCATTATTTAGGTAGTGGAAGGAGAAGGAGGTTCCGGAGTCACCCTGGTTCCCGGGTTCCTGTTAAATAAAACTTTATTTCATATGATGTGGTCTTATGTACATTAATTAGAGTCATTGGTATTGTATGATACTCACCTCAGCCAGGACAATTATTCCACACGTCCGGATCTGGGAAGACCTGTAGAGAGAAGGAGAGAGAGAGAGAGAGAGCGTATCAATTACCAGGTAACCTTACCAAGTCTAGAGACCTTATCCAATAGCCATTGATATCTAACAGTATTTCGACCGCTGAGTAGCACAAAGCATTTAGTGGCGTCACGAACAGGATACAGTCACCCCACGCGAGGAAGAGTGCAAGTTAAGAAAATGTCCAAGGAACAGGAGCAGTCCACGCCCTCAGCTAGCGGAGAATCCAGTCAGTCCACCTCGGGAATCCCTAGTATGGCGCAAATAAATCCAATCCCGTTACCCTACTACTTCGGGGCCCCGTGGCTTCCCACCTACTACGGAGATAGAATTAATTCCGTAGGGAATACATTGACTGATTTCAAGAATAAGATGAAGTCAATGTTTCGCCTCTATCCCTTAAACGAACAACAAAAGGTTGAGATTCTCATCGGACAATTGAAAGGATCAGCACAGCGTGAAGTTATTTCCTGGCCCGCTGGGGAGAGAAAGACCATTGAACAGATACTACAAAGACTCGCTACTACATTCGAGTTACATACCATGTCAGAACTAAAGATGAGATTCTATGCTAGGAAACAACGTCTGGGTGAAACACTTAGAGATTTTGCGTTAAGCTTGCAGGAAGCTTTAAAAGCAATCCGTACCGTGGATGAGAGTGAAATGGAAAATAGTGATGAAACCCTAATATCCCAATTGATTGAAGGAGCAAATAGAGAAGGAGTAAGAGCTCAACTCAGACTACTTAGAATGCAGAAACCTGATCAGTCTTTCTTAGATTTTAAGGAGGCTGCGATTAAAGTAGTGGGGACCGAGGTAATCCAAGAGGTCAGTTTCCCGGAGATGCCCGGGTATCTGGAAGGACAGATGCCCAATGAAGACGGCTCCCTTCAGTCAGTACGGAACAAGAGAGTAACTGACATTGGAAGTCAGAATTTTCAGACACCTACCATGGACCCAATCAATCTATATTCCTATCACATGTACACCCAGACACATTCACAGTAGGGTTAATATTTGTTGGGAGCCAATTAACCTACCAGTATATATTTTTGAATTGTGGGAGGAAACCGGAGTACCCGGAGGAAACCCACGCAAGTACGGGCTAAATAAACTTGAAAGTTTGGGATTGGATATTAGGATTATTGAATGGATAAGATCTTGGTTGAAGGATAGAAAACAGAGAGTTGTGGTAAATGGAGTGCATTCACAGGAGGGAAATGTTACCAGTGGAGTACCCCAGGGATCTGTACTTGGAACAGTGCTTTTTAATATCTTTATTGGTAACATTGCAAATGGCAAAAAAGGGAAAGCATGCCTTTTTGCAGATGACACAAAGGTATGTAACAGGGTAGACACACCAGGTGGGGTAAAACAAATGATTGAGGATCTAGGTAGACTAGAGGAATGGTCAAGAGTCTGGCAATTACAGTTTAATGCCAAAAAATGCAAAATCATGCACTTGGGTCTCAAAAATCCTAAAGCTAAATATAGTATTAATGGCACTATACTGGAAACTATTGAGGAGGAAAGGGATCTAGGAGTCACTATTTCAGATGACTTAAAGGCAGGTAAGCAATGTAACAAGGCAATGAGGAAGGCTAGTCAGATGCTTGGCTGCATTGGGAGAGGAATCAGCAGCAGAAAGAAAGAAGTAATAATGCCACTGTATAGGTCATTGGTACGGCCTCATCTAGAATACTGTATTCAGTTCTGGAGGCCATATCTTCAAAAGGATATTAATACATTAGAAACTGTACAAAGGAGGGCAACTAAAATGGTGCATGGCCTACATCACAAAACATACCCAGAAAGACTAAGAAATCTCAATATGTGTAGTTTGGAGCAGAGAAGGGAAAGGGGGGGACATGATAGAAACTTTCAAATATATCAAGGGTTTTAACAAAGTCCAGGAGGGAAACATTCTCCAAATGAAGAGAAGCAATAGGACACGAGGACATGCACTGAGGCTGGAGGGGGGGAGGTTCAGGGGAAATTTGCGGAAAAATTATTTCACAGAAAGGGTAGTGGACAAGTGGAATAGCCTCCCATCAGAGGTGGTAGAGGCTAAGACGGTAGAGCAATTTAAACATGCATGGGATAGACATAAGGATATCCTTACAAAGAAATAAGGATCAAATAAGGTTAGAGATAAAAATAATGTAAAAAAAAAAATAAGGGGCAAACTAGATGGGCCAAGTGGTTCTTATCTGCCGACAAATTCTATGTTTCTATGTTTCTATATACAAACTCCGCACAGTTAGGGCCATGGTGGGAATCGAACCCATGACCTCAGTGCTGTGAGGCAGTAATGTTAAACATTACACCATCCATACTGCCCATAACAATCTACATTGATTACAAGAATTTCTTGTTTCTAAAGAATGCTCAGTGTCTTAATCACAGGCAGGCTTGCTGGGGCATGTTCTTCACCAAATTTTAAACTGGTATTTTATCCAGGTTCACAAAATGGCAAGTTCATCCTCTGTGTTCTGAAGCTGAAGATTCAGAAAAGCATCCGATTCTAATGCGCCCTACACACTGGGTGATAACACTGCAAGATATGAACTATCTCGTTCAGTAATGAATGAGATAACGTTAATATCTGTCAGTGTGGAGGCACCAGCGATGAACAATGCGCTCGTTCATCGCTGATGCCCCTTTGGCTGTGCATGCAGGCCAATATGGACGAGATCGTCCATATTTGCCTGCACGTCTACGGAGCCGGGAGACGGGGGAGTGAAGAAACTTCACTCCCCCCGTCACTGCTCCCCCACCGCCGGGTTGCCCGTCTGCCGTATCGACGGTCAGGCAACTCTGCGGCACATCGCCGAGGGCCCATAAGTCCTGCAGTCTTCACCACCACTTACATCGCTCCACCAGTTGGGAAGACCTTTGTGTCAACCAAGCTAAGAGGTAAACTTTTTTGCTGGGCTAATATGCCTTACGCTTTTCTCGACATGTACAAAAGGTGGATATAGTTCCGCACTGGGTTATTAAGCAGACAGTAGACTTCAAAGAGGATTTGTGTCCTGTACCAACTATATGTAGATTGTACTGTATTCCACAGTTAATTATCTGATATCGGTGGTGCTCCCTGAGTCAGTAATGAATATAGTGTACACAGAGAAGGAAAAAAGAAAGACTCTTTGTTGGGGCACACTTTTAATGAAAAATTGATAAACAACAAAATTTAACTTTTAATTATACTTATATAAAATTAATGTGGCAAAAGACAAACAAACGTTCATAAAAGGCAAAAATGAGTGTTGCACATAAGCTTCACGTTAGAGTGCGTACCTATAATAGTAGCCTGTGATTGCCCTGGTGAAAATATTCATATTGTAAATATAACCTGTCGATATAAATATATAATTGACAGTTTGATTAATATATTAAGGGTACCTCACTGTTTTACCTCAATTCAGATATCTCATATACCAAGTATTTAATTGGATGTATATAAATGTTTAAAACGGAAATGGAAAAGTTTTTGTTGCTTTGTTGGTTATTATTTACTGTCTGCGACAATGTTTGGCAGACATGTCACCATTAGCCATTTTGTTCTACAAGGTACTTAGGGGGTTAATCAGACCCGATCGCTGCTGTGTGTTTTCGCACAGCAGCAATCGGGTCTGACCCGCGCTTGCGCCAGCACCGCAATTCGCCGATGCGAGGCCCCACCAGCAGAGGGAGTGCCGGACTAGGACGGGATGGATGACGAAAGCGATCACACCGGCGATCACAAGAAGATTGATAGGAGGAGGCTGTTTGTGGGGGTTAACTGACCGTTTTCAGGGAGTGTCCATGAAAATGCACGCGTGTCCAGGTGTTTGAAGGGAGGGATCCTGACGTCATTGCAGTGGAAGAGTAAGTCCTGAGCTGTGCAGAGACTGCACAAGCGATCTCACCCCTGCACAGCGACTACCCGCTCCCCCTGTAGGCGGCAACTACCTGATCGCAGGGATGCAAAAAACGTACCCTAATGATCAGGTCTGAATTAGACCCTTAGTCAGATATAGAGAAGGACCCCTGCTGGTTCTAGGTAACATATAAATAAAAATATATATGTTGCTCTTATACACTCTGTGTTGGAACTGTTCACCCAAAGAAGAGTGAGGGAAAATGTCAAATGTGTGTCAATACATAATCAGGTTTTGTCATGAAAGAAGAGAAATTGGTAAGTGGAGGAGTTATGTTTGTGTGTTAATAACACACCATGTGTGTGAGACAGAAAGATCAAGTTCATACACAATTGAAGGGATCAGTTATCCAAATGCAGCAGATGCCTAGAGTCCTTACAGTGGATATTTAATAGGTTAGAATAGATGTGGATTTATTACTTCTGCTTTTCAGCTAACTAGTTTACTGTACCTGGTATTCTTTGGGGTTCTCCCCACAAAATACAGACCAGGCCTACCATTGATTAGCTTCCAAGGTTAGAAGAGATTGGGCGTATCCTATGGAGTATGACAGTAATCTGCTGAATGAGAGAGTATTGGTTCCACAGAAGAAGAAATTGTGCTTCTGCTGTCCAGGGAGCTGTTGGATATATATGTCTCTGTATCAGAGATTATATTTATCCTCTCTGGAAGAGAGAGTACATTTGAGACATTAAAGAGCAAGGTAAGATAAAAGTTGGAAACAGAATAAGTAATAATCAAAAACCATTAGTATAGTTTAAATCATGCACTGGTGCTGTTTTCTGAAAATCCGAATTAACTTGAGCAGGTGGTGTGTTATCAACCTACTTATAAACCAATATAGAAAAAACGTATAATCAAATTTTCTATTTGGAGTGCTGAATGGTGGAGACAGATCAAGATGCAAAGCATTACCCATTTAGGCAATTAAATAATTACAGAGCCCAGGTCTCTCACATCAAAAAGACCAAAAACCCCTTTCTGACAAATGTCGCCAAATATAGGGCAAAAACCCTTCAAACTGTTTGGAGTGAAAATATATATACACATAGACCAACAGACAGTTTTGCAGGATTTAAAAAAATAGAATAGCAGAAAAAATATCAATCATCAAGGACCCTCAAAAATTCATTCTGACAGTTTTTTTTAACAGATATGAAGTAAATTGTTAGGAGAGACTAAGGGCCAAATGTAATAGAGTTAGAGTTTCAGAAAGTGAGAGATTTGGTAAGGGTTTTCAGTTTTTTTTTAAAGTGGCAATCATTTCCACTGCAAAACCAGGTTGATCTGTGTAAATGATTGCCACTTTAAAAAAAAAGGCAAAACCTTACCAAATCTGTCACTTTTTGTAACTCTCACTCTATTAAATTTGGTCCTAAGTCTCTAATCATAACAGGCCATAGCAGACCATCAGGTAGTTATTCAAATGCATTTAAAGATAATTTATTAGAACATACCCCCTGAGATGGGTATGGGCATTGCAGTGCCCTTTTTCCCTCACCAAACGGACTGTTTCACCTCTATTCAGGCTTGTTCACTGGTGTAGGTGTGCAGTAATCATTAAGTATTTATAGTGTTAAGGATTAAGTCATAAAGAGGGAGGAGTATAATGTGACCTACTTCTATAGGTTAATCCGGGGAGCCATGCTCTAATGGGTGGTCCTGGTATGTGCATTAACTGGAAGCCCCAGGTGTCTGAGATGTGAGTGCTCCGCCGATAGCGTGTACATCTGGTGATGCACACATCTAAAGCCGCATCACTTCCGGGCTTGCATCACTTGACATGTTGCACTTTTCTTGACATGTTGGTTCCCAGAGATCTTTAGAATTTCTTCAGAGGTTCCATTGGTGGCCTTCCATGAAGACTGATGTTATCTGTACCCAAGCATCCATGGATTTCATCATGGATCTTCTTCAAGTGGTCACAATACCATCTGGGTAGTCATTGATCAATTTTCTAAAATTATGCACTTCATCCCAATCAAGTTGTTACCATAAGCTCCAACCCTAGCTCAACTGTTTTTATCAGTGATCTTTAAGCTCCATGGCTTACAAACTGAGATATTTTCTGATTGAGTACAGTTTGTGGCTAAGTTTGGAGAGCCCACTGTTCAGCCTTACAAGTGGAACTGAAATTTTCTACTGCCTATCATCCTCAAACTAACAGTCAATTGAGAGGGTTAACCAAGACCTGGATACCTTCTTATGCCTCTATTTCTCCTCCTCTGAAGATAAGTGGTTAGAGCTACTACCCTTGGCAGAGTTTGCGCATAATAATTTATACCATAATTCCAATGGAGAGACTCTTTTATTCACATTATATGGTCTTCACCCTCGAGTTCCTTATGAGTCTCTAATTCCTTCCACATATTTTTGTTGAAGCCTCTGATTTTAAACCATTTCAGTCTGTCCTTCCTAAAGCTCTGAAGGGTAATACGTAATGAGGGACTGAGTCTGAAGTCAAGACAATTTTAGATTCCCATTGTCATTAGTTGGATTCAATACAGTATCTGATTGATTAGAAGAGTTATGGCCCAGAAGAGAGAGCCTGGATTGATGCTTCTTATGTACACCCCCCGATTTGATTCTGAAGTTTAATTTGGTGACTTAATTTAAAACCCAAAGAGTATCCAGAGTCCACTCCAAAGGGGGAGCTTGGTTTCCTGGCGCTTACCTGTCTGGTGCAGTGCTGTCTGCTCTGTGCTCCATCAGTTCTAGTACAATATTTGCTACGCCGATTCTAATCTAACATTTATACATGAGTTCCAGACCAATATCTGGACTCACAGTTTTAGGTTGACACCTGTATCCCAAGCTCCAGTCAGAAATCTAGAATTCCCAGATCTTAAGCTAGGTACACTTATGAGTATCTTAATGACAGATCTCAGCAATGCTGATCCACTACAGAGATCATAGCACAGGATATTTATTTACACTCTACAATATAATGACGGTACTGGCTCAGAATATAACACCATTAGCAACAGAATGAGCAATGAGGTCTACCTCACTATAACATAACAGTGAACAAACAACAGGGATATTGGCTATATTACAGTCACTGACCTTAACATAATAGTGTATCCAATATGCATTCTGTTACATCTAAACTGAGTTGACCTCCTGTGTCCTTCATATTGACAAAATATATCTTGCAGTAAGTCCAATTTGTTCTTCTATCACCTCATCCACACTTGTTTTTGTTTGTTACTCCTTTGGGAAATCTGCTATGCAGCTCTGTCAGTAGGCAGCAGAGATTTCCATTTGTTGCTAAACAAAATAAAATACCCATCTGTTATTTTCTATGACAGTATAATATTTCTATTTCAGCTGCTTTCTCAAACATGTACTTGACATTATGTCATTTAGGGATATATCCTGTGCATGTAATTTGATGGCTAGTAAGTGGGTGAATGGTAGAATTATATTTAGTAACACTGAGTGATCCTAATGTATCTATGGTGTAAAAGGGCAAATGATGACCTTTATCTTTGTGCTACAGTATATTTAGTATTACAGCAATTAGTAAATGTGCTATAACTTGGTTATCAGATTACAGCACACAGAATGCAGTAATATGTAAATACAAGTTCACAGTGCATAAAATTAAACAATCTATGCAACCATAGGAAGACACTTACGCTATTGAAAAACTGATGATGCACATGCAGATTATACAGATGGATGTCTCACTAAGGGGGTAATTCTGAGTTGATTGCAGCCTCAAGTTTGTTAGCAGTTGGGCAAAACCATGTGCACTGCAGGGGGGGACAGATATAACATGTGCAGAGAGAGTTAGATTTGGGTGGGGTGTGTTCAATCTGCAATCTAACTTGCAGTGTAAAAATAAAGCAGCCAGTATTTACCCTGCACAGAAACAAAATAACCCACCCAAATCTAACTCTCTCTGCCTCTCCTGCAGTGCACATGGTTTTGCCCAACTGCTAACGAATTTGCTGCTGTGATTAACTCTGAATTACCCCCTAAAAGTAGTAGCTGAGAACCAATAAGCCAACCAGTAGATTTTATTATTCTATTAATACTTAATAACTAAAATACAGACGTGTCCTGTTACATCCTTGCTGTGGGAGAAAGTGTGTTACGGCATAGCGCAGCCTCCTGTAAACCAGCAGATCTTCCATTGACTGCTATGGGTAGTGGGGAGCATGTGTATGCAAGCTCACGCTACCGCCACCTGCTTCCCTAGGAAAAGTTATGGGTAGCGCGAGTATAAGCTACCGCTACCACCGCTGAAATACCCCCACCAGCTCGCTATACATACAGAGCTGTACCCGAGATACTGTACAGCTAGCAGAAGCGCTCATTCTCACGCTTCCGGTACCATATGTGGGTCACAATGTGCGTAGACACATCTTTAAGTGAAATAATGACATGGACACAAAAGATTTTGGGAAAAAATGAGTCACAGCTTAGTATTGGTTCCTCCCTGAGCTGGAGACCATGTACTCCCTTGAGGTAGTGACCCACTTACACTCCATCTACTCTACTTTCAAAGTGGAAGTGCTAGTCAAGCCCTGTTGTGCCAAATTGAGCCACTGAGGAGCACTGCATTACAGCAAGCATTACCACAACAAAAATGAAAAAAGTTGATAAAAAAACAAACATGTCAGGTGGATGGGAGGGATCACAAACTGGAAATAGTAAAATGGCTTCTTCTCTATACTATTTAAAAGAAACTAAAGCCCACCCCATAATGCCACTAACTAGCTGGCTGCTCTAAATTGAAAGCCAACTACCTCAGCTCTAAAACTAAAGGACATAACCAATGCTAACTAGTATTAATTATATAAAAACCAGGTGATCATATCTCCTAATGCTTACTCAAGCATTTTTATTTTCAACATACAAGTACTGTAAAGATCAAGATGTTGCATGAAGCTAGAAAGGCTCTGCTGACGTTATGGGGTATATTCATCACAGTCTGAATCTCAGATGTGGATGGGATGTGTTAAAACTGCTCAAACTCTGTTGCGGGACTCAACCGGCAGGCCTATCTTGCTGCTAAGCAAATGTACGACTCACTATGTACGGAGCGGGCGAGATTCTCGTATGATCTACAAAGGAATAGATTTTTTCGAGGGGGAAATAAATCCGGGAGGTTATTGGCGAACCTGGTACGGTCATACTCCGCTCCTTCTCGTATCCCCCAACTAATCACAGACTCGTCTACAACCATCTTTGATACCCCCTCAATATCTGAGGCCTTCTTACAATATTATAACACTCTCTATGAAGCCCCCCCGGATCATCCGACTCTTGGAACGCAATTCCTTGAGAGGGCAAAACTACCTGTTTTAACGGAGGAGGAAAGACAATCCTTAACTGAACCGGTCACAGAACCGGAACTACTTTCCCTGATTAAAGCATTACCCAATGGTAAGTCCCCTGGCCCGGATGGATTTGGGGCGGAGTATTATCGAATTCTGCCCCCCCATCTGGCACCTCATTTATTATCCCTTTTCAATGCACTGTTGGAGGGAAAACCCCCTCCTATGGGATTTGGAGACGCCAGAATTGTGTTGTTTACAAAACCGGGAAAAGATCCCCGATATACTCAATCTTACAGACCGATCTCATTATTGAATCAGGACCTGAAGCTTTTCACAAAACTAATTGCAATGAGACTTCAACCAATCCTGAATAGGGTCCTACATCCTGCCCAAACAGGGTTTGTCAAAGGTAGAACCTCAGTTCATAATATCCGCACACTGATTGCAGCAATGTATAGTGCACAACAAACTGCCTGCCCCGACGCCCTTATTGTTAGTTGTGACGCCGATAAGGCGTTTGATCGTGTCTCTTGGTCTCATTTGCTTCGTATTTTTCATGCCCAGCAATTTGGTGAGGAATTCACCCATCTGTTCAAAATGTTATATACACTACCTCAGGCACATCTGACTGTAAATGGCTTAAACTCGTCTGCCTTTACGTTAGGTAGAGGGACCCGTCAGGGCAGCCCTCTTTCCCCCCTGCTATTCAATCTAGCCCTAGACCCATTGATACGTCATTTTATACAAGATCCTACTTGGCAAGGTATTAGGGTAGGTGACAACGAAGTTAAGGTATCTGCTTTTGCAGACGACTTGTTATTATATTTTGCTGATCCCAAACAGGCATTTCCATCGTTACTGACCACACTGCATGACTTTAATTTAATTTCTGGATTTCTTATCAATTTTGATAAGACAGAGGTGCTGGCGTTGGGAGGGGAGGCGGCACGGGATTGGGGCGATTCATTTCCCTTCAAATGGGCCCACAGTTACTTAAAATATTTGGGCCTTCGCGTCCCGCCACTTCTTACTGACCTATATACGGTGAACTTTTCTTACCACATTACCCAAATGACGAATGATTTTTTGAAATGGCAACATCTCCCTATTTCTTATCTGGGTCAATGTCATCTATATAAGATGATCTCCTTCCCTCGACTACTCTACCCAATCCAGATGCTTCCATTTATATTGTCCAAACGAGATGTCCATTCTATTAACACAGCCCTTACTAAATTTATTTGGGCAAACAAACGTCCCCGCATCTCACTTATTAAACTAAAACAACCCCTCTCACTTGGTGGTATTAATCTTCCCTGTCCTGAAGACTATTCCCTAGCCGCCAACTATAGATATGCTCTGGATTGGATAGGGGATTGTGACAAATTTCGTTAATGTAGCTTTGGAACAGGCTCTCTCACCTCAACACACTTTAGTACACTCGTTGCATTTTGCTGTTATTCCTCCTCAACATGACAGACTTCATAATCCATTAATATATACGCCATGTATAGCTTGGCGTAAACTCAGGAAACGCCAAGGCCTATCCCTAACGGATTCTTTATTTCAGCCGTTGTGGTGTAATCCGCGTTTCCAGGGTGGAGAAGATAATAGGATTGTTAACGGTTGGCATCTCCAGGGCCTCTCCCTTCTATATCAATTTCTGAATACAGAATGCTCCGCAATATTGACTATAGCACAACTAAAAGAAAAATTCCCCACTCTTCATTTTCCCCTGTTTGCCTTTTTCCAAATCCGTAGTTTCGCCACTAGCATAATATCACGACTACACCCTCCTGATCGCACCTTTCCCCTGGATGGTCTGGTACGACAGTCCCCAGGAGCACCGTATAATACTTCTTTAATCTATTCTCACACTAGGCGGAGGTTGGATCTGTCTAGGCTCACAACAGGGATGGCCAAATGGATAGACGACTTCCCAGACACCGATCTTCTGACGGTGATTCGGTGGTGTGGTCTACTAAATAAACAACTAGTCTCATCTTCCTATGCAGAGATGCACTTTAAGATATTACATAGAGCCTACTACACCCCTAGACTTAGGTTCCTCACTGGAGTATCTGACAACTCTTTATGTTTTAAATGTAACTCCCCCGATGCCGATATTATTCATTGTCTCTGGGCATGCCCGGTAGTACAGTCATTTTGGATGGCAGTTCAAACCTATATTAATATGGAACTTCGCATCTCCTTTAATATCACTATGGCCTGGGCTTTCTGGAACTCCGTGCAGACTCAGGATCCCCCACATTCCAAAGGGATGAAATTACTGTTGGCTCGTGTGGCCGCTGCAGCAAAGAAAACTATTCTATCCCAATGGATACATTCGGAGCCGATACCCCTTTCCCTCATGCTACCACGTTAAACGTATCTCTATCAAATGGACTGGGTTGATTGTTCCCTGGATGCGGAGTCCCGCGCCCCCAAATTTTTTGCCATTTGGTTACCCTACTTACATACGCTGCCAACTGCTACGAGGGAATATGTGCGCAGAGTAGTTAGGTTAACAACGTGGTATAATACGGAATCTCTCATTCAAGGCTCACTACCCTTCTAAATCTGTCAACTGTTATTGCACTCCCACGTTTGATATGTATATGGTTGATTGTCCTCTTAACCTTGCCTATACTGACTAAAGTTTTGGTTCAGCTTTTTGATTGATAACCTCTGTACACCGCAGTGATCGATGCATTCTCGCAAACATTGTGACATATGACCTGTATTTTATTACATGTAACCCTTCTCAATAAATATATATTTAAAAAAAAAAAAACTGCTCAAACTCACAGTGTGATAATTAAATGCATTGTAGGGATGTATCAATTATCCCATGCAGGGGCAGAGCTTTTGAGAAAGCTCTGTCTCTGTGAATCCACTCTGCACTCTTCTGGGGGTGTTTTTCCCCACAAATACCCCAAGTATGTGCTTGTGCATGTGCCATTGCCACCACTGCCAACACTGCTTCTACTGGGTAACCCACCACACCCCCTTTCTTGCACTTACCCGGTGTTTGGTGACCCGGTGAATTCCTATGGCTACGGTCATCTAATCACTGGCTTCCAGCTATGTCACCCTGTCACTTGATATCTGGTGTAAACTGAGATGCCAGTTTACAGCAGGCATCAGATGACAGGGTCACAGTGCAGGAAGCCAGCAATCACTTGATCTGAGGCAAGAAGGGGCTCACTGGGACATCAATCACTGCACCAGGGGTATATTAATTAGTTTATTTAGTTTGATCAGCCAGTTCCCAACTCTGCTCTGCCTGTCAGAGTGGAAAAGGAAAAAAGGGGGGGGGGCGGGGTCAACACGGCACCGGTCACAAAGAAGTCTGAATCTTATATGGTGGAACCAAAACTTTGGACAATTTTGCATTAAATCATCAAATCTGTGTCCAGTTTGGTGGTACGCCCAGAGCCAGGGAAAACGTATGTCAAAGAAAGGAGAAAAAGAAGGCTCTTGTGTGGGCGCACTCTTAATTAATTGAAATAAATGTCAATCATTTTTAAATGATCATAAACAATACTAGTAAAACATAACTTTATTTAAATGTTAATTAAAAACGATATGATTGCCCATTACAGAATGTATGATCCAAAATAAACATGTTAAGGATAAGGTATAAATTGAAAAAAATTGAAAAAATGTTCTGGTCCTGTCTCACAGAATGTGAAACGAAAGGCTGTAGACACTTCAAAGTCTTACAGCCATTTCAGCGTGACCAGTACAGACAATCTGTATTAATGAGACCCACAAAGAGCCTCTTTTTCTCCTTTCTTTGACAGAGTGGAAAAGGAGACAGGGAACCAGAGGGAGCCTGTGAATATTGCTATCTGAAGATAATGTTATTATCACAGGGCTCCCTCTGGCATTATTTTTATCTATTCTTTTTTTTTTTTTAATTCGTCCAGATTGCATCTCCCATTAAAAGTATGAAAAATGTGATATGATTACTACAAAAATGGGAATAAAAGGGCTTGGAGTAGTTTTTCAAGAATGCTACTCCAAAAGTCCTCTAATGCATTTAATTGAAACTAAAATAATGTGAAAAGGGTGTTAAAGCATCCCTTTTTCACATCATTTTAGTAAAAAGAATATTAATACAAATGCCCATAAAAGAGTAATGCTTCTCAAACTCCCTATTCTCCACTTTTGAGGATTATTTAATGTTTCTGCATTGTGCTCCAAGTCTGGTGCATTTCTGCAGTTTTCATGTATTGTCCTTATACATCTAGCTTCTCCCCTCAAACAAAGCTAAACTTTGCTCATATTTATATTAGACACCATCTATAAACCCTTGGATATTCTTGTAAGAACCTAGGTGACATCAGAATAAACAATTCTGCAAATGGCCAGCATGCCTCCTCCCCAAATTATCAGTGTTCTTGATCTACCAAAGTCTAAATGGGAAGAGAAAACTAATAAATATACACTCATAAGCAAACTTGCTGCAAGGACTAAACAAGCTCACATTCACCACCATTTGTCAATCACTAGCTTTTTTTAACACTGACTCGGTATTGTTCAGGTTTTTAGTGATTTTATTTTATTTTTTGTCAGTTTTTTTGCTGCTTTTTTAAAATTTGACTGTAATGGATCTAAAAACAAGAAAATCAGAACATTGTTATTTAATAAAATGGGGAATTAGGTTTTGGGACCCTTTTATGGAATAAAACCTTATTTAAAATTTTTATTTAATATATTACTATATTTGGTAAAGTAGGCAGGCATGTACAGTAAGAAACTGCTGCTCATTCTACTGAGATCACTGAGTGTCAAAAATGCCACTACAGTGGTTGCAATCTTGTTAATTACTTCGCACCTTCCCCTTCACAGAGGGAGCATCGGCCAATTGTTTACTAGCATTTTGCAGGTTTTATTATAGCAGAGGCATCACAGGGGATCTCTACCAAGGTGGAAAGAAAACAAGCTAATCTAGCCCTGGAACTGATCAACAATTTATTTTCTGAAGGCAGGGTAGGCTGCCAGATTTTTACATATTCTTTATTACTTTACATGGTTCATTGTACATGGGAACTATTTTATTACAAGCTGTAAGTAAGTTGGGTATATGCAGTAGTGCCGAGAGGTGGGGAGTAGATACTAATTACCTTGGCCCAGACTGCTGGAGGGGCCTGGAAGGGGCCCAAGTCCACTGCCCCCCCCCCCCTACCGAGTATACCTATACTTAAGGTCGGTGCCATCTTCCCAGTAATATATTTGGGAAGATGGTGTCTGCACATTGATAGCAAAGACTTTGGCACTATGTCAGAGTATTTTATCTCTAATACACATGCACCATCTTCCCAAATATCACTGGCAGTGAAATGCATTGATTACTGTGTACATGATGAGAGGGAATGTGGGACCAGTCTCAACGCTAGCACATGCTATACGACCATACCGCCCACCCTGATAGTGACAAGATGTATATGATAGAGAGGAGTGAGATCGTGTCATCTTGTCACTATCAGTGTGGGCAGTAGTGTGGTATAGCACATCCCACATTCCCTCTCATCATGTACACAGTAATCATTTCATCACAAGATATAAAAGTCACCAAATATAATTCTCTTCTTTTCTTCTCTTTTCTTCCTTTTCTGTATTTATGACACATGTACAAGTTTAGCATAAGGGTGGGCGGCGATGTGGTACTCTATTAGCAAGTGGACGTCTGTTGCTGTGACATTCTCTACACCGACCCCCACCTTCTGTTCATCTATATTTCTATTATTCATTATGTTTATACAGTGTAGCACACAAATTCAAGTATAGATGCATCTTTAATTAACTGTTAATACATACATTGTTGTCCCTAAAAATAATTTTGTATAATGATTTGTATACAGAGTCCGCACGTGCAAAATATATAAATGATTTTTAGTTAGTGAGATGTTTGAAAAAGAGTTTCAGCCAAAATTTGAGTCTTCTATAGCCAGAAGTCTTTTTGGAATTTTGGAAAATATATGAACTCAAATCAGGATTTAAGGTTTTCATATATGTAATCAAATGAAACCAAATGAGTCTTTCTCCAGAAAAACTGTTATCTAAGCTATATAATGTATAAGCAGAAATATTTCTTACACAACAATATATTGTGAAAGGCTTCTCTTTAAGTGATATCAATGAACGGGTTAATAAACCCTTAGTATAGTAAAACTTTAGTACAAACATAGAGATGTGAGCTTCATCTTGATAAAGTTCTTGGATGAGAACTAAACGCATTGATAAAGCCTTGCTGTCAATTATTGTGACTTTGTTATCAGTAAAAAAAACCTCTTTCACCCACCACTGGAGGCATACTGAGATGGGTTTTCAAAGTCGGGCACATTGCGCCACACAGCACTATAAGCACAGTGTGTGACTGAGCTAATTAAAGAACTGCTGCTGCTGTGTTCTTTATCTAGGCCTTAAATCGGCTGACACACACCCCTGGACACGAGCAAGTGGTCACTGCACATTACAGTATACTGCTCCAGGAGAGGACGTGCTGCTGCAGCTTCCTAAGTGAAAACGAACATACCAAATATGGGTACAGACCTCCCACTGGATAACAGGTGGCAGAGCTAGGAGAACAATCACTAGTATGGCAAACAGCCGCTGTGTATATTTAAAACAAGCTGACGTATTATCACCAGTGAATAGGCAACAGAGCCTGTCAGCACTATACATATTGCATCAATCATAGGGCAGGATTCAAATCTTTTATTGCCCCCGATCTCCAGTCTAAAGTGATATTCTATGGCCCCCTGTTATAGAGCTGATTGTGCCCATAAGAGATGGGTTTAGCCGCGTAAAGCAGCTAAACTCGACTAAAGTCATGGGCGTGATCGCGGAAAGTCCCGTTTGGGCATCCAAACGGGTCACTTTTCGTGCATTTCAGCTCACCTCCGCAGGGGGTGGCGAGATGAAATGCTGATATCGTGCCCATCGGCAGTAACATTTGAATACTGCTGGCGGGTGCGATGGGGGTGGGAGGGGAGCTGCAAGATTTGAATCCCGCCCTATAATTGATATATCTTGTGAATGTGTATATACTGTATATTTTTACTAGTGATGAGCGGATTCGGTTTTACTCGGTTTTACTCGGTTTTACTCGGTTCTCAAAACGGCATCTTATTGGCTCACGGATGTCACGTGTTTTGGATAGCCAATAAGATGCCGTTTTGAGAACCGAGTAAAACCGAGTAAAACCGAGTAAAACCGAACCTCGCTCATCACTAATTTTTACACAATTTACATCAAGAGATTTATCTCTTTTTATATGTATTGTCTGTAATAAATTATATGTTTTAAAAGTGGAGCCAGCTAAGTTTTATGGTGAACAGGTGAATATTATTAACATATGTAATTTTCTAGCACAGCTCAAAAATATTTTATTAGTGGTTCAACTTAAACCAAGTAGCATTTCTTGCTTCCTAATGGCTTGCTGCAGGTAACAATTATTATAAATATTATAAACATCTAGTTATACAGTATAACCCAGAGACCAGTGTGTTTTGGACCCTCATCGACTTTGACGTGATGTTTTCAACAGTGCACCTTTTTTTTTTCTACTAGTCTTTTTATCTGTACAAAGGTGCACTTACATTTTGTGAAATGTGCTCTTGAATAAACCTTTATGTGTGCAAATAGCACTATGGATTTTTGCTTGTCTATTTCTCTGTGTATTCTGTGTGCTTTTTAAAAGCCGCTCAGTCAATAAACAATCAGTTTGGCAATTTGTCCCATCTTTTCTGGTATAAGCCAATTTCACATAGACCACAGGAACTTTTAGATAATGTTTTTATACTTGAAAGAAATCCTTGCATACTAAACAAGTCCTTCTCTCTACAAAACATTTGCTGAAATGATCAAGATATGTTCAAAGATCAGATAAGGCTACCATCCAGACTTACATCTCTGATATGATGTCTCAGCTTATTATCTAGAAGGCACTCAAGTGGCCAAGGAGTATTCTCTCAGGAAACTGCAGGAAATTATTTCCCTGCAAACCCAGGCCCTTTGGACCTTCCAGACATGCCTCAATGACATGGATAATAGGAATATACACAACAATCTGCAAATTAGAGTATCACTTAATATATACATTCCAAATGGACTTGTAAATATTTTAACAAAAATCTTCATTGAGTTACTTGGACAAGACCTAGACAACAATATTTTGTTTGATAGGGTCGATAAAACTCTCTGTCCCTGAGATTTGCAAGCGGACAGACAGGGAGATGTACAGATGTGTCCTCAAACATCATTGCTGCAGTCACGTCAAACAGCCCCTCTCGATGCACCAGGTCCGGTAAGACTCTGCTAGCATAAGGTGTCTTTTTAAAAATTACGTGTTAGTTGCAATGTGATAGGATTTGATATGTAAAACTTGTATATCAGTTTGCAAATGAGTCTCTACAATGTAGCATCTGCAGCTTTTTTCCAATACAAGGTCTGTTGTGCTACATACACTGACTCAGTCATACACAGATATGCAAGTATTGCATATCAAATTAATCAGCACAGTCTCCTGGTGCATCCTGTGTGGCGAATTGAAGCTATGTGTATGGGTACACATCTGTAATCTGTTGTCTATGTTAGTACACCATCAAAGATGGCATTCAAACCATCAGAGGAATGGAATTTGTTAATTTCAATGGCCACAGGATTAGGATTTACCAGCATCTCTGTTGGAATACTCTTCACAAGAGATGATTATTGCACCCTCTGACACAGGCTCTTTGAAATAAGAATATCTGAAACTCCAATTCCAGCACAATGGCAAGCCAGCTGTTCTTTCATATCCTGATGTCTTGGATATATTCAGTGAAGTTCTCGAATTGGAGAATATAAACCACCCCACTAACTGTCTACACATTCATGTCTGAGACCTCCTGTGGTCATACTCTATCTGAAATGGCACACTGTCAGCTGGAAGAAGAATGTCCTGCAAAAGCCATCAGGCCCATCTTCTCCTGCGGTCACCTGAGAATATTCTACTTTATTTGCCTTCAATACTTTAGTAATATCTTTGGTATTGATTTTTATTAGCTGTTTCCTATACTTGTCTCTCAAGCTTTATCCATGTTTATTTGATTGGAACACAATGCCAATGCCAATGTATTTTCTGACCTTTTGGGCTAGCGTGGTAACTGTAAGGGCGGTAACTTGTAATTTTTAGGGGCATTGTTTTTGCTTATTGCCCTATTAGTTCTGTTTACCATTGCCCTGTATGTTTTCCCTATGTGTGGTCATTTGCATGGCCCCCTGGCCTTATATTCTAAGTGTGAGGATCTCCCTTGTGACCTCTCACTCCCCTCCTTCCCACCTTGTAATGCACATGCAGCTGGGCAGAGGGTTGTAGTATATCCAAAAAAAATGTTTCCATTGTATATACTATTTTTTTATTATATTACAAACCACTATTTAGGAGCAGCATTAACACTGCTCTATCAGTATAGATTACTTGTATATTACAAAGTGTTTTGCAAGTGTAACTTGGGTTTTTATCTTTGTACTTAAGTAGGCTGGCACTATTCATCATCACTTAAGTCTCCAAATGGTGGCGGTTTGAACAGAAGTTTTCTGTCCGCTTTTGTTCTATTGAACATGGGTCAACTGGCTATTCCCACGTGATGTGCGAAATCCCCAATGTTTTATTTCTGCAAATGTTACTTGTTCTGTTCATGTTGTTACTCATCCTATAACCTTATTCCTCATTTTCATTCATTTCACTCTTCCCCTTCTTCTCATTTCTGCTCCCTAATGTAAATGTCTACCCATAACATCCAACTGATGCTAATTTATATCAATGTCAATTAGCTTAATATCCCTGTAGAGTGATCAAAGCTAGTATGTCATTTTATACAGGACACCCATTATAAGTAAAATACTGCCTCTCATCTGTCCTTTAGGCTTTGCCTGCAAGTTTTATGTAATGACAACCATCTTAACAAATCCTAAGTAGTTGCTATCTTATTTGCTAACCATATCCCAATACCTGATATTTTGGTTGAATATATGAGTTTTAGGAAATTGTTTACTTCTATTAACTTGCATGTTCCTAACCAAGGTCAGCCTTCCTTGTTGTCAAGAATGCTGGAGCAAATTGAATCCCTGCAGGAACGCATATTGATTGTCGCAATAAGCTTATATAAACAATGCCCCCAGGCTCTCGTACAGAGATCACCAGCTGGCTGATGCCTAGAGAATCCAAGACACAGACTTTAGGGAATAATTAATTAGCTACTCAAGTGAATGATATTCAGTATGTGTTCACATCAAGAATATGAATTATGTGATTATTACAAGACTGGTGAGCGTTTTTGCTGGCCACCTTATTGCAGACTATGGGAAAAATGTAAGGGTGTGTGAGTTTCAGTGCAAGAATGTTCTGAATATGTAGTAGACTGCGAGTTTCAAGGTGCTGACGTAACTCACATGCAACACCATGCAAGATTTCTGGAAGAGGAGTCCGCAAAAATCTCACACATCGAAATTAGTTTTATTACACGCGAACTGTTTAGTTAGAACAAAGTGATCCATTGCTCTCCAAAAGTCAACTACTTACAGCTCAGTCAACTCCCTCCCTCACCACCCTTCCCCTGGTATATAAAGCATACGGAGCTGATGGGTGGGCACTCACCTTCAGAGCTCCGTTGGCTGCTTTTTATTTATGTGCACTGCAGGCACATCTCTGCTCTCCCAGCCTGCTTCATCTCTCCTCACTGACTGAAACAGGGAGGAGGCATGGTTGTGGTCCAGAGGGAAGGGCCGAGCCCTGGAGGGGGTGAGCAGAGTCAGAAGGTGGAGGAGTAGGTTATAGGCACCCAGCCCGAGTTTGAGGAGGATTAAGAGGAAGAGCCTGCTGTTTCTGCTCCTGGTATGATGAAAATTGGGCAGAATGTCCGGTTAACATACAAGGAGAACTTTGCACTGGTGCGCGCATTAATGCCCGTACATGGTAGACACCTAGTGACGCAGGCACATTGCATAACTCAGTCCCGCAAAAAGGCATTATGGCAGGGTGTCTGCGATGCTGTCAATGCCAAAAATTCCTGAAAGTGCTCAGTGGGAAATATTAAGAAGCGTTTCAATATTGTGAAGTGCATTCTCAAGGCTAAAGGTGGGTACACACGCGTTGGATATGGGATGCCAGTGGTCGGGATCCTGGTGGTCAGCTTACAGATGATGGGATCCTGGATGCTAGAATACTGGCAGGGGGTGAGTGCAACAAAGCCTCTTGCAGGCTTGCTGCGCTTCCCAAACTGCAGGTTCTATGAATGTCGTGGACAACCGTGGATGGGAATAGACCCTGTTAGCTGGGATTCTGGCTGGTGGCACTGTCAGTGGTTGGGATTCTGGTGGCAATGTAACTACATCCCGTACACACTTAGCGATATAGTGAACTATATTGCTCATTTTCCCCTTCCTGAGCTATATAGTTTACTATATCACCCAATGTTTATGCCAATGATGGCGAACGATGCTCGGCCCCATGGGTCGTTAATGACCTTCTGTCTCAGTCATGCATGCAGCTCAATTTGGACTCATCGTACAAAGCTTCATGCTCCAGCCACGGCATGACGTCACTGTGCAATTTCATTAGTGATATCGCACAGTGTGTATGTCCACCATCTGGCGGCCTTGCCTGGGAGGGAAAACACTAGGCAATGCCACTCACCAAGCACATTGCCCAGTGTGTACCCACCTGTGACCGTTCTGTTCTGTAAGACACAGAATGGAGATTTAGGTCACACGGTACCTGGCCAAATAGGGGATTCCCGCTTACCGTCAGTAACCGCCTGTGAGGAGACCAGGGAAAGGGATGTCTAGGACTTGCTTTCATGTTAAAAAGGAAAGAGTTAATCCTATGGCCCAAGTTCTGAGTTCTTAAATTGAAGCCCTCAGTCTGTAGAAGTCACACACAGGAAGTATCCCAGAAGCAGACAGCATGGGAGTGTTCCTTTTAGAAAAGCTCTCCTCCTTCCCCTCTGGAAAGACTCTCTGGAAAGACTGACAGCATGATCCACCAGTCAGAAAGGAGGAGAGAGAAGGAACCAGCAAGGGAGAATTGTGGGAGTGAGGAAGTTGCTGGGAGAAGGAGACTGTGTGTGTGGAGGTGATGGTGCACAGCTAGACTCACTGGAGCTTGGGGTGTTGTCCCCTCTCAGTGTCATTAGTGACCAGCCACTCTGTGTGCCCTGCTACAGCTGTCATTGCTGCCCAGGCCTGGAGGAGATATACAGCAGCTGGTAAGGACGTTGCTGAACTCTGAGTGGACATTATTAGTATAACCCTGCTTGCTCTTCACTGGATTTCTGGGTCTCCCTAAATAAAGATCACCTTGATTTTCATTATAACCGGCTCCACGGTGTGATCCCTGAACCCCAGGATACCCAGGTCACCCGGTATCCTCACATTTGGTGGCAGCTGTGGGATATCACACAGTTCCTGTAGTGTTTCCAGGGAGAGAGTTTCCATGGAGCTAATACACAAAGTATCAGCATGGAGAGTCAGCCAGCAGTTGTGGCCAGCAGTCAAGGGGAGAATGCAATGAGAGAGCAGGAGAAGTTTTACCGTACAGCTCAGAAACCTCACCTACAAGGATTTTGCTAGATGAAGGGAATTACTTATGATGGGACTGAGACCAGGGAAACTCTGGTACTTCGGTTGTTGGAGTGGGATCGGGGGCACCCAGAGGATCCTGACCACCTGAGTGATGATGAAGAGGGACCAACAGGCAGTGGTAGTAATTCATCCAATAAGTTACCAGAGTTGACCGATGCCACTCCTGCCATACTGCAGAGCTTGCTGGGGGCACTAGGCGAAGGTGTGACCCCACAGGAGAGAGCTGGAGTGATCCAAGCTATACTAGGAGTACAAATTCCTGCTGGCAGTGGAATTCCGGAGTCTCCCCGAAGTTTTGAACAAGAGAAGCGACGCTTGGGATTTAAGGATGTTCCCACATTTCGGGAAAATGAAACAGACATTGACACTCACCTCCAGATCTTTGAAAATCTCATGGGGGTGCATGGAATAGAGCCAGCTGACTGGCCAAAGTACTTGGGGCCAAGTCTCACTGGCAGGGCTCTGGAAGCCTATCGGGCCCTAACCCCCCAGGAATGTGGAGTCTATGCCTTTATAAAGAAAGCATTGCTTGCTAAGTTCCATATAACTGCAGAATCTTATCGTCTTAAATTCAGGACACTGAATAAAGGTGGAACTGATTCCTACCAAGAGTTTGCTAGTCAGCTACGGCAAGCCTGTGGGAAATGGCTTGAAGGAAGACAGGCCTCCACTGTGGAGCAGATTGTCAACTTAATTGTGGTAGAACAGCTAATGATTAAGATGGCACCAGAGGTATGGGAGTGGGTCGCAGACTTAAAGCCCAGTACACCTGAACAAGCTGCGGAATGGGCTGATGAATATATAGCCAATCGTCCGCAATGGAGAATCTTCAGTGCAGCAGGCGGAACAAGAACACCACGAGTGGAGAAGCTCTCTGACAAAGAACCACAAGTCAAAGATAGTAATAAAGGAGGCCCTATCAAAAACATCACTTATCAGCCACCCAGATTCAGAGTGGCTAACCCAGAACCTCGGAAGTGTTATCGCTGCAATCAACCAGGGCACTTGCTTAGGGACTGTCCACGCACAAGAGGGCCATTCCCTGGGGCTAGACCGGCTCCAGTCTCTGTGGTATGTTACCCCACGGAGGATTATAGCGAGGAGGTCGTCCAGTCAGATATGGATGGGATGATGGGTGGGGTGTATATTGTGGACTTGGTTCTTGGGGAGGAGAAGGCTACTCCCTGGAATATGCGAGGGCACCTACAGACTGTGATAGTGGAGAACCAGCAGGTACAGGGCCTACGAGACTCTGGGGCCTCACACACATTGATTGAGCCAGACCTGATTCCTGCCTCCCAGGTGATACCTGGACAGTATGTGCGAATTGCCACTGCCGGGGGACAGCAGGCCGATATCCCTGTTGCCAAGATACATCTGGACTGGGGAGCTGACCAAGGAATCGTGGAAGTCGGAGTACTCAAGGGGCTACCAGCCAAGGTACTCCTCGGGAATGATCTGGGACAAGGACTAGTGACACACTTCGTCCAGGTGGTAACCAGAAGCCAAACACGAAGAGAGGTGACCCAGGCTACAGATATGGACCAGAACCAGCCTACCCAGACAATGGTGAGTGACTCTAGTTCATTGTCCAGTACTTTAGAGGTAGACTTGGGGGAGGTGGACCGGAGTGAGTTCCGACAGGCACCACGGACTGACCCCTCCCTGAGCAAATTGAGGAGCGCAGCCGAACTGGGGTTGGAAACAGCTGATGGAAGTAAGATAGTGTGGGAAGAGGAATTACTGTACCGAGTGGTCATCCCTCGGCCCGGACAGGAAGCAGTCATGCCTACTAAACAGTTGGTGGTACCTACACAATACAGAGCACAATTACTAGCTCTTGCCCACGACATCCCTGCAGCTGGCCATTTTGGCACACAGAAAACATTGGCCCGACTGTTGCGGAATTTCTTCTGGCCACGGATTTCTAGAGACGTTAAGCAGTATCGGGACACCTGTAATACCTGTCAGAGACTGGGAAAGCCCCAACAGAAAGCTTTCCTGCACCCATTACCTATTATAGGGGAGCCCTTTGCCCGTGTTGCCATAGACCTAGTTGGACCATTAGCTATTCCCAGTCACACGGGCAAGAAGTACATCTTAACACTGGTGGACTTTACGACACGTTACCCTGAAGCCGTGACCCTGTCATCCATTGACACAGAACATGTTGCGCAAGCACTGACGGACATATTCAGACGGGTCGGATATCCACAGGAAGTTGTCACAGACCAAGGGCCTCAATTCCAAGGTGAACTAATGCAAACCCTGTGGGAAAAGTGAGGGGTTCGGCCTCTTCGGACCACCTCTTATCATCCTCAGACCAATGGACTATGTGAACGATTCAATGGAACGCTGAAAAGACTCCTACAAGCTTACGTACAGTCCGAGGGGAGGGACTGGGAGAGAGCCCTGCAACAGCTTCTATTTGCTTATCGGGAAGTTCCACAAGCATCTACCGGATATTGCCGGTTGAACTTCTGTACGGCCGTAAAGTGCAGGGGCCCCTAGACCTGGTCAAAGAGAGTTGGGAGGGAACTTTCCAAGAACACCAGCAGCCCATTTTACAATATGTAGAGAACATGCGGAATCGGGTGAGGCGATTGCTACAGTTAACCCAAGAGCATCTCCGGGAATCACAAGAGAAACAAAGTGAGTTGAATCCAGGGCAAAAGGTCATGGTGCTTATTCCAGTGCGTAGAAACAAACTGCAAGCCACCTGGGATGGACCGTATACAGTGGTAAGGCGCACCGGACCGGTCAATTATGTGATCGCCCTGGATAAGGGAGGGAAGTGCCTACGCACCTTCCATATAAATAGAATCAAAGCTTATAGAGATCGTCAAGTAGCGGCCATGATGGTATGTTGCCCTCCGATGGAGACACCAGAAACTGATCCATTGCCTGACCTTTTGGGAGCTGCTAAAGGGAATAAGGGAGTGGAATCAGTCCAGGTGGGACCACAATTGAATACGGCACAGCAGCAAGAGATGCAGAAGATCTTAGAGGCTGAACAAGCCCAGTTTTCATGTCAACCTGGTCGAACTCACCTGACCACTCACCATGTGGACACTGGGAACAGCAAGCCCATCCGACAAGTCGCTTACCGAATGACCCCAGAGGTTATGAGACAGGTAAAGACTGAGATCAAAGAGATGCTAGCTTTGGGGGTCATTGTGCCATCTAAAAGCCCATGGGCCGCTGGGGTCGTGTTGGTTCCCAAGAAAGATGGGACTACATGGTTTTGCGTGGACTATCGCAAATTGAATGAAGCAACCATAACTGATGCTTACCCTATGCCCCGTATCGACGAGCTACTGGACCAGATTGGAAGGGCCAGTTCATCTCAACGCTGGACTTAAACAAGGGTTACTGGCAAATCCCACTTACCAAAGAAGCCCAGGAGCGTTCTGCCTTCATCATGCCCATAGGACTCTTTGAGTGTACTACCATGCCTTTCGGAATGAAGAACGCCCCTGCCACATTCCAGCGAATGGTGAATGACCTACTGGAGGGATGTCAAGACTTTGCACAAGCCTACCTCGATGATATTGCCATCTTCAGCCATACCTGGGCAGACCATTTAACTCATGTGGCAGAAGTGCTCAAAAGGATCAGACAGGCCGGGCTCACCATACGCCCAGATAAATGTCAGATGGGGATGGCTGAGGTTCAGTACCTAGAACATCGCGTTGGAGGAGGATCTATTAGACCAGAACCGGCAAAGGTGGAGGCTATTGTCAACTGGCCCCGACCTGTCAACCAGAAGCAAGTGCGGGCCTTCCTTGGGGTTGCTGGCTAGTACAGAAAATTCATACCACATTACAGCACCGTGGCCAAGGCCCTAACGGACTTGACCAAAAAGAGATATGCTCGGAAGATTGAATGGATTGTTGAGTGTGAGCAAGCCTTCACCATCTTAAAAGACACGCTGACTCGAGCCCCAGTGTTGGCTGCCCCTGACTACGATAAAAAGTTTATTGTGCAGACAGACACTTCGGGGTGTGGACTTGGGGCAGTGTTGTGCCAGGTGGGAGAAGATGGTAGGGAACACCCAATTGTGTATCTATCTCGTAAGCTAGCTGACCGAGAGATAGCCTATGCCACTATTGAGAAGGAGTGTCTAGCCATAGTCTGGGCCTTAAAGAAACTACAACCTTATCTCTATGGTAAAGAATTCACTGTTATTACTGACCATAACCCAGTAAATTGGCTAAACAGAACCTCAGGGGAAAATGGGAGGTTGTTGAGGTGGAGTTTGGCGTTTCAACTTTTCTATTTCTCACAAAAAGGGACGAGACCATCACAATGCTGACGGGTTATCCAGACATGAGGAAACAAATGCCAGACTTCGCAGACCTTCGGGCCGAGACAACAGTCAGGACTCCAACATTGGGATCATGCCTGTCTCCTCGAATTAAGAAGGGGGAGGTATGTGAGGAGACCAGGGAAAGGGATGTCTTGGACTTGCTTTCATGTTAAAAAGGAAAGAGTTAATCCTATGGCCCAAGTTCTGAGTTCTTAAATTGAAGCCCTCAGTCTGCAGAAGTCACACACAGGAAGTATCCCAGAAGCAGACAGCAGGGGAGTGTTCCTTTTAGAAAAGCTCTTCTCCTTCCCCTCTGGAAAGACTGACAGCATGATCCACCAATCAGAAAGGAGGAGAGAGAAGGAACCAGCAAGGGAGAATTGTGGGAGTGAGGAAGTTGCTGGGAGAAGGAGACTGTGTGTGTGGAGGTGATGGTGCACAGCTAGACTCACTGGAGGTTGGGGTGTCGTCCCCTCTCAGTGTCATCAGTGACCAGCCACTCTGTGTGCCCTGCTACAGCTGTCATTGCTGCCCAGGCCTGGAGGAGATATACAGCAGCTGGTAAGGACTTTGCTGAACTCTGAGTGGACATTATTAGTATAACCCTGCTTGCTCTTCACTGGATTTCTGGGTCTCCCTGAATAAAGATCACCTTGATTTTCATTATAACCAGCTCCACAGTGTGATCCCTGAACCCCAGGATATCCAGGTCACCCGGTATCCTCACACCACCTGTTACTGACTCCACCCACTGTGCAGCGGGCATGTACTATGCTGCTACCACCAGACTCCACTTTACCATGATGTCTGGAACCATGGTTCTGCTCTGTATGCGTCGACACTCTGTCTTACTACCACCCCTATGTGGTGTTGACGAATCCCCAATCATTGCTTGCCTAAACACAGCATGGTAGCAGGTGGAAGGTGGAGCTGGGAGATGCTGGGTGTACCCTGGACTGCTGGAAAACTAAGCTAGGTTTTGCCTAGCCCTGCAGGTCACAAGATGAAGCGGTCATCTTGAGGCAGAAGATGTTTATTCACCAAAAATAGTTCTGAAAAGAATTCAGCAATACAGCAGATGTTTACAGCAGAGTGAAAATTGTATAATAAACCTCTGAAGCTCACAGACCTCCTCTGTTTATACAGTAAAACCACAATGTATCTCAGGTGTAGTTCCCTCCTGAATCCTTTCCATCCAATCAGGATATCTTACAAAATATAAATAAATAGTTTATATTTCAAAAGGATATAAGTTCCTTAAGCAATATCCTCCTTCTGTTCACACACAAAGTTTGGTGTCATTTAAACTCCATTCCTTACCACCTGGTAGTTTACCACTCGCCTTTGATACATTTATCACATAGCTTCAAAATACGCATTGTATTTGATTTTGCAAACAAATGTTCCTCATCCTTTTCCTGCATATACCATTCAGTATTCTTATATCAATCAAACCAGCTACATAAATAAATAGAGGTTCCAAACCCATACCAATCCATACCACTTTACATATGGAATAAGGACCTCCCCCGTGATTAACGCCTTTGTCTAAGGAACTCACACTTTCAGCCTTTACCTGTTGTGCCCTGTCCAACATCAAAAGGTTTTTGTCATTCACCAGATCTGCTAGGAGAGGGCAATTAACATCCCATTTCCTAGACACAGAAGATAGGTGATCCTTATTCAGTCACATATAGTAAGTGCATTTTTCCATTTAAAATACATGTGACCACATCTTAAATATAAATAAATTTAAACATGCAATCCTACAACTGTGCACAGAACACTACATATGACATGTTAAAAAACACATCATTAAACATGCATTTACAGAACATGATGCCAAGCACCAATTCGTCCATTAAAATGGCACTGGGCAGTTGAGGGTTAACCCCTTCAGTGCCGTGGCCGCCAGTACACATGTAGCTGGGGTCTCTCCAGCCACACCACCTTATGCCGGTAGAGGAGCTGAAGCAGTCTCGCAGGACAGGTAGTAGCCTAGCAGCCCAGATCCGCTATATGGATTATGAGGAGAAGCTGAAGCTGGTCATACCACCTCAACTTCTTACTGACACCCATATAGAGGACACGGACCATCCATCATCACAAGGCCAACCTGGTGAGTAACCAAACAAATTTTTACTTTAAAAGTGTACAAACCCAATTCAGTCTGAACTTAGTGTTAGACCCTTTTTTATTTAGAAAAACTGTTAATGATTAACACTTAAACATATAATCCCAAGACCCTGATGAGTGTGAGGAACCCAAGCAGATGAGATGCCATTTGCAAATGTGTACAATGTTCACCTTTTTTCTACTGTATTTCTTTCCTCAGCTGCACAACAGAAGAAGGCTTCTCTCAATGCTGTTAAAAGGCGACATCCTTAAACTGACGATGATGAGGCTGGGGAGTCCTAAACAAAACAAAGTCAAGTACAATCAGCCCATGGGTCAGCAGGCCTCTGAAATACATCTGTATTGGGGATGCGGTGCGGTTACCATCCCAACAGTCGGGTTCCTAGCGCATGAGATACCGGGACCCCCCCCCCCTTCCTTTTGAGCCAAATGTTTAATTTTTGAGAAGGAGATAGCAGTGTCTCCGTCTCAGCAAAAGCAGTGACCGTGACCACTGTATATACATACAGTATGTATGTATATATATATATATATATATATATATATATATTAGAGATGAGCGGGTTCGGTTTCTCTGAATCCGAACCCGCCCGAACTTCATGTTTTTTTACACGGGTCCGAGCGACTCGGATCTTCCCGCCTTGCTCGGTTAACCCGAGCGCGCCCGAACGTCATCATCACGCTGTCGGATTCTCGCGAGGCTCGGATTCTATCGCGAGACTCGGATTCTATATAAGGAGCCGCGCGTCGCGGCCATTTTCACACGTGCATTGAGATTGATAGGGAGAGGACGTGGCTGGCGTCCTCTCCGTTTAGAAATTAAAATAGATAGGAGAGTGAGAGTGAGACACTTCATTTACTTACTGGAGCTTAGGAGGAGTTATACTAGTGACTGATGACCAGTGACCTGACCACCAGTGCAGTTTTATAATTTATTATTATTTAATAATCCGTTCTGTTCTTGTTCTCTGCCTGAAAAAAACGATACACAGTGACTCAGTCACACTCACATACCATATCTGTGCTCAGCCCAGTGTGCTGCATCATCTATGTATAATATCTGACTGTGCTCACACAGCTTAATTGTGGGGGAGACTGCGGAGCAGTTATAGGTTATAGCAGGAGCCAGGAGTACATATTAAACAGTGCACACTTTTGCTGCCAGAGTGCCACTGCCAGTGTGACTGACCACTGTGACCAGTGACCTGACCACACTGACCACCAGTATAGTATATTGTGATTGTCTGCCTGAAAAAGTACACTCGTCGTGTGACTTGTGTGGTGTTTTTTTATTCTATAAAAATTAAAAAACTCATTCTGCTGACAGACAGTGTCCAGCAGGTCCGTCATTATATAATATATACCTGTCCGGCTGCAGTAGTGATATATATATATTTTTTATATCATTATTTATCATCCAGTCTATACTAGCAGCAGACACAGTACGGTAGTTCACGGCTGTAGCTACCTCTGTGTCGGCACTCGGCAGTCCATCCATAATTGTATACCACCTACCCGTGTTTTTTTTTTCTTTCTTCTTTATACATACTACATCTCATTATCATCCAGTCTATATTAGCAGCAGACACAGTACAGTACGGTAGTCCACGGCTGTAGCTACCTCTGTGTCGGCACTCGGCAGTCCATCCATAATTGTATACCACCTACCCGTGGTTTTTTTTTCTTTCTTCTTTATACATACTACATCTCATTATCATCCAGTCTATATTAGCAGCAGACACAGTACGGTAGTCCACGGCTGTAGCTACCTCTGTGTCGGCACTCGGCAGTCCATCCATAATTGTATACCACCTACCCGTGATTTTTTTTTTCTTTCTTCTTTATACATTACATACTACATCTCATTATCATCCAGTCTATATTAGCAGCAGACACAGTACGGTAGTCCACGGCTGTAGCTACCTCTGTGTCGGCACTCGGCAGTCCATCCATAATTGTATACCACCTACCCGTGGTTTTTTTTTTCTTTCTTCTTTATACATACTACATCTCATTATTATCCAGTCTATATTAGCAGCAGACACAGTACAGTACGGTAGTCCACGGCTGTAGCTACCTCTGTGTCGGCACTCGGCAGTCCATCCATAATTGTATACCACCTACCCGTGTTTTTTTTTTCTTTCTTCTTTATACATACTACATCTCATTATCAACCAGTCTATATTAGCAGCAGACACAGTACGGTAGTCCACGGCTGTAGCTACCTCTGTGTCGGCACTCGGCAGTCCATCCATAATTGTATACCACCTACCCGTGGTTTTTTTTTTTCTTTCTTCTTTATACATACTACATCTCATTATCATCCAGTCTATATTAGCAGCAGACACAGTACAGTACGGTAGTCCACGGCTGTAGCTACCTCTGTGTCGGCACTCGGCAGTCCATCCATAATTGTATACCACCTACCCGTGGTTTTTTTTTTCTTTCTTCTTTATACATACTACATCTCATTATCATCCAGTCTATATTAGCAGCAGACACAGTACGGTAGTCCACGGCTGTAGCTACCTCTGTGTCGGCACTCGGCAGTCCATCCATAATTGTATACCACCTATCCGTGGTTTTTTTTTTCTTTCTTCTTTATACATTACATACTACATCTCATTATCATCCAGTCTATATTAGCAGCAGACACAGTACGGTAGTCCACGGCTGTAGCTACCTCTGTGTCGGCACTCGGCAGTCCATCCATAATTGTATACCACCTACCCGTGTTTTTTTTTTTCTTTCTTCTTTATACATTACATACTACATCTCATTATCATCCAGTCTATATTAGCAGCAGACACAGTACGGTAGTCCACGGCTGTAGCTACCTCTGTGTCGGCACTCGGCAGTCCATCCATAATTGTATACCACCTACCCGTGGTTTTTTTTTCTTTCTTCTTTATACATACTACATCTCATTATCATCCAGTCTATATTAGCAGCAGACACAGTACAGTACGGTAGTCCACGGCTGTAGCTACCTCTGTGTCGGCACTCGGCAGTCCATCCATAATTGTATACCACCTACCCGTGTTTTTTTTTTCTTTCTTCTTTATACATACTACATCTCATTATCATCCAGTCTATATTAGCAGCAGACACAGTACAGTACGGTAGTCCACGGCTGTAGCTACCTCTGTGTCGGCACTCGACAGTCCATCCATAATTGTATACCACCTACCCGTGGTTTTTTTTTTCTTTCTTCTTTATACATACTACATCTCATTATCATCCAGTCTATATTAGCAGCAGACACAGTACGGTAGTCCACGGCTGTAGCTACCTCTGTGTCGGCACTCGGCAGTCCATCCATAATTGTATACCACCTACCCGTGATTTTTTTTTTCTTTCTTCTTTATACATTACATACTACATCTCATTATCATCCAGTCTATATTAGCAGCAGACACAGTACGGTAGTCCACGGCTGTAGCTACCTCTGTGTCGGCACTCGGCAGTCCATCCATAATTGTATACCACCTACCCGTGGTTTTTTTTTTTCTTTCTTCTTTATACATACTACATCTCATTATCAACCAGTCTATATTAGCAGCAGACACAGTACAGTAGTCCACGGCTGTAGCTACCTCTGTGTCGGCACTCGGCAGTCCATCCATAATTGTATACCACCTACCCGTGGTTTTTTTTTTTCTTTCTTCTTTATACATACTACATCTCATTATCATCCAGTCTATATTAGCAGCAGACACAGTACAGTACGGTAGTCCACGGCTGTAGCTACCTCTGTGTCGGCACTCGGCAGTCCATCCATAATTGTATACCACCTACCCGTGGTTTTTTTTTCTTTCTTCTTTATACATACTACATCTCATTATCATCCAGTCTATATTAGCAGCAGACACAGTACGGTAGTCCACGGCTGTAACTACCTCTGTGTCGGCACTCGGCAGTCCATCCATAATTGTATACCACCTACCCGTGGTTTTTTTTTCTTTCTTCTTTATACATTACATACTACATCTCATTATCATCCAGTCTATATTAGCAGCAGACACAGTACGGTAGTCCACGGCTGTAGCTACCTCTGTGTCGGCACTCGGCAGTCCATCCATAATTGTATACCACCTACCCGTGGTTTTTTTTTCTTTCTTCTTTATACATACTACATCTCATTATCAACCAGTCTATATTAGCAGCAGACACAGTACGGTAGTCCACGGCTGTAGCTACCTCTGTGTCGGCACTCGGCAGTCCATCCATAATTGTATACCACCTACCCGTGGTTTTTTTTTTCTTTCTTCTTTATACATACTACATCTCATTATCATCCAGTCTATATTAGCAGCAGACACAGTACAGTACGGTAGTCCACGGCTGTAGCTACCTCTGTGTCGGCACTCGGCAGTCCATCCATAAGTATACTAGTATCCATCCATCTCCATTGTTTACCTGAGGTGCCTTTTAATTGTGCCTATTAAAATATGGAGAACAAAAATGTTGAGGTTCCAAAATTAGGGAAAGATCAAGATCCACTTCCACCTCGTGCTGAAGCTGCTGCCACTAGTCATGGCCGAGACGATGAAATGCCAGCAACGTCGTCTGCCAAGGCCGATGCCCAATGTCATAGTACAGAGCATGTCAAATCCAAAACACCAAATATCAGTAAAAAAAGGACTCCAAAACCTAAAATAAAATTGTCGGAGGAGAAGCGTAAACTTGCCAATATGCCATTTACCACACGGAGTGGCAAGGAACGGCTGAGGCCCTGGCCTATGTTCATGGCTAGTGGTTCAGCTTCACATGAGGATGGAAGCACTCAGCCTCTCGCTAGAAAACTGAAAAGACTCAAGCTGGCAAAAGCACCGCAAAGAACTGTGCGTTCTTCGAAATCCCAAATCCACAAGGAGAGTCCAATTGTGTCGGTTGCGATGCCTGACCTTCCCAACACTGGACGTGAAGAGCATGCGCCTTCCACCATTTGCACTCCCCCTGCAAGTGCTGGAAGGAGCACCCGCAGTCCAGTTCCTGATAGTCAGATTGAAGATGTCAGTGTTGAAGTACACCAGGATGAGGAGGATATGGGTGTTGCTGGCGCTGGGGAGGAAATTGACCAGGAGGATTCTGATGGTGAGGTGGTTTGTTTAAGTCAGGCACCCGGGGAGACACCTGTTGTCCGTGGGAGGAATATGGCCACTGACATGCCTGGTGAAAATACCAAAAAAATCAGCTCTTCGGTGTGGAAGTATTTCAACAGAAATGCGGACAACAGGTGTCAAGCCGTGTGTTGCCTTTGTCAAGCTGTAATAAGTAGGGGTAAGGACGTTAACCACCTCGGAACATCCTCCCTTATACGTCACCTGCAGCGCATTCATCATAAGTCAGTGACAAGTTCAAAAACTTTGGGCGACAGCGGAAGCAGTCCACTGACCAGTAAATCCCTTCCTCTTGTAACCAAGCTCACGCAAACCACCCCACCAACTCCCTCAGTGTCAATTTCCTCCTTCCCCAGGAATGCCAATAGTCCTGCAGGCCATGTCACTGGCAATTCTGACGAGTCCTCTCCTGCCTGGGATTCCTCCGATGCATCCTTGCGTGTAACGTCTACTGCTGCTGGCGCTGCTGTTGTTGCTGCTGGGAGTCGATGGTCATCCCAGAGGGGAAGTCGTATGCCCACTTGTACTACTTCCAGTAAGCAATTGACTGTTCAACAGTCCTTTGCGAGGAAGATGAAATATCACAGCAGTCATCCTGCTGCAAAGCGGATAACTGAGGCCTTGACAACTATGTTGGTGTTAGACGTGCGTCCGGTATCCGCCGTTAGTTCACAGGGAACTAGACAATTTATTGAGGCAGTGTGCCCCCGTTACCAAATACCATCTAGGTTCCACTTCTCTAGGCAGGCGATACCGAGAATGTACACGGACGTCAGAAAAAGACTCACCAGTGTCCTAAAAAATGCAGATGTACCTAATGTCCACTTAACCACGGACATGTGGACAAGTGGAGCAGGGCAGGGTCAGGACTATATGACTGTGACAGCCCACTGGGTAGATGTATGGACTCCCGCCGCAAGAACAGCAGCGGCGGCACCAGTAGCAGCATCTCGCAAACGCCAACTCTTTCCTAGGCAGGCTACGCTTTGTATCACCGCTTTCCAGAATACGCACACAGCTGAAAACCTCTTACGGCAACTGAGGAAGATCATCGCGGAATGGCTTACCCCAATTGGACTCTCCTGTGGATTTGTGGCATCGGACAACGCCAGCAATATTGTGTGTGCATTAAATATGGGCAAATTCCAGCACGTCCCATGTTTTGCACATACCTTGAATTTGGTGGTGCAGAATTTTTTTAAAAACGACAGGGGCGTGCAAGAGATGCTGTCGGTGGCCAGAAGAATTGCGGGACACTTTCGTCGTACAGGCACCACGTACAGAAGACTGGAGCACCACCAAAAACTACTGAACCTGCCCTGCCATCATCTGAAGCAAGAAGTGGTAACGAGGTGGAATTCAACCCTCTATATGCTTCAGAGGTTGGAGGAGCAGCAAAAGGCCATTCAAGCCTATACAATTGAGCACGATATAGGAGGTGGAATGCACCTGTCTCAAGCGCAGTGGAGAATGATTTCAACGTTGTGCAAGGTTCTGATGCCCTTTGAACTTGCCACACGTGAAGTCAGTTCAGACACTGCCAGCCTGAGTCAGGTCATTCCCCTCATCAGGCTTTTGCAGAAGAAGCTGGAGACATTGAAGGAGGAGCTAACACGGAGCGATTCCGCTAGGCATGTGGGACTTGTGGATGGAGCCCTTAATTCGCTTAACAAGGATTCACGGGTGGTCAATCTGTTGAAATCAGAGCACTACATTTTGGCCACCGTGCTCGATCCTAGATTTAAAGCCTACCTTGGATCTCTCTTTCCGGCAGACACAAGTCTGCTGGGGTTGAAAGACCTGCTGGTGAGAAAATTGTCAAGTCAAGCGGAACGCGACCTGTCAACATCTCCTCCTTCACATTCTCCCGCAACTGGGGGTGCGAGGAAAAGGCTCAGAATTCCGAGCCCACCCGCTGGCGGTGATGCAGGGCAGTCTGGAGTGACTGCTGATGCTGACATCTGGTCCGGACTGAAGGACCTGACAACGATTACGGACATGTCGTCTACTGTCACTGCATATGATTCTCTCACCATTGAAAGAATGGTGGAGGATTATATGAGTGACCGCATCCAAGTAGGCACGTCACACAGTCCGTACTTATACTGGCAGGAAAAAGAGGGAATTTGGAGGCCCTTGCACAAACTGGCTTTATTCTACCTAAGTTGCCCTCCCACAAGTGTGTACTCCGAAAGAGTGTTTAGTGCCGCCGCTCACCTTGTCAGCAATCGGCGTACGAGGTTACATCCAGAAAATGTGGAGAAGATGTTCATTAAAATGAATTATAATCAATTCCTCCGTGGAGACATTGACCAGCAGCAATTGCCTCCACAAAGTACACAGGGAGCTGAGATGGTGGATTCCAGTGGGGACGAATTGATAATCTGTGAGGAGGGGGATGTACACGGTGATATATCGGAGGATGATGATGAGGTGGACATCTTGCCTCTGTAGAGCCAGTTTGTGCAAGGAGAGATTAATTGCTTCTTTTTTGGTGGGGGTCCAAACCAACCCGTCATTTCAGTCACAGTCGTGTGGCAGACCCTGTCACTGAAATGATGGGTTGGTTAAAGTGTGCATGTCCTGTTTATACAACATAAGGGTGGGTGGGAGGGCCCAAGGACAATTCCATCTTGCACCTCTTTTTTCTTTAATTTTTCTTTGCGTCATGTGCTGTTTGTGGAATGTTTTTTGGAAGGGCCATCCTGCGTGACACTGCAGTGCCACTCCTAGATGGGCCCGGTGTTTGTGTCGGCCACTAGGGTCGCTTATCTTACTCACACAGCTACCTCATTGCGCCTCTTTTTTTCTTTGCGTCATGTGCTGTTTGGGGAGGGTTTTTTGGAAGGGCCATCCTGCGTGACACTGCAGTGCCACTCCTAGATGGGCCCGGTGTTTGTGTCGGCCACTAGGGTCGCTTATCTTACTCACACAGCTACCTCATTGCGCCTCTTTTTATCTTTGCGTCATGTGCTGTTTGGGGAGGGTTTTTTGGAAGGGCCATCCTGCGTGACACTGCAGTGCCACTCCTAGATGGGCCCGGTGTTTGTGTCGGCCACTAGGGTCGCTTATCTTACTCACACAGCTACCTCATTGCGCCTCTTTTTTTCTTTGCGTCATGTGCTGTTTGGGGAGGGTTTTTTGGAAGGGCCATCCTGCGTGACACTGCAGTGACACTCCTAGATGGGCCCGGTGTTTGTGTCGGCTACTAGGGTCGCTTATCTTACTCACACAGCTACCTCATTGAGCCTCTTTTTTTCTTTGCGTCATGTGCTGTTTGGGGAGGGTTTTTTGGAAGGGACATCCTGCGTGACACTGCAGTGACACTCCTAGATGGGCCCGGTGTTTGTGTCGGCCACTAGGGTCGCTTATCTTACTCACACAGCTACCTCATTGCGCCTTTTTTTTTCTTTGCGTCATGTGCTGTTTGGGGAGGTTTTTTTGGAAGGGACATCCTGCGTGACACTGCAGTGCCACTCCTAGATGGGCCCGGTGTTTGTGTCGGCCACTAGGGTCGCTTATCTTACTCACACAGCTACCTCATTGCGCCTCTTTTTTTCTCTTTGCGTCATGTGCTGTTTGGGGAGGGTTTTTTGGAAGGGACATCCTGCGTGACACTGCAGTGCCACTCCTAGATGGGCCCGGTGTTTGTGTCGGCCACTAGGGTCGCTTATCTTACTCACACAGCTACCTCATTGCGCCTCTTTTTTTCTTTGCGTCATGTGCTGTTTGGGGAGGGTTTTTTGGAAGGGCCATCCTGCGTGACACTGCAGTGCCACTCCTAGATGGGCCCGGTGTTTGTGTCGGCCACTAGGGTCGCTTATCTTACTCACACAGCTACCTCATTGCGCCTCTTTTTATCTTTGCGTCATGTGCTGTTTGGGGAGGGTTTTTTGGAAGGGCCATCCTGCGTGACACTGCAGTGCCACTCCTAGATGGGCCCGGTGTTTGTGTCGGCCACTAGGGTCGCTTATCTTACTCACACAGCTACCTCATTGCGCCTCTTTTTTTCTTTGCGTCATGTGCTGTTTGGGGAGGGTTTTTTGGAAGGGCCATCCTGCGTGACACTGCAGTGACACTCCTAGATGGGCCCGGTGTTTGTGTCGGCTACTAGGGTCGCTTATCTTACTCACACAGCTACCTCATTGAGCCTCTTTTTTTCTTTGCGTCATGTGCTGTTTGGGGAGGGTTTTTTGGAAGGGACATCCTGCGTGACACTGCAGTGACACTCCTAGATGGGCCCGGTGTTTGTGTCGGCCACTAGGGTCGCTTATCTTACTCACACAGCTACCTCATTGCGCCTTTTTTTTTCTTTGCGTCATGTGCTGTTTGGGGAGGTTTTTTTGGAAGGGACATCCTGCGTGACACTGCAGTGCCACTCCTAGATGGGCCCGGTGTTTGTGTCGGCCACTAGGGTCGCTTATCTTACTCACACAGCTACCTCATTGCGCCTCTTTTTTTCTCTTTGCGTCATGTGCTGTTTGGGGAGGGTTTTTTGGAAGGGACATCCTGCGTGACACTGCAGTGCCACTCCTAGATGGGCCAGGTGTTTGTGTCGGCCACTAGGGTCGCTTAGCTTAGTCATCCAGCGACCTCGGTGCAAATTTTAGGACTAAAAATAATATTGTGAGGTGTGAGGTATTCAGAATAGACTGAAAATGAGTGGAAATGATGGTTTTTGAGGTTAATAATACTTTGGGATCAAAATGACCCCCAAATTCTATGATTTAAGCTGTTTTTTAGGTTTTTTTGAAAAAAACACCCGAATCCAAAACACACCCGAATCCGACAAAAAAAATTCGGTTAGGTTTTGCCAAAACGCGGTCGAACCCAAAACACGGCCGCGGAACCGAACCCAAAACCAAAACACAAAACCCGAAAAATTTCCGGCGCTCATCTCTAATATATATACACATACCCACGGAAACCCCCCTGAATAAACCCTGCATTTGCCCCTGCGTGCTGGAATCCGACATACAATAGGATACCAATGCCAGAATCCCAAAAGGGAACAGAACTCTGATGACGGAATCCCAACCATCTGGAGCCCGATCATCAACACAGTTGCCCAGGGTATGTACTATGCCGGGATGGTTAGGTTTAGGCAAACCCTTGGGGACTTAGGCTTAGGGTGCAGGGGTGGGAGGGTTAGATTTAGGGTGTGTGGTGGGGGGGTTAGGGTTAGGCACCACCAGGAAGGGGATTAGGGATAGGGTGTGGGGGAAGGGAGGACAATTAGGGTTAGACACCTAAAAGGGAGGGTTAGGGTAGGTGGTTACACTCCTTAACACCCCAAGTCGGGATTTCAACTGTCAGGTTGCTGCTGTCTGTCTCTTGATCATCGGCATCTCAACAGCCGGCATTTCATTCCCAACCCCTGTATTGTCACATAACCTTAATGTCATTACTATCATGACATATATCCCTATATCCATTTAACATTGTAATGAGACCAAAAACATATCAGTAATTCAACCTTCTAAATTATAGCCTAATGGTTAGAAGTCACTTATACTGTTTGTAAAGTACAAATTTTTACACACTTCCATCCAGAAATAACTTAAAAAACGATGCTTGTAGTGTGGTGAATACAGTAACATAATGCAGTAACTACTGAAACCAGCTATGCACTAGCATAGATATCTACAAAACATGCATTGTTAGGATGGCCAAATTACTGGATAAAGTGTATTTTGTTTTTAAGAAGTATGAATGCTTACTATTGATATCCATTTTTCAGGTCCATTTCATGTGGTACCGCCAAGACCGGTCATCATTGAGGAATTCTCCAATCAGGAGGATAGGATCCTTATGACTATGGAACCTGTTGAGCCTGCAGAGGACACCGCAACAGGCTTCATTATGGAGACTGAAGAACAGCAGCAGGTCTCACCAAAGCCCACACCTCAACCCACCCTGACTGTTGAAGAGAGGGCACAGTCTTTGGAGAACTTTTGGAAAAGCAACAGATAGTGGATAAACAGTACCTCTCCTTCAACCACTGGCACTGTGTTAATTAATTAAACTTTCAGCAGAATGTGAATGAAGCTTGCTGGACTTCAAATCTGGATAAAGACAACTAGGAAAAAAAACAATTTGAAAAAACAATGTGCTGGAAATGTTGAGCTAAGCAGAAGCAATGTCAATATAGAAATCTTAAATGTGTTATAACCTGCTCTCCATTTAAAGGACAAAAACTCTGAGGATTAAAGATAATGGAAATACACTTTACTAGAATAATTAAAATTAAATGAGACAATATTAAAATACAGTAGAAGACACAATAATAGACACATAACAGTATACAGTATGTAACCCTAAAATAAAACAATTACTCTCCTGCTCAAGTTGCATACACTATACTAAATGTAGCAACACAAAATCTTTTCTTGGATTCATAGTGGAACAGCACAGGTGTTACAGTGCGATCCTCTAATTAAATGGATATCTGTTCTGCACTTAATAACGATCTGAATATTCCATGCTGCCGTGAGTGTGTTCTAATATAAGCACAACAACAAGGAGTGTCGTGACCCTTGCTGGCATCCTAGCAGAAGGGTGGGTGGGAAGGGGGGGTGGCTCACATTTGGGAAGGGGGACGTGGCTCACAAAAGGGGAAGGAGGACATGGCTCTTACACCGGGACCAGGAGAAGGGGGTACATGACTCTCATATGGGGCAGGATTTGGACATGGCTCACACAGGAGTCAAAGGAGGGGACGACGACACAGGGGCCATTATTTATAATACAAGGGCTAGACACAACAATCAGCTGTGTGAGGTACGCCACAGCCTGAGGCTTAGACACAGATTGTAAGTTTGATTTTCCCATGCTATTTTTCATGTGAAGCCAATGGGCCGGATTCAGATGTTATTCCTCCCCTCACGGCTGTGATCGCTCCCGCCGGTGGTATTCTAATGTTACTGCCGACAGGTGCGACAAGATAATTTCAACTCGCTACCCCTGGAGGTAGCGAGCTGAAATGCATGTAAAGAGACTAGTTTGTGCGCCCAAATGGGTCTTTTCACTATTACGCTCATTGGTTTAGTTGGGTTTAGGTGCTTTGCTCACCTAAACCAGACTGTACTGGGTGTGATAGGGGCGGAAACAGGGAACATTTGAATATCGCCCCTCTATCTCCTGTCACTTTAGACGGAAGATAGGGGGCATGTTAACATTTGAATTCGGCCCAATATGTTTTATTTTCACTGCGGTGGCCTATGTACTTTATTATTTTAACTGTGGTGGCCTATTTTAACTGTGGTAGCCTATGTGTGTCATTATTTTAACTGTGGTGGCCTATTTACTTTATTATTTTAACTGTGGTGGCCTATATGTATCAGTGCTAATGTGTGTGTGTGTGTGTGTGTGTGTGTGTGTGTGTGTGTGTGTGTGTGTGTGTGTGTGTGTGTGTGTGTGTGTGTATCTACAATGGAACCAGTAATGTAGTGTAGGGTATAGAGGGGTCAGTAATGTACATTTGACCTATTCAATAACTGTACTATTTTTTCAACTGGTTGAAAAATCTGGCACTGGCAAAAACTACGTGTATTGGTGAATTTGCCACCAATGCTCAATATTCAAGGGCGTTTTCGCCCGTTTTTGGGTCCAGAAATGGATTAAAAAACAGGCAAATTCCTGCAATTGAAAACACTGTGTCGAATTAGTGCCATTTTTTCAACCAGCAGAAAAAATGGCACTTAATTGAATACCCCCCTAATTCTTTATTGCGGGAGGGGTGGGGGCACAACATTTATCTTCCTCCGGGCAACTGGGATGAAGTTACGCCACTACATGGAGGCATTGGCTAGGGCAATTCAGGGAGCCCAGATATCAATGGTATTATTATAGGGGACACTTATGATCTCCTAGTGTCAGTTTCCAACCGAGTGATCACCCTCCTAAACCTTATAATGGAATTAAATAGATTCAGTACCCTAAATTTAGCATTAATTATACAAAATTTATTGTTCTTCATATTATGACTTGCAGCATGTTCTTCCTTTCTCATGGCACACTTTTCACTTAGAATGCTTCAAATAACTTTGCCTCTAGCATGTACCAACCAAATTTGACACCCTTGACCTTAACGTTAGACTCAAACTCATTGGCTGAATGGAACAGATATTTTCCATTGTTCATAAGAATTATGGTCAAGATGAACATCCTTCCTTGTATTCTGTACCTCCTTCAAGGCATACTCATCCAAATCCCACCCCAATTCTTTGTGGACTTGCAGAGGACCATCAGAGACTTTCCTCCTACATAGTGGTAGGACCTAATGTGGTGCTCAACTCCTTTGGTTCTTAGGATTTCATTATGCAAACATATTGAATTAAGTTCTATATTTGTTTAAAAATACCACATATAAGCAGTTGGGAGCATCTGAAAACCAGTCTGTTTTCATACCACTGACTGAAGCCCTCGAGACACACACTCCCAATCAACATGATAAAACCAACCTTACGGACTTCTCTGATATCCTTAATTCAAGGAAGTGGTGTCTCAGTAATAGTTTTAGAGCCATGTGTGACACAATGGTGACACAATGTGTTATACCTATTAACCATTATGAGCTTGGAAACAATTCAGTACATACAAATAGATATCTTCAATTGACTTTCCAATAATATTATTTACACGCAACCAATGATTTAACTCAGGCATTCATCCTCAACAATCTCAGGGGCAGATGTATTAAGCATGGAGAAGTGATAAAGCAGTGTTAAGTGGAAGGTGATAATGCACCAGTCAATCAGCTCCTAACTTTCAATTTACATATTGGAGCTGATTGGATGGTGCGTTATCACCTTGCACTTATCACTGCTTTATCACTTCTCCAGGCTAAATAAATCTGCCCCTTAGTTTGGTATGGTTATAGTGCTCTCAAGTTCAGTGGAGTGTGTCAGTGCCCTACATGGGTCTCTCTTTCTGGCAAAGAGCAGGGGTCATACAGTACATGGAAATCAAACATTAAAACTTGCTCTCCATAGCTGCCGACCCTAGTTTGCACTCTAAAATACATCTCAATTGTACTTTAAACATATCTCTTATAATTTCACTCTGAACTATGGCGGTCATTCCGAGTTGATCGCTCGCTATCAACTTTTTGCAGTGCTGTGATCAGGTTATATCTCAGCAAAACTGCACATGCATATGCACCACAATGCACAGAAGCGTCGTACGGGTACAAAGAGGATCGGTGCTGGGCGATGGATTTAATGAAAAAACCATTCGCACAGCCGATTGCAAGGTGATTGACAGAAAGAGGACATTTGTGGGTGTCAACTGACCGTTTTCTGGGAGTGTTTGGAAAAACGAAGGCATGTCCAAGCGTTTGCAGGGCGAGTGTCTGACGTCAATTCCGGGACCAAAAAGACTGAAGTGATCGGAGCGGCTGAGTAAGTCCAGAGCTACTCAGAAACTACAAAAAAAAAATTGTGCCGTCGGCTGCAAAAGCGTTTGCACACTTGCAAAGCAAAAATACACTCCCCCCATAGGCGGCGACTATCTGATCGCAGCACAGCAAAAAGTTGCTAGCGAGCGATCAACTCGGAATGACCCCCTTTCTTCCTCAGTCCCCAGTCACCTCCACATCCCTACCCTTTCTGCGTTATCTTACTAAGTATAGTTTTGCAGTAGTTCCTTTTACAGTAGTTCATCTTTTCACAACATATTATCAGACAGACTAGTGTTTTGCAATGTGTCTGTATGAATTTTTATTTTTTTTGTGGTGAAAATTATTATAGACTATATTTAAGAAAATCCAATAAAAATCAACTGGATTTTACAGATTGTAAATTTGTCCAGGTAATGATCTCAAACTTGACACACACTAATAGAGCTACATATGATTTCATCATTTGGCCTGATCATTTAACACATTTACAGTATTTTTCAATCAGACTCGTGTATGGTTGAAGTGGATACAGGTCACACAGCTTTTGTGGTGTGCACACTGTAAGTCAGAGTACTAAAAACAAATGGTTTAATAAAAGTGACATACCCAATGAATATAATTTTTACTCATACTGTACATCTTAGAAGACATAGCTGTCATGCAATATACTTTGAGATCATATAAAATGTTTATATATATCCTGTATAATGTCGATAAAACCTACTCCTGCTTCTGTTAGTGATTCAGATATGTCCCAATTATTATGTTGCCTATTTCCACTGCTTTACTAAATTGCTTTCTAACCAACAAGTCATATGTCCTCTTCCTCTGTTCTTGTTATCAGTAAATTACGTACTATTGATTCTATATTCTGCTGTTCGATTTCTTGCCCAAAATGAAATATTGTATAACTGTTAAAACATTACATGTTAAAAAAATCTATGGGGGTCATTCCGAGTTGTTCGCTCTGTATTTTTCTTCGCATCGCAGCGATTTTCCGCTAACTGCGCATGCGCAATGTTCGCACTGCGACTGCGCCAAGTAAATTTGCTATGCAGTTAGGTATTTTACTCACGGCATTACGAGGTTTTTTCTTCGTTCTGGTGATCGTAATGTGATTGACAGGAAGTGGGTGTTTCTGGGCGGAAACTGTCCGTTTTATGGGAGTGTGTGAAAAAACGCTACCGTTTCTGGGAAAAACGCGGGAGTGGCTGGAGAAACGGAGGAGTGTCTGGGCGAACGCTGGGTGTGTTTATGACGTCAAACCAGGAACGACAAGCACTGAACTGATCGCAGATGCCGAGTAAGTTTGAAGCTACTCATAAACTGCTAAGAAGTGTCTAATCGCAATTTTGCTAATCTTTCGTTCGCAATTTTGATAAGCTAAGATTCACTCCCAGTAGGCGGCGGCTTAGCGTGTGCAAAGCTGCTAAAAGCAGCTTGCGAGCGAACAACTCGGAATGACCACCTATGTTTCTATTCTGTGATCAATCTTTTTTGAAAAGAATATATATTACAGAGTTTCATCATCATCATCTGCTTTGAGGGAAGCCAAAACACTTATATGCTCAAAGAGAGTCAAAATATGTGACTTTAGAAAGGTCTTAACTTGGTAGATAAGGCCTAATTCAGAGTTGATTGCAGCAGCAAATGTGTTAGCACTTGGGCAAAACCATGTGCACTGCAGGGGGGCAGATATAACATGTGCAGAGAGAGTTAGATTTGGGTGGGGTGTGTTCAAACTGAAATCTAAATTGCAGTGTAAAAATAAAGCAGCCAGTATTTACCCTGCACAGAAACAATATAACCCACCCAAATCTAACTCTCTCTGCAAATGTTTTATCTGCCCCACCTGCAGACACCTGCAGTGCACATGGTTTTGCCCAACTGCTAACAAATTTGATATAGATAGATAGATAGATAGATAGATAGATAGATAGATAGATAGATAGATAGATAGATACTGTATATTATTAATTAATGTGTACTTTTGAGATGATATTTAAAGCAGTGGTTCTCACTATGCATTCCCACTCAACGGTTATTTTTTCCCTTTAAAAACAATTGCCTAATGTATTTTTAAATGCATGAGTCTACTCTGTTTGTAAAATCTCCTTGGATCACTCTGAGCACTTCAAGGAGACATCAAATAGTCCAAAATCCCTTTCTCAGAGTGCAAGTTTGTTAATTTATTTTCTGAGTATCATATGAGTGCACAGTGGGGCAGAAGCAAACGCCTGTTTCTATAACAGTTGATTGTTTTAAAGAACAATAAAGAAGTAATGAGAGAGATATGAGGGAAAAATCCGGGAGATATGGAGCAGGTAATGAGAGAGATAAGTATGGTCTGTAAGAAAAATAAGTAGTAGTCTATGAGGTATGTGGAAACAATGGGAGAAATATAGATGGGGCCTTGTGAGATGTGATGTGGGTGAGGCTGTGTGAGAAATATGGAGGGGCATGGGAGAGATATGGGGCATGAGAGAAATTTAAAGAGTGCAATGTTATTATGTGTGGATGGTACAGCATTGCATTAATTAGTGTTAATTGTTATGTATGAATAATGAATTCAAATTTGATGAGGCCCACTTGTACTTGTTGGTACCTATTAGTAGCTCTTGATAAATGTACAACAGACAAGAAAGTAAGAAATACCCTTTGTTGGCACACTCGTTAAGAAAACCATATAGAGGTTAAAACCTAACTTTTAATTAGATCCATATAAAATCATTTTTGTTGAAAAAAACTATTTGATAAAACCTTTGTCCACTGTACCATGCAGAATTGCGTACTCATCAATTGCATATCCATGGTAAATAAACAATCTGAAAATATAAAATTAAGGCATCACAGCCTAATATGCAGCAGGATACCAATTAAACCCTATATTAGGGAATTGGACAGTGGAGCCCTCAGGGTGTGTTATTAACCCTATGACTCAGTTGGAATTTGATATCAGATCAACAATTTGGACCAACAGTATCAATTGATAGTGAAAATGAGATAGAAAAAGAAGAACGAAATCAGAAAAAGTATGAATCTGGTGTCATTGTTAGGCTTGCTTATGAATTCGTCTTATTCTACTACACCTGATATTCTCTGAAGGTCACCCTCCAGGTACTGATCCGGCCCAGCACTTTATCGCTTCCAAGATCGGACGAGATTGAGCATTTTAGGTGTGGTTTGGTAGTAGAAGACACTCTCGTATCTTATCCAGAATCGTTGATGAGAGTTCATGAATAAGAAAAAAGGATAATAGGTTTAATGAGAGAAAGAATGATAAATGATAAATACCTAGTGAGTACCACTAACTTAATGTTTCCAAGGCCTTTGTTTCTTCCTGTGTGAGTATGTGAGTTTACAATATGTATAGATTTGTCGTCATACATGATTGCTGTAGTCTCGACAAACAGTTTCTCTTGGTGTTCCAGGTCTCCTAAGACTCTGCTAACATTGGGCATCATGTTTACTGAAAATGTGTCTTAGTCACAACGTGACGTGACTAAGACGCACGAGGAGACTGTGCTGATTATTTTGCTGTGTGACACTTGTATATCTGTGTGCCACTGAGCCTCTGAATCTGAACACAAAGTACTACAATGCAGCAGATGTAGCTTTTTTCCACTTTTCAGTTCCATTGTGCTATGTATATAGACTCAGTCACACATGTTACGTATCAAATTGATCAGCTTAGCACACAGAGCATGAGCAGCACCCCAACTCTTAAGGTGGTTTTAGTTACTATGAGTAAGTTGAAAGTTCCAGCGTAACATATGGCTCTCAATTTATTCTGGAGTTAAAGTTCCAGCTTGCCCTTCCAGGACAGTCTGTCCTTTGTAGTTCCACAACATTGTAGAGCCAGGTACACTGATGCACTAAGATGTAACTGGCTGAAAGTCACCTACCTTGAAGCCTGTATTTTTTGCTTCTTAGCCTCTGTAGCGGTGGAAAAGTGCAGGAGAGTGTAGACTAGCAATGTGGAAAGTTTGCACTGCTATAAAAAGTAAATACAGTATTAGAGATGAGCGCCGGAAATTTTTCGGGTTTTGTGTTTTGGTTTTGGGTTCGGTTCCGCGGCCGTGTTTTGGGTTCGACCGCGTTTTGGCAAAACCTCACCGAATTTTTTTTGTCGGATTCGGGTGTGTTTTGGATTCGGGTGTTTTTTTCAAAAAACACTAAAAAACAGCTTAAAACATAGAATTTGGGGGTCATTTTGATCCCAAAGTATTATTAACCTCAAAAACCATAATTTACACTCATTTTCAGTCTATTCTGAATACCTCACACCTCACAATATTATTTTTAGTCCTAAAATTTGCACCTAGGTCGCTGGATGACTAAGCTAAGCGACCCTAGTGGCCGACACAAACACCGGGCCCATCTAGGAGTGTCACTGCAGTGTCACGCAGGATGGCCCTTCCAAAAAACACTCCCCAAACAGCACATGACGCAAAGAAAAAAAGAGGCGCAATGAGGTAGCTGTGTAAGTAAGATAAGCGACCCTAGTGGCCGACACAAACACCGGGCCCATCTAGGAGTGTCACTGCAGTGTCACGCAGGATGTCCCTTCCAAAAAACCCTCCCCAAACAGCACATGACGCAAAGAAAAAAAGAGGCGCAATGAGGTAGCTGTGTGAGTAAGATAAGCGACCCTAGTGGCCGACACAAACACCGGGCCCATCTAGGAGTGTCACTGCAGTGTCACGCAGGATGTCCCTTCCAAAAAACCCTCCCCAAACAGCACATGACGCAAAGAAAAAAAGAGGCGCAATGAGGTAGCTGTGTGAGTAAGATAAGCGACCCTAGTGGCCGACACAAACACCGGGTCCATCTAGGAGTGTCACTGCAGTGTCACGCAGGATGTCCCTTCCAAAAAACCCTCCCCAAACAGCACATGACGCAAAGAAAAAAAGAGGCGCAATGAGGTAGCTGTGTGAGTAAGATAAGCGACCCTAGTGGCCGACACAAACACCGGGCCCATCTAGGAGTGGCACTGCAGTGTCACGCAGGATGTCCCTTCCAAAAAACCCTCCCCAAACAGCACATGACGCAAAGAAAAAAAGAGGCGCAATGAGGTAGCTGTGTGAGTAAGATAAGCGACCCTAGTGGCCGACACAAACACCGGGCCCATCTAGGAGTGGCACTGCAGTGTCACGCAGGATGTCCTTTCCAAAAAACCCTCCCCAAACAGCACATGACGCAAAGAAAAATTAAAGAAAAAAGAGGTGCAAGATGGAATTGTCCTTGGGCCCTCCCACCCACCCTTATGTTGTATAAACAGGACATGCACACTTTAACCAACCCATCATTTCAGTGACAGGGTCTGCCACACGACTGTGACTGAAATGACGGGTTGGTTTGGACCCCCACCAAAAAAGAAGCAATTAATCTCTCCTTGCACAAACTGGCTCTACAGAGGCAAGATGTCCACCTCATCATCATCCTCCGATATATCACCGTGTACATCCCCCTCCTCACAGATTATCAATTCGTCCCCACTGGAATCCACCATCTCAGCTCCCTGTGTACTTTGTGGAGGCAATTGCTGCTGGTCAATGTCTCCACGGAGGAATTGATTATAATTCATTTTAATGAACATCATCTTCTCCACATTTTCTGGATGTAACCTCGTACGCCGATTGCTGACAAGGTGAGCGGCGGCACTAAACACTCTTTCGGAGTACACACTTGTGGGAGGGCAACTTAGGTAGAATAAAGCCAGTTTGTGCAAGGGCCTCCAAATTCCCTCTTTTTCCTGCCAGTATAAGTACGGACTGTGTGACGTGCCTACTTGGATGCGGTCACTCATATAATCCTCCACCATTCTTTCAATGGTGAGAGAATCATATGCAGTGACAGTAGACGACATGTCCGTAATCGTTGTCAGGTCCTTCAGTCCGGACCAGATGTCAGCATCAGCAGTCGCTCCAGACTGCCCTGCATCACCGCCAGCGGGTGGGCTCGGAATTCTGAGCCTTTTCCTCGCACCCCCAGTTGCGGGAGAATGTGAAGGAGGAGATGTTGACAGGTCGCGTTCCGCTTGACTTGACAATTTTCTCACCAGCAGGTCTTTCAACCCCAGCAGACTTGTGTCTGCCGGAAAGAGAGATCCAAGGTAGGCTTTAAATCTAGGATCGAGCACGGTGGCCAAAATGTAGTGCTCTGATTTCAACAGATTGACCACCCGTGAATCCTTGTTAAGCGAATTAAGGGCTCCATCCACAAGTCCCACATGCCTAGCGGAATCGCTCCGTGTTAGCTCCTCCTTCAATGTCTCCAGCTTCTTCTGCAAAAGCCTGATGAGGGGAATGACCTGACTCAGGCTGGCAGTGTCTGAACTGACTTCACGTGTGGCAAGTTCAAAGGGCATCAGAACCTTGCACAACGTTGAAATCATTCTCCACTGCACTTGAGACAGGTGCATTCCACCTACTATATCGTGCTCAATTGTATAGGCTTGAATGGCCTTTTGCTGCTCCTCCAACCTCTGAAGCATATAGAGGGTTGAATTCCACCTCGTTACCACTTCTTGCTTCAGATGATGGCAGGGCAGGTTCAGTAGTTTTTGGTGGTGCTCCAGTCTTCTGTACGTGGTGCCTGTACGCCGAAAGTGTCCCGCAATTCTTCTGGCCACCGACAGCATCTCTTGCACGCCCCTGTCGTTTTTTAAAAAATTCTGCACCACCAAATTCAAGGTATGTGCAAAACATGGGACGTGCTGGAATTTGCCCATATTTAATGCACACACAATATTGCTGGCGTTGTCCGATGCCACAAATCCACAGGAGAGTCCAATTGGGGTAAGCCATTCCGCGATGATCTTCCTCAGTTGCCGTAAGAGGTTTTCAGCTGTGTGCGTATTCTGGAAACCGGTGATACAAAGCGTAGCCTGCCTAGGAAAGAGTTGTCGTTTGCGAGATGCTGCTACTGGTGCCGTCGCTGCTGTTCTTGCGGCGGGAGTCCATACATCTACCCAGTGGGCTGTCACAGTCATATAGTCCTGACCCTGCCCTGCTCCACTTGTCCACATGTCCGTGGTTAAGTGGACATTGGGTACAGCTGCATTTTTTAGGACACTGGTGACTCTTTTTCTGAGGTCTGTGTACATTTTCGGTATCGCCTGCCTAGAGAAATGGAACCTAGATGGTATTTGGTACCGGGGACACAGTACCTCCAACAAGTCTCTAGTTGGCTCTGCAGTAATGATGGATACTGGAACCACGTTTCTCACCACCCAGGATGCCAAGGCCTCAGTTATCCGCTTTGCAGCAGGATGACTGCTGTGATATTTCATCTTCCTCGCAAAGGACTGTTGGACAGTCAATTGCTTACTGGAAGTAGTACAAGTGGTCTTACGACTTCCCCTCTGGGATGACCATCGACTCCCAGCAGCAACAACAGCAGCGCCAGCAGCAGTAGGCGTTACACGCAAGGATGCATCGGAGGAATCCCAGGCAGGAGAGGACTCGTCAGAATTGCCAGTGACATGGCCTGCAGGAATATTGGCATTCCTGGGGAAGGAGGAAATTGACACTGAGGGAGTTGGTGGTGGGGTGGTTTGCGTGAGCTTGGTTACAAGAGGAAGGGATTTACTGGTCAGTGGACTGCTTCCGCTGTCACCCAAAGTTTTTGAACTTGTCACTGACTTATTATGAATGCGCTGCAGGTGACGTATAAGGGAGGATGTTCCGAGGTGGTTAACGTCCTTACCCCTACTTATTACAGCTTGACAAAGGCAACACACGGCTTGACAAATGTTGTCCGCATTTCTGGTGAAATACTTCCACACCGAAGAGCTGATTTTTTTGGTATTTTCACCAGGCATGTCAACGGCCCTATTCCTCCCATGGACAACAGGTGTCTCCCCGGGTGCCTGACTTAAACAAACCACCTCACCATCAGAATCCTCCTTGTCAATTTCCTCCCCAGCGCCAGCAACACCCATATCCTCCTCATCCTGGTGTACTTCAACACTGACATTTTCAATCTGACTATCAGGAACTGGACTGCGGGTGCTCCTTCCAGCACTTGCAGGGGGCGTGCAAATGGTGGAAGGCGCATGCTCTTCACGTCCAGTGTTGGGAAGGTCAGGCATCGCAACCGACACAATTGGACTCTCCTTGTGGATTTGGGATTTCGAAGAACGCACAGTTTTTTGCGGTGCTTTTGCCAGCTTGAGTCTTTTCAGTTTTCTAGCGAGAGGCTGAGTGCTTCCATCCTCATGTGAAGCTGAACCACTAGCCATGAACATAGGCCAGGGCCTCAGCCGTTCCTTGCCACTCCGTGTGGTAAATGGCATATTGGCAAGTTTACGCTTCTCCTCCGACAATTTTATTTTTGGTTTTGGAGTCCTTTTTTTACTGATATTTGGTGTTTTGGATTTGACATGCTCTGTACTATGCCATTGGGCATCGGCCTTGGCAGACGACGTTGCTGGCATTTCATCGTCTCGGCCATGACTAGTGGCAGCAGCTTCAGCACGAGGTAGAAGTGGATCTTGATCTTTCCCTAATTTTGGAACCTCAACATTTTTGTTCTCCATATTTTAATAGGCACAACTAAAAGGCACCTCAGGTAAACAATGGAGATGGATGGATACTAGTATACAATTATGGATGGACTGCCGAGTGCCGACACAGAGGTAGCTACAGCCATGGACTACCGTACTGTGTCTGCTGCTAATATAGACTGGATGATTGATAATGAGATGAAATCAATATATATATGTATGTATATATAATATCACTAGTACTGCAGCCGGACAGGTAGATAATATATTTATTAGGTATTGGTAATGATGACTGATGACGGACCTGCTGGACACTGTCAGCTCAGCAGCACCGCAGACTGCTATAGTAAGCTACTATACTATAGTAGTATGTACAAAGAAGAAAGAAAAAAAAAAAACACGGGTAGGTGGTATACAATATTATATATATATATATATTATATACAATTATATATATATTAAACTGGTGGTGATTGATTATTAAACTGGTGGTCAGGTCACGTTGCAACTTGCAACTAGTACTCCGAGTCCTAAGCAGACAATCACAAAATATATTATTATACTGGTGGTCAGTGTGGTCACAACAATGGCAGTGTGGCACTGACTCTGGCAGCAAAAGTGTGCACTGTACGTTATATGTACTCCTGAGTCCTGCTCTCAGACTCTAACTGCTCCCCACTGTCAGTGTCTCCCCCACAAGTCAGATAATACACTTACAGTCACACTATCTAATCTATAAATATCACTTCAGCAAGTAGTATAGTAGTATACAGTATAGTAGTACTCCTCCTAATAATGCTCCCCAAAATGCTGTGTCTCTCTCTTCTCTAATCGGAGAGGACGCCAGCCACGTCCTCTCCCTATGACTCTATAAATATCACTTCAGCAAGTAGTAGAGTAGTATACAGTATAGTAGTACTCCTCCTAATAATGCTCCCCAAAATACTGTGTCTCTCTCTTCTCTAAACGGAGAGGACGCCAGCCACGTCCTCTCCCTATGACTCTATAAATATCACTTCAGCAAGTAGTAGAGTAGTATACAGTATAGTAGTACTCCTCCTAATAATGCTCCCCAAAATACTGTGTCTGAGTAGTATACAGTATAGTAGTACTCCTCCTAATAATGCTCCCCAAAATACTGTCTCTCTCTTCTCTAAATGGAGAGGACGCCAGCCACGTCCTCTCCCCCTATGACTCTATAATATCACTTCAGCAAGTAGTATAGTAGTATACAGTATAGTAGTACTCCTCCTAATAATGCTCCCCAAAATACTGTGTCTCTCTCTTCTCTAAACGGAGAGGACGCCAGCCACGTCCTCTCCCTATGACTCTATAAATATCACTTCAGCAAGTAGTAGAGTAGTATACAGTATAGTAGTACTCCTCCTAATAATGCTCCCCAAAATAGTATACTGTGTCTCTCTCTTCTCTAAACGGAGAGGACGCCAGCCACGTCCTCTCCCTATGACTCTATAAATATCACTTCAGCAAGTAGTATAGTAGTATACAGTATAGTAGTACTCCTCCTAATAATGCTCCCCAAAATACTGTGTCTCTCTCTCTTCTCTAAACGGAGAGGGCGCCAGCCACGTCCTCTCCCTATGACTCTATAAATATCACTTCAGCAAGTAGTAGAGTAGTATACAGTATAGTAGTACTCCTCCTAATAATGCTCCCCAAAATACTGTGTCTCTCTCTTCTCTAAACGGAGAGGACGCCAGCCACGTCCTCTCCCTATGACTCTATAAATATCCCTTCAGCAAGTAGTAGAGTAGTATACAGTATAGTAGTACTCCTCCTAATAATGCTCCCCAAAATACTGTGTCTCTCTCTTCTCTAAACGGAGAGGACGCCAGCCACGTCCTCTCCCTATGACTCTATAAATATCACTTCAGCAAGTAGTAGAGTAGTATACAGTATAGTAGTACTCCTCCTAATAATGCTCCCCAAAATACTGTGTCTCTCTCTTCTCTAAACGGAGAGGACGCCAGCCACGTCCTCTCCCTATGACTCTATAAATATCACTTCAGCAAGTAGTACAGTAGTATACAGTATAGTAGTACTCCTCCTAATAATGCTCCCCAAAATACTGTGTCTGAGTAGTATACAGTATAGTAGTACTCCTCCTAATAATGCTCCCCAAAATACTGTGTCTCTCTCTTCTCTAAACGGAGAGGACGCCAGCCACGTCCTCTCCCTATGACTCTATAAATATCACTTCAGCAAGTAGTAGAGTAGTATACAGTATAGTAGTACTCCTCCTAATAATGCTCCCCAAAATACTGTGTCTGAGTAGTATACAGTATAGTAGTACTCCTCCTAATAATGCTCCCCAAAATACTGTGTCTCTCTCTTCTCTAAACGGAGAGGACGCCAGCCACGTCCTCTCCCTATGACTCTATAAATATCACTTCAGCAAGTAGTATAGTAGTATACAGTATAGTAGTACTCCTCCTAATAATGCTCCCCAAAATAGTATACTGTGTCTCTCTCTTCTCTAAACGGAGAGGACGCCAGCCACGTGCTCTCCCTATGACTCTATAAATATCACTTCAGCAATTAGTATAGTAGTATACAGTATAGTAGTACTCCTCCTAATAATGCTCCCCAAAATACTGTGTCTCTCTCTTCTCTAAACGGAGAGGACGCCAGCCACGTCCTCTCCCTATGACTCTCAATGCACGTGTGAAAATGGCGGCGACGCGCGGCTCCTTATATAGAATCCGAGTCTCGCGAGAATCCGACAGCGGGATGATGACGTTCGGGCGTGCTCGGGTTAACCGAGCAAGGCGGGAGGATCCGAGCCTGCTCGGACCCGTGGAAAAAAGCTGAAGTTCGGGCGGGTTCGGATTCAGAGGAACCGAACCCGCTCATCCCTATACAGTATGTCACACTTGCCAACTCTGCAGAAACGTCTATGAGAGTCCTGAATTTAGACGGACCAGGTGTTGGACGATGAGATTTTCATTGAATCGCATCATTTTATTACTGCTGTAAAAAGCAGCACATTATAGCTATGAACAGTGAGGGCTCTAAGCCGTTATGAAGCAAAGCTTCACTACCACTGTAAAATTCTGTGAATCAGTGAGGGGTGGGCACAGAATCAATGCTGTTTCTAGTGCTGGGCTAGCTGTGCAATCGCACTGGGCGCAGGCCCATTGCCTTTGAGTGCACTGTGTGCAGTATTCTATTTGGTCTGGCCAGCCGCATAGAATACTGTGAAAACATCCCACCCAAAATGTCTGTCACCTGAGAGAGGACAGTTTTGAAGGATACTAAAGGAGGCTGTGGCTATTTTAGGAGGGACATTTAATAGAGCCCAGAAGGAAGAGGCAAGCAATGACACAGCAGTGCCGGGAATGTAGTTGCGGCGACGACAGTGGAGGGAGCAGCCAGGCTAGCAGCAGAAACATGAAACAAGCCCTGACAGTGAGCAGGACCAGGTACAGTGCTAATTTTAAGGGGCATTGGCCCTCATTCCGAGTTGATCGGTCGCAAGGCGAATTTAGCAGAGTTACACACGCTAAGCCGCCGCCTACTGGGAGTGAATCTTAGCTTCTTAAAATTGCGACCGATGTATTCGCAATATTGCGATTACTAACTACTTAGCAGTTTCAGAGTAGCTTCAGACTTACTCTGCCTGTGCGATCAGTTCAGTGCTTGTCGTTCCTGGTTGACGTCACAAACACACCCAGCGTTCGCCCAGGCACTCCCACCGTTTCTCCGGCCACTCCTGCGTTTTTTCCGGAAACGGTAGCGTTTTCAGCCACACGCCCCTGAAATGCCGTGTTTCCGCCCAGTAACACCCATTTCCTGTCAATCACATTACGATCGCCGGAGCGATGAAAAAGCCGTGAGTAAAATTACTTTCTACATAGCAAAGTTACTTGGCGCAGTCGCAGTGCGAACATTGCGCATGCGTACTAAGCGGATTTTCATTGCGATGCGATGAAAAATACCGAGCGAACAACTCGGAATGAGGGCCATTATTTTTATTACTATGCACGGGGCATTACTGTGTGGGGCATAACAAGAGGCATAACTGTGAGGGGCATACTTTGGTGCAAGGGTCATTACCGTGTGGGGCATAATATGGTGCTAGGGGCATTACTATGTGGGGCATAATAAGGTGCAAGGGGCAATACTGGTTGGGGCTTAATAAGATGCAAGGTGCATCACTGTGTGGGGAATAATATGGTGATAAGGGTATTACTATGTGGGGCATAATATGATTCTAGTGGCATTACTGTTTGGGGCATAATATGGTATAAGGTAGTATTTTCCTGCAAGACCACAACCATTTCAGCAAGACCATGCCCATTTGATGCTAGGCCATGTCCCTTTTCTGGGGCATTCACATTCCCTCCCCCCTGCACAGAATGATGCAATCAAGGCATCGTGTCCTTTCAGAGGGAGCTCTGCAATGGGTGGCTAGTACTGTATAAAATGTTACCTGTTTAAACTGATAGTTTCTGGGCAGGTAGATACTGTAAGTGAGAGATTGATCCATAGCTCATGCATGGCCACCACTGTGAAGAATACACATTCTTCTATAATTGTTCCTGGAAGTGGGAAAGACAGCTAGGTGCCTCCTAGATTACACATAACAAGCAATTTCCCTGGCCTGCTAATCACAGCCTACATTCATGGACACACGTACTTGATAAAGCATACACTTTGTTCAAACACAGAAATGATACACATGGACAGAACATAGTTGGAAAATATCATATTTTAGGTTCAGATAATGTGATGATCATGGTACCCAGTGTACATGTGTATTTGAATTTCCAGTACATAAGAAACCTGATATTCAGATTTGATACTATGACATGTATTTATGATAGGTCCCTTGGTTATACAGGAAAATAATTGCATGCCTTCAACCCTGAACTCATACAGTAAAGGCTAATGTTAGACTGTCTAACAGCACAAACAGGAGGGTATTGCCACGTACTACACAATCAATATAGTATTATGTGTTGCACATACATCATCAACAACACAGACAACCCAGATATGCACATAGTGTAGCTAATGAACTACATAAATTAAGTGTAATATAGTAAAGTGAAATTTCAAAGAAGCAGAGGATAAACTTCTTACTGAACCCTCGAAGGAGAATAGTGATTCCTGGTTTTCATGATTTTAATTTCTCAGTCCAATTAACTTGTTTTCACGGAATTTCAGGATGATTTTCACTTATTACCCACACATTTCTCTATTCCTTTTAGTTCTGTGTGAACCACTGTTACGATTCTGTTGCTGTTGGTACATGTCAGCTGATGCATTCCCTTTCTTCAGAATGTCAGAATGTACCTAGCATCAGCTAACACTGGCAACCTGTCAGAATCTGCATGTATTCCCTGTGTGCCTTAGGTCCTGTGTGTACGTGCAAAAAATACTGACTGCTTTTCCATGTAGCTAATTAATACCCCTTTCAGACCGCACAAATAACCCGGTTTAGACCCAGTATATTGCCAGGTCGATGCGGGTCGCTGTGTGATGTAAAAGGGTCATTCCCAAATTCCCATGTCACCTGACCCGGTAATTCAACTGGGGAAAAAAGAAGGGTTATTCCTGGGTTATTATACCGGGCTAGGTGCAGTGTGAATGAGTCACTTGGGTTGATGCAATGCATATTGCCGGGTCAGGAAGCTAATGCTGAGTTGCACCCGGGAAGGACCCGTTTCCAATTCCCGGGTGCGACCCGGCATTTGCGACCTGAAAGCGGTATTATACTGGGATGCTTTGTTTTTACATTAAAATTTAGAAAACAGCTACTGTAGAACACACCCCTAACCAACGTTAAAATGGTCTGCACAGTACAATATTGTTTTGTCAAAGTGGCTTATTAGCCTTTTTTTATTATTTGCTACTAGTAGCTCTGAATCCGGCCCAGTGACAGTATACAGACCATTACCTATACAGGTTTAGGAACTAAAATATTCTGTTCCTTATTTTTTATCCTACAGTACTATCCCTCTTATTGGTAAGTTATATGAAGTGCTTATCATTTTATGCCAACATTTCACTGTCAGATCTAACTGCTAACGAATACCTGTAACCACACAAGCGGGTTTTGTTGAGTGCAGTGTTTTCAAGGAAAAAAGGACCTTTGCACAGTTGTTATAGATGTTTAATAATAGAATACAAAGGTTAGACAAAACAAGAAGGCAAATAAACATCAAACATACGTGGATCAAGACCAGGATAAAAAAAATAATGCAGCACAAGATCAAAACTCTGGAGTAATAGCAAGGTCAGCAACACAAACTCAAATGGATCCAGCCAAGACACTGATAGATTGACTAAGCACTGACTTTGTAACCCCAACATTTAAAATAGCAATACTCTTAAATATGAAAGCATTTGTGTCTCTAATGGCAAAATTTTAAGGGGCAGCAGTAACAAGGTTCCTATAGTATCACACAGTTCTTGCATATCTTCAAATTAGAGATGTGCACCGGACATTTTTTGGGTTTTGTGATTTGGTTTTGGATTCGGTACCGCGGCCGTGTTTTGGATTCGGACGCATTTTGGCAAAACCTCCCTGAAGATTTTTTGTCGGATTCGGGTGTGTTTTAGATTCGGGTGTTTTTTTTCAAAAACAGCTTAAATCATAGAATTTGGGGGTAATTTTGATCCTATAGTATTATTAACCTCAATAACCACAATTTCCACTCATTTCCAGTCTATTCTGAACACCTCACACCTCACAATACTATTTTATTTATCCTAAAATTTGCACCGAGGTCGCTGGATGACTAAGCAAAGCGACCCAAGAGGGCGGCACAAACACCTGGCCCATCTAGGAGTGGTACTGCAGTGTCAGACAGGATGGGACTTAAAAAAATTGGCCCCAAACAGCACATGATGCAAAGAAAAGAGAAAAAGAGGTGCACTGTGGTTGCTGGATGGCTAAGCTAAGCGACACAGACACCTCAATATCACAGGAATTATTTGTTCTAATCAATGGTATTATTGGTCCAAATCACTGGAAGAAAATGAAAAAATCACTGGAATTATTTGTTCTAATCAATAGTATTATTGGTCCAAATCACTGGAAGAAAATAACAAAATCACTGGAATTATTCGTTCTAATCAATGGCATTATTGGTCCAAATCACTGGAAGAAAATAACAAAATCACTGGAATTATTCATTCTAATCAATGGCATTATTGGTCCAGATAACTGGAAGAAAATGACAAAATCACTGGAGTTATTCGTTCTAATCAATGGTAATATTGGTCCAAATCACTGGAAGAAAATGACAAAATCACTGGAATTATTAGTTCTAATCAATGGTATTATTGGTCCAAATCACTGGAAGAAAATGACAAAATCACTGGAATTATTCATTCTAATCAATGGTATTAATGGTCCAAATCACTGGAAGAAAATGACAAAATCACTGGAATTATTAGTTCTAATCAATGGTATTATTGGTCCAAATCACTGGAAGAAAATGACAAAATCACTGGAATTATTCGTTCTAATCAATGGTATTATTGGTCCAAATCACTGGAAGAAAATGACAAAATCACTGGAATTATTCGTTCTAATCAATGGTATTATTGGTCCAAATCACTGGAAGAAAATGACAAAATCACTGGAATTATTCGTTCTAATCAATGGTATTATTGGTCTAAATCACTGGAAGAAAATGACAAAATCACTGGAATTATTCGTTCTAATCAATGGCATTATTGGTCCAAATCACTGGAAGAAAATGACAAAATCACTGGAATTATTCGTTCTAATCTATGGCATTATTGGTCCAAATCACTGGAAGAAAATAACAAAATCACTGGAATTATTCATTCTAATCAATGGCATTATTGGTCCAGATAACTGGAAGAAAATGACAAAATCACTGGAGTTATTCGTTCTAATCAATGGTAATATTGGTCCAAATCACTGGAAGAAAATGACAAAATCACTGAAATTATTAGTTCTAATTAATGGTATTATTGGTCCAAATCACTGGAAGAAAATGACAAAATCACTGGAATTATTCATTCTAATCAATGGTATTATTGGTCCAAATCACTGGAAGAAAATGACAAAATCACTGGAATTATTCGTTCTAATCAATGGTATTATTGGTCCAAATCACTGGAAGAAAATGACAAAATCACTGGAATTATTTGTTCTAATCAATGGTATTATTGGTCCAAATCACTGGAAGAAAATGACAAAATCACTGGAATTATTCGTTCTAATCAATGGTATTATTGGTCCAAATCACTGGAAGAAAATGACAAAATCACTGGAATTATTCGTTCTAATCAATGGTATTATTGGTCCAAATCACTGGAAGAAAATGACAAAATCACTGGAATTATTTGTTCTAATCAATGGTATTATTGGTCCAAATCACTGGAAGAAAATGACAAAATCACTGGAATTATTTGTTCTAATCAATGGTATTATTGGTCCAAATCACTGGAAGAAAATGGAATGGATGGATACAGTGACACAGAGCTGCAAGATACAGCAATGGCCTACTGTACACAACTATATACTGTTGGGTCACCAAAATGCTGCACTGTAATACTATATATACTGCTCACAAAAATGCTGCACAGATATGGAATGGATACTTGCAGTGACACAGAGCTGCAAGATACAGCAATGGCCTACTGTAAAACTATATACTGTTAGTCACCAAAATGCTGCACTGTAATACTATATATACTGCTCACAAAAATGCTGCACAGATATGGAATGGATACTTGCAATGACACAGAGCTGCAAGATACAGCAATGGCCTACTGTAAAACTATATACTGTTAGTCACCAAAATGATGCACTGTAATACTATATATACTGCTCACAAAAATGGCGCACAGATGTGGAATGGATACTTGCAGTGACACAGAGCTGGAAGATACAGCAATGGCCTACAGTACTGTAATATTATAATTATTATATAGATGACAGATATAAAGTTACATTGTGGAGGAATCCAGTATACGTTCTGTCACCAGGTACCAGTGAATGACCACATCATGTATATAGGTGACAGATATAAAGTTACATTGTGGGGGAATCCAGTATACATTCTGTCACTAGGTACCAGTGAATGACCACATCATGTGTATAGGTGACAGATATAAAGTTACATTGGGGGGGAATCCAGTATACGTTCTGTCACCAGGTACCAGTGAATGACCACATCATGTATATAGATGATGACAGATATAAAGTTACATTGTGGGGGAATCCAGTATACGTTCTGTCACCAGGTACCAGTGAATGGCCACATCATGTATATAGGTGACAGATATAAAGTTACATTGTGAGGGAATCTAGAATACGTTCTGTCACCAGGTACCAGTGAATGACCAGATCATGTATATAGATGACAGATATAAAGATACATTGTGGGGGAATCCAGTATACGTTCTGTCACCAGGTACCAGTGAATGGCCACATCATGTATATACTTATACTGGTGGTCCCCAGTCCCCACAATGCAGCACACTGATCAGATATTTGCAGCACACTGAGCACAGATATGGAGCGTTTTCAGGCAGAGAACGTAGATATTTTCAGCACACTAAGCACAGATTATTTGCAGCACACTGAGCACAGATATTTGCAGAACACTGAGCACAGATTACGGAGCTTTTCAGGGAGAGAACGCTGCCACGTCCTCTCCGTTCAATCTCCAATGCACGAGTGAAAATGGCGGCGACGCGCGGCTCCTTATATAGAATACAAATCTTGCGAGAATCCGACAGCGGGATGATGACGTTCGGGCGCGTTCTGGTTAACTGAGCAAGGCGGGAAGATCCGAGGCTGCCTCGGAACCGTGTTAAATGGGTGAAGTTCGGGGGGGTTCGGATCCCGAGGAACCGAACCCGCTCATCTCTACTTCAAATGTACTGTCACATGTGGCAATCACCAGTTAACTGAAATCAGTGACTACAGTAGACCTCACTGCATTCTTCATTCTCCACTTGCTATATTAGAAGCAAAGTGTACATAGGCTATTTACTTACCTTAACATTCTTTGGTCTCGCAGTCAAGCACCATGTTTTTTATAAATTGACTGCAGACAAGGCCATGTTAAAGGGTAGTCAACATAGGTTACAGTTTAGGAACCCCAACAACAAAGCAAATAGGACTGTTTGCTAATAAAAAAGTGTGGGCTCGAGTGGTTTAACCGGGCACTTCCTCTGAGTTTGAGCCAGCCTAGAATGACACAAGGCTTCCCCAATGAAGCCTGAATAGTAAATGTGAATAATAGGTGGTCGTGTCATGCAAATGGCGCTACTCAGTGAACCAATCAATGTGTTTACCATTCAAAAATCAATGGTATAAGATATAGTTAAAAATACCTTATTTAATAGGGCTGTTTGCTATTTTACTATTGCATATTATAGTCAGTGAGGTTTTTAATACTATTAAAATGTCCCTCCCAAAATGGCTGCCGCCTGTGAGAGGACAATTTTTAAGAATGCTATAGGAGGACGTGGCCATTTTGGGAGGATCATTTAATAGACGAAGCCCAGAGGTAGTGGGAGGAAGCAGAAAATGGCACAGCAGTGTTGGGGATGCAGTAGGGGAAATGGAGGAAGCAGGCAGGCCAGCAGCATTAAATAACCCCTTGACAATGAGCAGGTACAGTGCCAATTTTAAGTGAGGTGCTAGGGGGCATTATTGTGTGGGACTTAATAAGGTGCAAGGAGCATTACTGTGTGGGGCATAATATGGTACTAGGGTCATTACTGTTTGGGGCATAATATAGTGTAAGGTAGTATGTTGCTGCAAGACCATTCTCATTTCAGCAACGCCATGCCCATTTTGCCGGGGCGTACGCTCTTTCACCACGTGCATTTCCCCTCCCGCATCACTATGGGGGGGGGGTCATTTTTTTGTGCTCACACTGGGAGAAATTGGCTAGAAACAGCCCTGGCTATAGTAATATGACATTAATGCTCCTGTGGGCTTGCAGGATCCAGCAGTCCCAATAGAAATAGAAATCTTAGTAATAAAATACATATATTCCCAATGTAATAATTTGCCTATATAACGAATAACGTCCGAAGGTCCTCCACAGCTTTTCATTCTAGGAGCACCCACAGATCTTAATCTGGCCCTGTTTGCAGTCACTGTAGGGGGAAAATGTACTAAAGGTCGATTTTGGCACATTTTATGGTTTAAATCACTGAAAATCGTTCAAAATCAACCTTTAGTAAATTTTCCCCAAGGAGTGAGGTGGTGAAACTATCGTATAAGAAAGCAATGTGGGAGAGGATAGAAAGCAATCTATGTGTAGTGTACACATCAGTGGCGTAACTAGAAATTTTTCTCCCCCAAGCCAAAAAATTCTTCGGCGCCCCTCCCCCCATAATTGGCAGTAGTAAAGGGACAAATATGTGCGCGCCGAAGGCGCGCGCCGCCAAAAAGGGTGTGTGACTTCGTTGAAATGGGTGTGGCTTCGCATAAAGGGGCGTGGCATTGCAGGAAAAGACTACCTTATACCCCAGTTTTGCGACCTGCACGCCCAGACGTTAGCCACCACAGGAAAGAAAAATAATCCTGATTCATGCCCCTTACATTATTTGTCATTTTTCCTCCTTATAGTAATGCCCAGTATACATTATGCCACATACTGCAATGGCCCTTAGACATTATGCCGCACACAATAATGCACATGACACAATATGCACACACTGTAATTCCCTCGACACATTATGCCACACACCGTAATGCCTGTGACACATTATGACAGGAATCGCAATGCCCGTTATACATTATGCTACACACTGCAATGCCCCTGATACATTATAGCACATACAATGTCTGTGACACATTATGACACACACCGCAATGACCCTGAGACATTATACCACATACCACAATGATCGTGATATAGTATACAACACACCGTAATGCCTGACACATTATGACACACACCGCAATGTCCGTGATACATTATGCCACACACCGTAATGCCCATTACACATTAAGTTCTACAGTAAGGCTTCTAATTACTTTTAAATTACCTGCTCGTTGCCAGGGGTTTCATGCTCTTGGTTCCATGCACGGTGCCAGGGATTTTCATGCTCAGGGTGTCATGCTCGTTGCCAGGGGTTTCATGCACTGGGTGTCATGCTCGTTGCTAGGGGGTAGTGCTTGTTGGTAGGGCCGTGCTCCCAGTGCCACATATGCCCCCAGTGCCAGATATTCCCCCACAGTGCCAGGTACATGCCCCCAGTGCCAGATATTCCCCCCAGTGCCAGATATTCCCCCACAGTGCCAGGTATTTGCCCCCAGTGCCAGATATTCCCCCACAGTGCCACATATGCCCCCTCAGTGCCTGCTCCCCCCAGTGCCAGATATTCCCCCACAGTGCCAGGTATATGCCCCCAGTGCCAGATATTCCCCCACAGTGCCAGGTATATGCCCCCAGTGCCAGATATTCCCCCACAGTGCCAGGTATATGCCCCCAGTGCCAGATATTCCCCCACAGTGTCACATAAGCCCCCTCAGTGCCTGCTCCCCCCAGTGCCAGATATTGCCCCACAGTGCCAGGTATATGCCCCCAGTGCCAGATATTCCTCCACACAGTGCCAGGTATATGCCCCCAGTGCCAGATATTCCCCCACAGTGCCGCCAGGTAAATGCCCTCAGTGCCAGATATTCCCCCACAGTGCCTGCTCCCCTATCCCCCCCCCCCCCCCCGCCGCTCCTTTGTGTTGGAGGGACACGGAGGGCACAGCGCGCGCCTCTCCCGTGTCCTTCCTAGCTCTCCTGCGGGTCTAATAAAGGAAGTGCCGGTTCGTGAGCCAATCAGAGCTCACGAGCGGCACTTCCTTTATTAGATCGGCCGGAGAGCTAGGAGGGACACTGGAGAGGCGCGCACGGTGCCCTCCGTGTCCCTCCAACACAGCAGCGGAGGGAAGGAGACCGCAGATTGACATGCGGACGCTCGTCCGCATGTCAATCTGTTCTAAGTCAGTGGCGTCCCCGCAGCCCCTCGCCCCCAAGCCACCGCGAGGACTGTGGGGGCAGTAGTTACGCCACTGGTACACATGTACAATATAACATCCATCTGTGGCCATTTGAAATTTTCAGACATACGTCATGGAACATGATAAAGTGTACTTTCAAACCATCCTATAAAAAACTAATCTGTTACTGCTTTAGCATAAAAAGGCACATAAATATTAATTTAAAGCGCACACTTATAGCGATTTATTTCAAAATGTAAATTTGTGCCAGATAGCCAATATATTGATTATACCACTACCACATGGGTATATTTACTAAAATGCAGATTTTCAGAAGTGGAGATGTTGCCTATAGCAACCTATGCGGTTCTAATTATCATTTATCTAGCTGCTTCTAGAAGATAATAGCTAGAATCTGATTAGGTTGCTGTGGGCAACAGCTCCTCTTCTAAAAACTAGAGATGAGCAAGTTCGGTTTCTCTGAATCCGAACCCGCCCGAACTTCATGTTTTTTTTTCACGGGTCCGAGCGACTCGGATCTTCCCGCCTTGCTCGGTTAACCCGAGCGCGCCCGAACGTCATCATGACGCTGTCGGATTCTCGCGAGGCTCGGATTCTATCGCGAGACTCGGATTCTATATAAGGAGCCGCGCGTTGCCGCCATTTTCACACGTGCATTGAGATTGATAGGGAGAGGACGTGGCTGGCGTCCTCTCCATTTAGATTAGGGTTGAGAGAGAGAGAGAGAGATTGACCTGAGGCTGTGATACTGTAGAAGAGAGTGCAGAGTTTAGTGACTGACGACCACAGTGACCACCAGACAGTGCAGTTGTTTGTTTTATTTAATATATCCGTTCTCTGCCTGAAAAAAACGATACACACAGTGACTCAGTCACATACCATATCTGTGTGCACTGCTCAGCCCAGTGTGCTGCATCAATGTATATATATATATCTGACTGTGCTCAGCTCACACAGCTTATAATTGTGGGGGAGACTGGGGAGCACTGCAGTGCCAGTTATAGGTTATAGCAGGAGCCAGGAGTACATAATATTATATTAAAATTAAACAGTGCACACTTTTGCTGCAGGAGTGCCACTGCCAGTGTGACTAGTGACCAGTGACCTGACCACCAGTATATATAATATTAGTAGTATACTATCTCTTTATCAACCAGTCTATATTAGCAGCAGACACAGTACAGTGCGGTAGTTCACGGCTGTGGCTACCTCTGTGTCGGCACTCGGCAGCCCGTCCATAATTGTATATACCACCTAACCGTGGTTTTTTTTTCTTTCTTTATAGTCATACTAGTTACGAGTATACTATCTCTTTATCAACCAGTCTATATTAGCAGCAGACACAGTACAGTGCGGTAGTTCACGGCTGTGGCTACCTCTGTGTCGGCACTCGGCAGCCCGTCCATAATTGTATATACCACCTAACCGTGGTTTTTTTTTCTTTCTTTATAGTCATACTAGTTACGAGTATACTATCTCTTTATCAACCAGTCTATATTAGCAGCAGACACAGTACAGTGCGGTAGTTCACGGCTGTGGCTACCTCTGTGTCGGCACTCGGCAGCCCGTCCATAATTGTATATACCACCTAACCGTGGTTTTTTTTTCTTTCTTTATACATACATACTAGTTACGAGTATACTATCTCTTTATCAACCAGTCTATATATTAGCAGCAGACACAGTACAGTGCGGTAGTTCACGGCTGTGGCTACCTCTGTGTCGGCACTCGGCAGCCCGTCCATAATTGTATATACCACCTAACCGTGGTTTTTTTTTCTTTCTTTATACATACATACTAGTTACGAGTATACTATCTCTTTATCAACCAGTCTATATATTAGCAGCAGACACAGTACAGTGCGGTAGTTCACGGCTGTGGCTACCTCTGTGTCGGCACTCGGCAGCCCGTCCATAATTGTATATACCACCTAACCGTGGTTTTTTTTTCTTTCTTTATACATACATACTAGTTACGAGTATACTATCTCTTTATCAACCAGTCTATATATTAGCAGCAGACACAGTACAGTGCGGTAGTTCACGGCTGTGGCTACCTCTGTGTCGGCACTCGGCAGCCCGTCCATAATTGTATATACCACCTAACCGTGGTTTTTTTTTCTTTCTTTATACATACATACTAGTTACGAGTATACTATCTCTTTATCAACCAGTCTATATTAGCAGCAGACACAGTACAGTGCGGTAGTTCACGGCTGTGGCTACCTCTGTGTCGGCACTCGGCAGCCCGTCCATAATTGTATATACCACCTAACCGTGGTTTTTTTTTCTTTCTTTATACATACATACTAGTTACGAGTATACTATCTCTTTATCAACCAGTCTATATATTAGCAGCAGACACAGTACAGTGCGGTAGTTCACGGCTGTGGCTACCTCTGTGTCGGCACTCGGCAGCCCGTCCATAATTGTATATACCACCTAACCGTGGTTTTTTTTTCTTTCTTTATAGTCATACTAGTTACGAGTATACTATCTCTTTATCAACCAGTCTATATTAGCAGCAGACACAGTACAGTGCGGTAGTTCACGGCTGTGGCTACCTCTGTGTCGGCACTCGGCAGCCCGTCCATAATTGTATATACCACCTAACCGTGGTTTTTTTTTCTTTCTTTATACATACATACTAGTTACGAGTATACTATCTCTTTATCAACCAGTCTATATATTAGCAGCAGACACAGTACAGTGCGGTAGTTCACGGCTGTGGCTACCTCTGTGTCGGCACTCGGCAGCCCGTCCATAATTGTATATACCACCTAACCGTGTTTTTTTTTTCTTTCTTTATACATACATACTAGTTACGAGTATACTATCTCTTTATCAACCAGTCTATATATTAGCAGCAGACACAGTACAGTGCGGTAGTTCACGGCTGTGGCTACCTCTGTGTCGGCACTCGGCAGCCCGTCCATAATTGTATATACCACCTAACCGTGGTTTTTTTTTCTTTCTTTATAGTCATACTAGTTACGAGTATACTATCTCTTTATCAACCAGTCTATATTAGCAGCAGACACAGTACAGTGCGGTAGTTCACGGCTGTGGCTACCTCTGTGTCGGCACTCGGCAGCCCGTCCATAATTGTATATACCACCTAACCGTGGTTTTTTTTTCTTTCTTTATACATACATACTAGTTACGAGTATACTATCTCTTTATCAACCAGTCTATATATTAGCAGCAGACACAGTACAGTGCGGTAGTTCACGGCTGTGGCTACCTCTGTGTCGGCACTCGGCAGCCCGTCCATAATTGTATACTAGTATCCAATCCATCCATCTCCATTGTTTACCTGAGGTGCCTTTTAGTTGTGCCTATTAAAATATGGAGAACAAAAATGTTGAGGTTCCAAAATTAAGGAAAGATCAAGATCCACTTCCACCTCGTGCTGAAGCTGCTGCCACTAGTCATGGCCGAGACGATGAAATGCCAGCAACGTCGTCTGCCAAGGCCGATGCCCAATGTCATAGTACAGAGCATGTCAAATCCAAAACACCAAATATCAGTGAAAAAAGGACTCCAGAACCTAAAATAAAATTGTCGGAGGAGAAGCGTAAACTTGCCAATATCCCATTTACCACACGGAGTGGCAAGGAACGGCTGAGGCCCTGGCCTATGTTCATGGCTAGTGGTTCAGCTTCACATGAGGATGGAAGCACTCAGCCTCTCGCTAGAAAAATGAAAAGACTAAAGCTGGCAAAAGCAGTAGCACCGCAAAGAACTGTGCGTTCTTCGAAATCCCAAATCCACAAGGAGAGTCCGACTCCAATTGTGTCGGTTGCGATGCCTGACCTTCCCAACACTGGACGTGAAGAGCATGCGCCTTCCACCATTTGCACGCCCCCTGCAAGTGATGGAAGGAGCACCCGTAGTCCAGTTCCTGATAGTCAGATTGAAGATGTCAGTGTTGAAGTACACCAGGATGAGGAGGATATGGGTGTTGCTGGCGCTGGGGAGGAAATTGACCAGGAGGATTCTGATGGTGAGGTGGTTTGTTTAAGTCAGGCACCCGGGGAGACACCTGTTGTCCGTGGTAGGAATATGGCCGTTGACATGCCTGGTGAAAATACCAAAAAAATCAGCTCTTCGGTGTGGAAGTATTTCACCAGAAATGCGGACAACAGGTGTCAAGCCGTGTGTTCCCTTTGTCAAGCTGTAATAAGTAGGGGTAAGGACGTTAACCACCTCGGAACATCCTCCCTTATACGTCACCTGCAGCGCATTCATAATAAGTCAGTGACAAGTTCAAAAACTTTGGGTGACAGCGGAAGCAGTCCACTGACCAGTAAATCCCTTCCTCTTGTAACCAAGCTCACGCAAACCACCCCACCAACTCCCTCAGTGTCAATTTCCTCCTTCCCCAGGAATGCCAATAGTCCTGCAGGCAATGTCACTGGCAATTCTGACGAGTCCTCTCCTGCCTGGGATTCCTCCGATGCATCCTTGCGTGTAACGCCTACTGCTGCTGGCGCTGCTGTTGTTGCTGCTGGGAGTCGATGGTCATCCCAGAGGGGAAGTCGTAAGCCCACTTGTACTACTTCCAGTAAGCAATTGACTGTTCAACAGTCCTTTGCGAGGAAGATGAAATATCACAGCAGTCATCCTGCTGCAAAGCGGATAACTGAGGCCTTGACAACTATGTTGGTGTTAGACGTGCGTCCGGTATCCGCCGTTAGTTCACAGGGAACTAGACAATTTATTGAGGCAGTGTGCCCCCGTTACCAAATACCATCTAGGTTCCACTTCTCTAGGCAGGCGATACCGAGAATGTACACGGACGTCAGAAAAAGACTCACCAGTGTCCTAAAAAATGCAGTTGTACCCAATGTCCACTTAACCACGGACATGTGGACAAGTGGAGCAGGGCAGGGTCAGGACTATATGACTGTGACAGCCCACTGGGTAGATGTATGGACTCCCGCCGCAAGAACAGCAGCGGCGGCACCAGTAGCAGCATCTCGCAAACGCCAACTCTTTCCTAGGCAGGCTACGCTTTATATCACCGCTTTCCAGAATACGCACACAGCTGATAACCTCTTACGGCAACTGAGGAAGATCATCGCGGAATGGCTTACCCCAATTGGACTCTCCTGTGGATTTGTGGCATCGGACAACGCCAGCAATATTGTGTGTGCATTAAATATGGGCAAATTCCAGCACGTCCCATGTTTTGCACATACCTTGAATTTGGTGGTGCAGAATTTTTTAAAAAACGACAGGGGCGTGCAAGAGATGCTGTCGGTGGCCAGAAGAATTGCGGGACACTTTCGGCGTACAGGCACCACGTACAGAAGACTGGAGCACCACCAAAAACTACTGAACCTGCCCTGCCATCATCTGAAGCAAGAAGTGGTAACGAGGTGGAATTCAACCCTCTATATCAGGTATTCCCAACCACGGTCCTCAAGGCACACCAACAGTGCAGGTTTTAGTGATATCCAGGCTGCAGCACAGATGGTTAAATCAAAATAACTGAGCTACTAATTAAGTCACCTGTGCTGAAGCCTGGATATCACTAAAACCTGCACTGTTGGTGTGCCTTGAGGACCGTGGTTGGGAATGCCTGCTCTATATGCTTCAGAGGTTGGAGGAGCAGCAAAAGGCCATTCAAGCCTATACAATTGAGCACGATATAGTAGGTGGAATGCACCTGTCTCAAGCGCAGTGGAGAATGATTTCAACGTTGTGCAAGGTTCTGATGCCCTTTGAACTTGCCACAAGTGAAGTCAGTTCAGACACTGCCAGCCTGAGTCAGGTCATTCCCCTCATCAGGCTTTTGCAGAAGAAGCTGGAGACATTGAAGGAGGAGCTAACACGGAGCGATTCCGCTAGGCATGTGGGACTTGTGGATGGAGCCCTTAATTCGCTTAACAAGGATTCACGGGTGGTCAATCTGTTGAAATCAGAGCACTACATTTTGGCCACCGTGCTCGATCCTAGATTTAAAGCCTACCTTGGATCTCTCTTTCCGGCAGACACAAGTCTGCTGGGGTTGAAAGACCTGCTGGTGAGAAAATTGTCAAGTCAAGCGGAACGCGACCTGTCAACATCTCCTCCTTCACATTCTCCCGCAACTGGGGGTGCGAGGAAAAGGCTCAGAATTCCGAGCCCACCCGCTGGCGGTGATGCAGGGCAGTCTGGAGCGACTGCTGATGCTGACATCTGGTCCGGACTGAAGGACCTGACAACGATTACGGACATGTCGTCTACTGTCACTGCATATGATTCTCTCAACATTGATAGAATGGTGGAGGATTATATGAGTGACCGCATCCAAGTAGGCACGTCACACAGTCCGTACTTATACTGGCAGGAAAAAGAGGCAATTTGGAGGCCCTTGCACAAACTGGCTTTATTCTACCTAAGTTGCCCTCCCACAAGTGTGTACTCCGAAAGAGTGTTTAGTGCCGCCGCTCACCTTGTCAGCAATCGGCGTACGAGGTTACATCCAGAAAATGTGGAGAAGATGATGTTCATTAAAATGAATTATAATCAATTCCTCCGCGGAGACATTGACCAGCAGCAATTGCCTCCACAAAGTACACAGGGAGCTGAGATGGTGGATTCCAGTGGGGACGAATTGATAATCTGTGAGGAGGGGGATGTACACGGTGATATATCGGAGGGTGATGATGAGGTGGACATCTTGCCTCTGTAGAGCCAGTTTGTGCAAGGAGAGATTAATTGCTTCTTTTTTGGGGGGGGTCCAAACCAACCCGTCATATCAGTCACAGTCGTGTGGCAGACCCTGTCACTGAAATGATGGGTTGGTTAAAGTGTGCATGTCCTGTTTTGTTTATACAACATAAGGGTGGGTGGGAGGGCCCAAGGACAATTCCATCTTGCACCTCTTTTTTCTTTTCTTTTTCTTTGCGTCATGTGCTGTTTGGGGAGGGTTTTTTGGAAGGGACATCCTGCGTGACACTGCAGTGCCACTCCTAGATGGGCCCGGTGTTTGTGTCGGCCACTAGGGTCGCTTATCTTACTCACACAGCTACCTCATTGCGCCTCTTTTTTTCTTTGCGTCATGTGCTGTTTGGGGAGGGTTTTTTGGAAGGGACATCCTGCGTGACACTGCAGTGACACTCCTAGATGGGCCCGGTGTTTGTGTCGGCCACTAGGGTCGCTTATCTTACTCACACAGCTACCTCATTGCGCCTCTTTTTTTCTTTGCGTCATGTGCTGTTTGGGGAGGGTTTTTTGGAAGGGACATCCTGCGTGACACTGCAGTGCCACTCCTAGATGGGCCCGGTGTTTGTGTCGGCCACTAGGGTCGCTAATCTTACTCACACAGCTACCTCATTGCGCCTCTTTTTTTCTTTGCGTCATGTGCTGTTTGGGGAGGGTTTTTTGGAAGGGCCATCCTGCGTGACACTGCAGTGCCACTCCTAGATGGGCCCGGTGTTTGTGTCGGCCACTAGGGTCGCTTATCTTACTCACACAGCGACCTCGGTGCAAATTTTAGGACTAAAAATAATATTGTGAGGTGTGAGGTATTCAGAATAGACTGAAAATGAGTGGAAATTATGGTTTTTGAGGTTAATAATACTTTGGGATCAAAATGACCGCCAAATTCTATGATTTAAGCTGTTTTTTAGGTTTTTTGGAAAAAAACACCCGAATCCAAAACACACCCGAATCCGACAAAAAAAATTCGGTGAGGTTTTGCCAAAACGCGGTCGAACCCAAAACACGGCCGCGGAACCGAACCCAAAACCAAAACACAAAACCCGAAAAATTTCCGGCGCTCATCTCTACTAAAAACCTGCACTTCAGTAAAGATACCCCTTTGTGTGCTAGCTACTAAAATCAAATGCTCTCCTCACACTACAAGTAAAATATGTATATTTTATGCGTATTTCCATACATATATGAAAAAATGAGTAATGATTTTCAGTCTTTATACGCATGATTACACAGTCAAAACCCAATTCCCCATCTGCATTTGTCTCATGAATATTTCCCTAAATCTAAGTCACTGAAATCAGAAGCATAACATTGGCCATCATGCATTATTATAGATGCAGTGCATGTGGCAGTGGAAAAGAAAAGTAATTCAAATTGGCAATATCATTTTGAGCCCTGGAGCATCCATTAACAAAGCAAATTAGCCTTACTTTTTGTTCCAATTTTAGATCCCATTAAGTGCCTGACACTAATGGTCTTTTCTTTCTTAAAAAAAAAAAGTAATAATAATCTTTCTTGTAATATCTGAGTCAGAAAAAATATTAATATAAAAAAAAAAGTGCTCCAGGTCTGATGTCATAAGAGTGTGATATTTTCTTTCCAGTATCTGCACTGCGTAAAGAAAGATTCACATCCTAACTATGTGCTACTTGGTAGACTGCTACTTCCACTATTTAGCTCACTGCTCACCTCACCCTTCTAACATTATGACATTGAACTAGGGATTAGCAAAATACCATCAAACTGTCACAGCGGAATGCAGAGCTGTGGAATGTACAGTGGCAAAATTCCGATGATCTTACAGTTACAGTACTAAATGCCAGTCCATATTGTACTGTAAATTCAGAATTCACAGCATTTATTGTTGATAATCTGAGCTGGAACAGCAACAGTAAATTGATTCTGTCTGGTAAGAGAAATTAGAACTCTATAGCTAGATTCCACTAGTAAAACATGCCAAAAGTTATACTGAAAGGTAGAATAATGCTTTTTATTTCTCTTCAGTTTTTAAAATGATACTCATCTTTACTATAGCTCTTATTAGTGGCGTAAGTCACTTCAGGTGGCCAGATGTGTGTGGGGGTGGGCTGAGAGGGTGGGTTCAGAATGTTGGGGCCACAGGCAAAGGCTTCATAACTCAGTTCAGTTTTGGCTTGAGGCATGAAGAGCCCTCCAGGGAAGTGCAGTGGTAGGGGACCATGCTTAAGAGGAGTGGCCAATTACCACGGAGTGAGACCAGCCCCACAGTACTTGGACAGCCATTTGAGACCAGCTAACTAACCCTCTAACAGAATAACAATTTATAATCTGAGTGCATTCTCTGGAACCTGACGTTAAAGGAAGGGGTGGGCAGTGGGGCCAACAGGAATTTCCCTTGTGGGTCAGTCCCACCCTGTCTTGTCCGCAATCCATTTCACCATGCTGCCTTCTGTATTAGAAAGGCAGTGTGCATCCATTTACACACTGGGGTCATTCCGAGTTGATCGCTCGCTATCAACTTTTTGCAGCGCTGCGATCAGGTTAAATCTCAGAAAAACTGTGTATGCGTATGCACCACAATGCGCAGGTGCGTCGTACGGGTACAAAGAGGATCGGTGCTGGGTGATGGATTTAACGAAGAATCCATTCGCACAGCCGATCGCAAGGTGATTGACAGAAAGAGGGCATTTATGGGTGTCTACTGACAGTTTTCTGGGAGTGCCGTGGCGTTTGCAGGGCGGGTGTCAGACGTCAATTCCTGGACCAAAAAGTCTGAAGTGATCACAGCGGCTGAGTAAATCCAGAGCTACCCCTTAGGCGCTGATTATCTGATCGCTGCACAGCAAAAAGTTGTTAGTGAGCAATCAACTCGGAATAACCCCCACTGCCTCTCTGCTTTCTCTTGTACTGCTCTTCCTCTCATCCACGCTGTCTCCTACATAGAGAGTAGAAAGCATAAACAGAAGGTACTGTACTGTATGAGGATTTGTGAGATCTTTTATTCGGGAGATGGAGATGAGTCCTATCACTATGTGTGCTACATATAGATCCTCTGAGGCATATTTATTAATTATCGGGTCCTAGACCCAATAATTACAATTTCTTATCACTGCTTTGAAGCAATAAGAAATTAATGATCTCCCAGACGTATCAAGTAACACCCATAGGAACAGGGGCATCAAAAGGAACCCATCCCTGTGGTGGTATAGAAATTAAGTGATCACTAATGTGATATCTTTACTTCTAATTCAGCTTTACCATACATTCATGGTTTTCTGACCAGACATGAGCAAGTGAAGCGTGCCAAGGAGGGATCCTAAGGATCCATCTCCCAGCAACTCTTGTGATCTATAGTCCATAGGCTACAGCAGCTAACACAATCTGGAGATGGTATTAGCTACCAAGGCCAAGCTCTGGAATAAATTGCATTCCAGAACTTGGTAAATTTGGCAAAAATGCAGCCCCCGTGGAAACTTTTGGGGCTGCTTATGTGAGTGAAAACTGGGAACAGCAGCAGATATCTCTGAAACTGCTGTGGTTCCCCATAGATACATTCAGGAGATAATGTAAATTTGCACGTATCCCTCCAAAACGTTTTTTTTTTTTTTTGCTCCCCACTAAATCCTGACAGTTGGCATGCCGAGTAGCAGGGACGATTCCAACTCGTGGGTGTAAATGACACCCATAGACTGGGAATAGAACCTGTGGCAAACGCAGCTCACCTCCGAGCCCGCAAGGGGCTTCGTTGCGCTCACAAACTCCACTGCATGATTGACATGCCGCTGGCATTTGGTGGGCAGCAGTAAGCCAGTGACAGGCAGCATAGCAAAATAATTTTCTGTGCATGGTGAAACCAGTGGCTGCTTCTGTGTCTTCAGCAGCATGAATGTCCGAGTCACCCTGAGTAACCTGGGAAATTCAACCTGATGACCAATGTACAGACAGAGGATCTGATGCTGCATCTTAGGATATGGATCACATAAGCAATGGATCACAAAAGCACGCAGTGGGTATTTTTCTACTACAGAAGCCTACTGCTGCTATTGCATATTTTAGCTCAGCTACTACATACAAAGGTTGTGATAACTGCTCCCATCTCTGCCTCAGGCCCCAGTGTTCCTGCTGCAAACTGATCTTATCTTGCATGTGTTTTTTTTCTAAGTTTATTGATTTTCAAAATGATTATGGTTGTGTAATGTACGTTTCTCATACGTCCTAGAGGATGCTGGAGTCACCATTACAACCATGGGGTATAGACAGGATCCGCAGGAGACATGGGCACTTTAAGACTTTGAATGGGCATGAACTGGCTCCTCCCTCTATGCCCCTCCTCCAGGACCAGTTTTAGAATTGTGCCCAGGCAGACTGGATGCACACTGAGGAGCTCTACAGAGTTTCGTTAGGTTTTTTATTTTCAGGGAGACTGCTGGCAACAGTCTCCTTGCTTCGTGGGACTTAGGGGAGAGAAGTCAGACCTACTTCTAGTGAGTTTAAAGGATCTGCTTCTTGGCTACAGGACACCAATAGCTCCTGAGGGTCTAATCGCTAGGTACGCCTAGATGCTCGTTCCCAGAGCCAGCCGTCACCCCCCTTGCAGAGCCAGAAGTCAGAAGACAGGTGAGTAGACGAAGCAAAGAAGACTTCAGTGATGGGTTCTGAGGTACCGCATAGCGATCGCATGCTGCGCGCCATGCTCCCACTACACAGCGACACTACAGGGTGCAGGGCGCGGGGGGGGGGGGGCGCCCTGGGCAGCATATAAACCTCAATGGAGACTGGCTATAGGGGACATAGTGCCCGGGGCACTGTCCTAACCCCCGCCAGTATAAATATTTATTTAATAATAGCGGGACTGAAGCGCGCCATTACGGAGGCGTAGCTTAGCCCTCACAGGTCACAACAGTGCCATTTTCTCTACAACAGGTTGCAGAGACGCTAGTCCTTCCTCACACTGCTGCATTAGTATCAGAGTGAAAAACGGGGGGAGGGGGGGGGGCACAGTAAATATGGTGCAATATATCTGTATTATAAATGCGCTGCAGGACTGAGGCATTGTTTAGTGTGGTCAGAACCGTTGGTGAAGTGCTGGGTTGTGAGCTGGCAAACTCCCTCTGTGTCTCTCTATCAGACTTTAAGTGGGTCTGTCCCCTATATGCCCAGTGTGTTGTGAGTGGTGAATACACGTGTGTCGGCATGTCTGAGGCAGAGTGCTCTTCCCAGGAGGAGACTGTATTAGGGACACAAACGGCTGTGGGAGTGACCCTGTCGGCACCGCCGACTCCTGATTGTGTAAATGTGTTTAATGCGTTGAATGCAAATGTGGCTCTTATTAATAAGAGATTATATATCTGAGTCTCAGAACCAGACATGGAAGAAATCTGTGGAGGATGTGTTGTTACAAGTCCAGACCCCTTCGGGGTCACAAAAAAGATTGTTTGCTCAGTTGGCAGACACAGATACCAACACGGACTCTGACTCCAGTGTCGACTATAGTGATGCCAGATTAGATCCGAAATTGGCAAAGAGCATTCGGTACATGATTGTGGTGATAAAAGACGTATTACATATCTCGGATGACCCTGCTGTTCCTGACAAAAGGGTCTGTATGTTTAAGGGAAAGAAGCCTGAGATAACGTTTCCTCCCTCTCATGAACTGAACGCTCTATTTGATAAGGTTTGGGAAAGTCCTGACAAAAAGTTTCAGATTCCCAAAAGGATTCCGATGGCGTACCGGTTTCCTTCTGGGGATAGGGAAAAGTGGGAGTCACCCCCCATTGTGGACAAGGCTCTGTCTCGCCTGTCCAAAAAGGTGGCTCTTCCGTCCCCTGACACTGCAGCCCTTAAGGATCCTGTGGATCGTAGGCAGGAAAATACATTGAAATCCATTTATGTCACCACAGGTACGCTGCTCAGGCCAGCCATTTCAGCATATCTAAAGGAAGCTGCAAGGGTGTCATGGCTGTCTCAGCAAGGCATGCGTTGTGGATTCACCAATGGAATGCTGATGCTGACTCCAAGAAAAGTATGGAAGCTTTACCATATAAAGGTAAGGCCTTATTTGGAGACGGCCTTGATGATTTGGTGTCTACGGCTACCGCGGGTAAGTCATCCTTTTTACCTTATGTTCCTCCACAACAAAAGAAAACGCACCATTATCAGATGCAGTCCTTTTGGCGCAATAAATTCAGAAAGGGCCGGGGTTCTTCCTTCCTTGCTACTAGAGGAAGGGGAAGAGGTAAAAGATCTCCAGCCTTGTCAGGCTCCAAGGAGCAGAAGTCCTCCCAGGCTTCTGCCACCTCCACCGCATGACGTTGGGACTCCTATGCGGGAGTCCGCACTGGTGGGGGCCCGTCTGAAACTCTTCAGTCAGTTGTGGGTTCGTTCGAACCTAGACCCTTGGATATTACAAACAGTATCCCAAGGGTACAAGCTGAAGTTTCAAGACGCCCCCCCCTCGCCGTTTTTTCAAATCGGCCTTACCATATTCTGTTCCTGACAGGGAGGTAGTTTGCGACGCAATACAAAAATTGTGTTTAAATCAGGTTATCCTCAAGGTTCCCCAGTCACAACAGGGAGAAGGGTTTTATTCCAGCCTGTTTGTGGTCCCGAAGCCGGACGGCTCGGTCAGACCAATCCTAAACCTGAAATCCCTGAATTTCTACCTAAAAAGATACAAATTCAAGATGGAGTCTCTCCGAGCAGTGATCTCCAGTCTGGAGGAAGGGGATTATATGGTGTCGGTGGACATAAAAGATGCCTACGTACATGTTCCCATTTATCCTCTGCATCAGGCTTACCTGAGATTTGCAATTCAGGATTGTCATTACCAATTTCAAACATTGCCATTTGGTCTTTCCACGGCTCCGAGGATTTTCACCAAAGTGATGGCGGAGATGATGGTTTCTCCTTCGCAAACAAGGAGTCACCATTATCCCATACTTGGACGATCTCCTGATAAAAGCGAGATCCAGGGACCAGTTGGTCCAAAACGCTGCACTCTCCATGACAGTTCTTCAGCAACATGGTTGGCTCCTAAACTTGCCAAAATGACAGTTGATTCCGACGACGCAGTTGTCATTTTTGGGAATGACATTGGACACAGAACTACAGAGAGTTTTTCTTCCGGTGGAAAAGGCGCTGGAACTTCAGAGTCTGGTCAAACAAATTCTGAAACCAGCGAGAGCGTTAATCCATCAATGCATTCGGTTGCTGGGGAAGATGGTTGCGGCCTACGAGGCCATTCAGTTTGGCAGGTTCCATGCCAAAGTGTTTCAGTGAGACCTGTTGGACAAGTGGTCCGGGTCCCATCTACACATGCACCAGAGAATAATCCTGTCGTCCAAGGCCAGGATATCGCTCCTGTGGTGGCTGCACAGCTCTTACCTCCTAGAGGGGCGCAGGTTCGGGATACAAGATTGGATCCTGGTGACCACGGATGCAAGCCTCCGAGGCTGGGGGGCAGTCACACTGGGAGAAAGCTTCCAAGGGAGATCATCAAGTCAGGAAACTTGTCTCCACATTAATGTTCTGGAGTTAAGGGCCATTTACAATGGCCTCCTACAAGCAGAACATCTTCTTCGAGATCTGCCGATACTGATCCAGTCGGACAATGTAACAGCAGTTGCGTACATAAACCATCAGGCTGGAACGAAAAGCAGAGCGGTAATGGCAGAAGCCACAAGGATTTTCCGCTGAGCGGAAAAACATACAAGCGCTCTGTCAGCGATATTCATTCCAGGAGTGGACAACTGGGAAGCAGACTTCCTCAGCAGACACGATCTCCATCCAGGAGAGTGGGGCCTCCACCAAGAAGTCTTCACAGAGATAACAAGTTGTTGTGGAGGCCCTCAAATAGACATGATGGCATCTCATCTCAACAAGAATCTTCAGAGATATTGTTCCAGGTCAAGGGACCCTCAAGCAATAGCAGTGGATGCACTGGTGACACCGTGGGTTTTTCAGTCGGTGTATGTATTCCCTCCACTTCCTCTAATTCCGAAAGTTCTAAAGATCATAAGAAGAACAAAGATCCGGGCGATCGTCATTGTTCCAGACTGGCCAAGGAGGGCTTGGTATCCAGATCTTTAGGAATTACTCATAGGAGATCCCTGGCCTCTTCCTCTGCGCGAGGACCTGTTACGACAGGGGCCGTGCGTGTATCAGGACTTACCGCGGCTGCGATTGACGGCATGGCGGTTGACCACAGAATCCTAACCCGTAAGGGTATTCCCAGTGAAGTCATTCCCACACTTATTAAGGCCAGAAAAGGGGTAACGGCTAAACATTACCTCCGTATTTTGAGAAAATATATCTTTTGGTGTGAAGCCAAAGGGGTTCCTACGGAAGAGTTTCGCCTGGGGCGTTTTCTCCATTTTCTACAAGCAGGTGTGGATGCGGGCCTAAAATTAGGCTCAATTAAGGTACAGATTTCAGCCGTATCGGTTTTCTTTCAGAAACAATTGGCCTCCCTTCCAGAAGTTCAGACTTTTGTGAAAGGAGTGTTGCACATCCAACCTCCATTTGTGCCTCCAGTGGCACCTTGGGACCTTAATGTGGTGTTGCAGTTCCTTCAGTCACATTGGTTTGAACCTTTGTGGAAGGTGGAGTTGAAATTCCTCACTTGGAAAGTGGTCATCCTGTTGGCCTTGGCATCTGCAAGGTGGGTGGCTAAGTTAGCGGCCTTGTCTCACAAGAGCCCTTATTTGATCTTCCATGAAGATAGAGCTGAATTGAGGACACGTCAGCAATTTTTACCGAAGGTGGTTTCCTCTTTCCACATAAACCAACCTATCGTGATACCTGTGGCTACTGATGCCTTCGTTGAATCAAAATCTCTGGATGTGGTCAGAGCTTTGAAAATTTATGTCGCCAGAATGACTCAGATTAGGAAAACAGAGGCTCTGTTTGTCCTGTATGCTCCCAATAAGGTTGGGTGTCCTGCTTCCAAGCAGACCATTGCGCGCTGGATCTGTAACACAATTCAGCAGGCCCATTCCACAGCTGGACTGCCGTTACTGAAATCAGTGAAGGCCCATTCCACTAGGAAGGTGGGCTCATCCTGGGCGGCTGCTGGGGGTCTCGGCATTGCAACTTTGCCGAGCAGCTACTTGGTCGGGGTCAAACACTTTTGCAAAGTTCTACAAGTTTGACACCTTGGCCGATGAAGACCTTAAGTTCGGTCAATCGGTGCTGCAGAGTCATTCGCACTCTCCCGCCCGTTCTGGAGCTTTGGTATAACCCCATGGTTCTAATGGTGACCCCAGCATCCTCTAGGACGTATGAGAAAATAGGAGTTTAATACCTACCGGTAAATCCTTTTCTCTTAGTCTATAGAGGATGCTGGGCGCCCGTTCCAGTGGGTTCTGTATCTGCAGTTAATAGTTATGGTTACACATATGTTGTGTTACGTTTACTGTTAGCCTGTTGCTGATATTGTTCATGCCGTTGGCTTGTGTTCTATTGAATGCCACGTTGTGCGGCATGCTTGAGGTGTGAGCTGGTATAAATCTCACCTTAGTTTAACAATAAATCCTTTCCTCGAAATGTCCGTCTCCCTGGTCACAGTTCCTATAACTGGAGTCTGGAGGAGGGGCATAGAGGGAGGAGCCAGTTCACGCCCATTCAAAGTCTTAATGTGCCCATGTCTCCTGCGGATCCCGTTTATACCCCATGGTTCTAATGGTGACCCCAGCATCCTCTATGGACTAAGAGTAAAGGATTTACCGGTAGGTATTAAAATCCTATTTTCTTGCTTCTTTTTATTGTAATTAATTTCAAATAATTATTTGTGTTGTTTTATCCATTGCCTTACTATCCATTCTGGTGAAGCCACATATCCCAATTATTACTGGCAGCAACCATTAACCACTCATTTTCTCTTTAATTTGAACTATCATTGGCAGTATTGTCAGCAATAGTCAGGATATTGGCCCTCATTCCAAGTTGTTCGCTCGTTGACGATTTTCGCTATGCTGCGATTTGTCGCTAAATGCGCATGCGCATTGTACGCAGAGTGCATGTGCTAAGTTATTTTACACAAAACTTAGTAGATTTGCTGGTGTTCGTGCGGCGCTTTTCAGTCGCACTGCTGATCGGTGAATGATTGACAGGAAAGGGGCGTTTCTGGGTGGTAACTGAGCGTTTTCCGGGAGTGTGCTAAAAAACCCAGGAGTGTCAGGGAAAAACACGGGAGTGTCTGGAGAAACGGGGGGGGGGGGGGAGTGGCTGCCGGACGCAGGGCGTGTTTGTGACGTCAAACCAGGAACTAAACGGACCGAGCTAATCGCAATCTAGGAGTAGGTCTGGAGCTACTCAGAAACTGCAAGAAAATATTTAGTAGCAGTTCTGCTAATCTTTCGTTCGCTATTCTGCTAAGCTAAGATACACTCCCAGAGGGCGGTGGCCTAGCGTTTGCAATGCTGCTAAAAGCAGCTAGCGAGCGAACAACTTGGAATGAGGGCCATTGTCACATTAACAGAAAGAATGACAATGATCTGCCAGATTTCTTTATTTGCTCTCATATAAAATGTTATAGCCTAAATAAAAAATGAATATCGTAAGGAAGTACATTTATTGTTCAGAGGGTAAAAAGGTAAATCCTGTAGGATTGACTCTTATATTGGCTTCTGTATTCTGTATTACTGTATATGTAGTAGCAAGCTTTCCCGTTACACTTGTAACACATTATGAATCACAACACAGCAAATAACTGTAACAATAAATTATGTAAATTGATGTTCATTCACAAAATCATGCATGATAATGTAAAAACTTAATTTAATCTGGAACTTTTTAATGATATTTAAAATAACAAATGGAGAGGATTTAGGCGACCACTGTGATCAAGCCTTTGATCCTCTCTGCAGTGTTCCTGGTCCCGCTGACACCAGAGTAAGTGGTATTTTACATGCATTATATTTGATTCATTATTTACTACAATATAATACTCTTGTCCTAGTAGAACTATGTATTTGTGATGTAACTATTATATGATATTGGGTCACCTATAGGTGCAGGGGTGTAAGTTAATATAGGACACCCGGAGGCGAAAAACTTTATATTGCCCCCCCCCCCTTCCCTCTGCCCAGGTCTGGTATATACACACAGCCACATATACACCCCCTCACATATATACAAATACACACCCACCCACATATACACTCAGCCATACACACACACGCACACACACACACACATACATTATACCACTTATACACACATAGCCACGTATACACACACACACATTGACACACACACACTGTCCCCATCCTGACACTCTCTTCCGTCAGTTATCTCTACTCACCATTGGCAGGCAGCCGGAGTGTCAGCATGCAGGAGAAGGGCAGCGTCGCTGTGGGGCAGGAGCCAAAGCTGGGCAGCTGCACTGTGGGGCGGGCGCCGGCCAGCCGTGGGGTCATCATACTGAAACTGGAGCTGGGCAGCGGCGCAGTCAGGGGGGCGGGAGCTGGCCAGACGCGGTATCATCATGCGGGAGCCGCCGGAGCCAGTCTGCCGCACTTGTCAGGGGGCGGGATCCGGGCTGTCATGCTGGAGGCTGCAGCCGCAGCCGAACAGTTGCACATGTCAGAGGCAATGGAGAAGGTGCCCCCTTCACTGCTGGAGCCCGGCGGCAACCGACTCCATTGCCTCCCTGACTTCCGCCACTGTATAGGTGTTCCGGCACTACTTTGAAACATTTTGTTTTTACTATTCCAGTGATTACTATTTTCTGACACATTACTACCAGTTCTATTGGTATATCATGTTTGTTTGATAGGAGTAATTCTCTTTTGCGACTAATTTTAATTGATATTTTTTTGCTGCAAACATTTTTAATATATGCTATAATAAATGTTGAAAAACACCTCGAAGTGTGTCTACATTTATAACCTGGGGAGAATAACCAACCTTTAAAATCTTGGATACCTATTTGTAGGAATACTATTTTGCTGATCGATTGTCGACTCTATAAATTTTGTATGTCACATTCTTCCTAGGAATGTGCAGGATTATGAACTTTTTTCTCTTGGGTATAAAAAAAATGTCAGCATGCGGAAGAAGAGGTGTGAACTCTGTATGTGACAATACACAATAAAGAAGGGATAGCTTAACAAACTGTGTGCTTCCTCTTGGGTAAGTTCCCCCTTCCCAACCTTCTTACAGTCACTAGTGCTTTTTTGCATCCTTTATAAAGATTCACATCAATCAAGATTCAAAAACAAATTTAATTCTGCTACAACTTATTTCCAACTTGCTAAGAAGAAACATATAGTATGCACTGACCAGGCCTGAAAGGAATTGTTTGACACCATAGTCCTCTGGTTTGTCCTGATGTAACTTCTCCACTGTCTTATGCAAGCTCACAATCTACAGTATAGGAAAATAGGAATTTAATAAAGGTGGTTTCAATAACTTAATATTCATAGCAAAAATTTAGTAATGCCTTTCCCAGAAGGAACTTATGTCGGCATCTCACCATAGCATTAAGAATTGGTTAGATTGTAGATGGCAATGTACAGTATATTTATAAATATGCAAACAAAAAGTTATTTTTTCATTATGCAAAAATTCTTAAAACTGAAAGAAACAATTTGGGCCTTGTTTGCCGCCACTTAACTAAAATGTGTACTAGAGAGAGATAGAGTACCATCTTAGATGAATTATGCATACGCCAAATAAGATGTATAGGCAACCCATGCTGCATGTACAGTATGTGAAAAATTGCTATATGTAGTCGTATATATACTCTAGTTGCTTGATACTTAATCAGGTCCTGAGTGTCTGGAATGGCAACTTCTGTACGTGCTCACCAAAAACCTGAAAGACAAAAAATTGACGAAACCCACAGACTGTGAAGCATAGCTTTGCCATTTTAGACTGTGCTTGACTGCTATCCAAACCTTATACCCTGTTCTATATACTGTACATGGGAAATGCTACTGTTAGACAAATGCAGCTCCCCCTACATGAGAAGAACAGTGTTATATTAAGAATATACCACCCAAATGTCTTTGCAGTCCTGTTCTCACTCATCTGTTCTTGCACCTCTCTGCTTGCTGTTGCCTGTCTTTAAAGCCAAGTTGTACTTTTCCTACTCTTGGAATGTTGAGACCATGTTTAGAAAAAAGGATAGGTACTTGAAATATGGACGGTCTCCCAATTAGTGATTCAACAGCACCTTTTCCCAACCAGCCCCAAGATTGGCTCAATAGCAACCACTTTTAGTAATAAGTAGAGATGAGCAGGTCTGGGTCTCCGGGAGCCGGACCCACCCGAACTTTGCGATCTGAGGCAGGATCCCAGTCTGGCTTGGGGTTTCCCGCATGACTCGGATCCCAAAATGAGGCAAAACATCATCCTCCCACTGTTGGATTCTCATGGGTTTTGGGTTCTATAAAGGTCCCTGGTGATCTATGGCATTTCACTCCAGCTGTGGAGCTTGTATCGTGCAGATGTGTCCATCCTGTATCCATCCAGGGGTGCGGTGTTGTCAATCCAGTGGTGCTACAGTATTGTCCATCAAGGGGCCGGGGCTGCCTAGGGGTGCTCTCTCCATGCTGTGTCCATCCAAGGGTGCTGCAGTGTTGTACATCCAGAGGTGCTGCAGTGTTGTCCATCCAGGTGTGCTGCAGTGTTATCCATCGAGGGACTGGGGTTGCTTTGCCCTCCAGAGGTGCTCTCTAAATGCTCTATCAAACTAGTGATAAAAATAATTTAAAGCTTAAAAATGTAAAATATAATTGCATAAATGAAAAAACCTATATATATATGTATATATATATATATATATATATAAATACGGTAAAGTCCACACTCCAGACTTGATAAGATCAACGATAGGGTGCTCCACAAAGGCCCATAGGACAGTTTATAGAAATTTGGGTATGCAGGCACTCACCAGTAAATTCCAACAGGTATTTATTAATAACTCACAGAGACATAAAGACGGTGTGTCGACGTTTCGGTCATCACGTGACCTTCTTCAGGACATCATACAAGGACATCAGGAAGACAACTGTCCAGTGCATCACTTAACTACAGATATGTGGACAAGTGGAACAGGGCAAACTAAAGATTACATGACTGTGACAGCCCACTGAATAGGTGTATTGCCTTCAGCAGCACCAACAGCAACAGCATCTATCAAATACCAACTCATTCATAGGCAGGCTACTCTATGTATCACCGGTTTTATTTGAGGCATACCGCTAACAACCTCTTAGACAAACTTAGGGAAATCAGTGCAAAATGGCTTACCTTGCTTGGACTATCCTGGGGATTTGTGATTTTGGATAATGCCACCAATATTGTGAGAGCATTACAACTGGCAGAATTCCAACATGTGGTGCCAATTTTTTTCTAAACTACAGAGGCAAGTAGGAGATGATATCTGTGGCTTGAAAAATTTTGGGACTTTTTTTGACATTCAGCAAATGCATGTCAAAGGTCAAGTACTGTTGAATTTGCCCTACCATCAGCTGAAGCAAGATGTAGTTACTAGGTGAAATGCTATTATTTATATGCTTTAGCAGATGAAGGAGCAGCAAAAGGCCATCCAAGGCTACACAATGACCTTTGACACAGGAAAAGGATGGAGAAGATACCATACTCAAGCACAGTGGGGAATACTTTATGTGTTGTGCAAGGTTCTCAAACCCTTTGAAGTTGCCACAGGTGAAGTTTGTTCAGACACTGCCAGATTGAGTCAGGTAATGCCTCTTATTAGACTCTTAGAAAAGCAGCTTGGGAAACTGAAGGAGGGACTGAAACAAAGCGACTCCACTAAGCATGTTGGATTTGTAGATTAAGCCCTTCATTCACTTTTCCAGGATCCAAGAGTCGCCAATCTCTTTATATCAGATCATTATATTTTGGCCACCATACTTGATCCTAGGTTTAAGTCATAATTTGTTTCTTTCTTTCCGATGGACACAGCTCTGAAGAGATTCATAGAGCTGTTAGTGAGCAAATTGTCAGCTCAAGTGGCACGCGACACGGCAACATCTCCTCCAGTTTCTCCAGAAACTCTGCTGCAAGGAAAAAACTCAATTTTCCTAAGAGACCCACTGGTAGTGATGCAGATCAGTCAGCAAAACCTTATGACACCTGGTTGGGCCAAAAAGAACTGCCTACAATTAGTGAAGAGTCTACTGTGACTCCATCTGATACAGTCTTCACTTAAAGAATTGCTGATGATTATTTCAGTGATAGCGTCCAAATAGGTATGTCAAACCGTCCATTTCACTACTGCCAGGAAAAACAGACAATTTGGGGCTGTTCCACAAACTGGCTTTGTTTTACTTAAGTTGCCAACCCTCCAGTGTGTACTCAGCGCAGCTTGGAACCTTCTCAGCGTTCGACGTAGGATATTATTTCCCCAAAATGTGGAAAAGATGATGTTCATCAAAATGAATTACCAATTCCACAAGGATGACCTTTACTGGCAATTACGTCCAACAAATATAGAGGCACCTGTAAAGGTGGATTCCAGCGGGAACAAATTAATATTGTGTGAAGATGATGATGCTATTCCAGGCACCCTGATAGCCAGAAGCAAGGGAAATGGGGCAGTGACAGTTCTGCTCCCAGGATGGTCTGTGTGACAACACTGCTCATATACCCCTATTTATGGCCCTGGTCATTAGGCTCAGGCCCTAGTGCCACTTAATGCTTAAAAACAGGGGTCTATGACATGCTTCTCTTAGAATCACATCATATTGGCCCTGCCCCCTCCTTATGGAGCCTTGAATCATGTATAATGGTCTCTACCAATTTTATAAGGAAGTGTGTGGGATAGAGGAACATATTTTTCAGGAGTCTCCCCGGATCATTCTGAGAAAGTAGGTAGGTATAATAACGATGGGTATACACATGAACGGAGCACACTGTAAATGTAATTTTAAAGTTGAAATCATTCACTTACTACTAATGTTCCACAACCAACATCCAATGTCATTTTTCCTTACACCCTGAAGAGGTGCATAGAAAAGTAAACATTGCGAATCACACCTGATAGTCACAATGTTGATCCAAGGCTACGTCCTCAGACAGCAATGGATCTCGAAAATGCGTGCAGGAGGCTTCTATCTACTACAGACAGCTTCGGCTGCACTTTAATTTTAAGTACACGGAATTGCACAGCAGCTTCCTTGTGGCATGCAATTCCATACAAATATGAATTAGGCCCACAGTTTCTATTGTTTTTCTTCAATCAGTTAAAGGATCTGACATAAAATAAAAAATAACAACATTAATACATTAATACATAATCAACTGTAATAATAAATCTGTTATTTTATACAATCTTTTCAAGAGTCATATTAAAGTACATCCAGTAGGTCTTGTTTGTTCCTCTTTGTACTGACAGCTCAGTTCCAGCTTGTTTCTACATGGCTCAGACACCTTGGGGGCATAGTGACAGGGAGCTTTTTGACATGACATAAAAAGGGCAGATGGAGAGAGACCAGTATAATATAAGAGGTGTCTGTGCTCAGGTAGCTATTAAGCCTTGGTGAAAAATGAAAGTAATAGAACTGTTACTGTGTAACAAAATACCATTAAAAAATGCTGGCTTTTGATTAAAAATTGGAAGTGCATAAGCAGATTAGCATTGTGTTACAATTAGACCTCATGAATGCAGCAAGCTATTTATTACAGGACATTTAATAGCTTCTTCTAAAGAGCTCTATTAGTTCTTTGTACGACTATTTAGCTCTGAAAATGAGAATAGAATTTGATTTACAGCTGCCGCCCAATACTCTCCCTTCAGCCACATCAATTTCACAACTGCAAATGGTGCTAGGTTAACATACAGCTATTACAGCTTAACAGTAAATACTTAATTTAGTTATGTCCATCTGTGTACTGTACAGTTACAGACCTCATTTATACACCCAGGGGCAGAAATGTGCGTCAACAAAATGTCAGTTTCAATAGTGTAACTTTGCATTATGCATGCTCACAAAATCTTGTATATATATGTAGCTGTACTCATCTGGAACATCCCCTCAACTTGGAATCCTAACTATAAGATCCCAGTGCAATGTCTAATTCTCAGTAATACACTTGTTTATTTTATAATACAAAAATATCAGTGGCAAATTTCCCATTAGGCACGTAAGGCACGTGCCTAGGGGCGGCACTTGTTTGGGGGCGGCACTTGGATGCTTTTTGTTGGTACTATCAGACTGAAATGTTCCAGTAACTGCTAAATATTTCCATAATGCCATCTTGAATGGAGTGTAAATATGTAGGACATGCACAGACTGCCCCTGTAAGCTGTCCTATTTAGTAAATACGTATACATAATAATAAAAAAAAATGTCATAGCGGCTTTTTATATTATTCTATTAAATTGGCTATCAGCAAATGAGGACTTATAACTAATCAATAAATATAATAAAATAAGGTGAGGCGGGTGGCCATTACTGTTGTGCCTAGGGGTGCCCTCACCCCTAAATCCGCCCATGAATAATATGCAAAAAGCACTCACCCATCTATGTTGTAAATAGGAAGGATCATGCCCCTAAGGATCATTGATACGTATATTGAAGTCTGACATGTGATGTCTGGAAGATTCTAAATAAACATCCTTTTATCCTTATCATGTGTGTGCTGATCCTTCCTCTCTGCAGCATGTAGATGGGTGTGTGTTTCTTAGATTACCTGTACATGGATCTCACACAGGGGTTTTGTAGTTATGAGTGATGCTTTTTATGCCATGACTTTGCAATTATATCTAGAAAAATACCTCTCTACTTAGAAACAAACGGAGGTCCCAACTGTGGGAGAGGCCATAGCTAAAGTATGGCATATATATTCCATGGAATATATGACATGCATTCTCTGGGACTCTTCCAAAATATTTGCCAATACAGGGAAACTATGGACTTAAATGCACTTCCCTTATTAATTCCATGGGTAAACAAGCTGTCTATGCCACTAACTCACCACCTCGCAGAGACGTAGGAAAGTCCAGATGAGTTAACAACCCCCATCTTGCTCCTTTCATTTTTTTCACTTCAGTTCTTAGAAGAAATAAAAAAGAAAGTCTGCTTAAACCAATAAAATATATAAATAAATAAAAATAAAGCATGAAAAAAAATAAACAAATCTTAGTCTCACTTTATGATGTTAAGCAATGCTGTTTTCACGCCTCTCGGCCTGCTTCCTCAAGCAGTATAACCCTGTATTGGAACCTCACCACACACAAAAGTCCATCATATTATAAATATTGATCTCTACTGTATGTAACACTGGTTCTCTATGTCTAGGGATTTGAAGAGAAACAGGTCCTGTAACCTCCATTATAGCATTTTGCTCTGAAAGAAAGATAATTAAAACTTATTGAAGAATATGCTTGACAGAAATAACATATATAGAAGATGTATTAGGGCTCCATAAACATTACAGATATTAATAAAAACAGCAACCTTCGTCATCTAAGCCAGATAAATGTCCAATTAAAAAAACAGAAGTTTCATTAGTTGAAGTAGGATAGGGGAATAATTAAAACAATATCTTATTAGAACTAATATTTAGTATAGTTTATCATTTGTCATATTAATGAGAGAACTTGCGAGTAATGAACTAAATCTGACTTTTGCATAGAACATTTCACGTATTGATTTATATATTTTAATAAACACATTCACTCATTACATGTAATAATCCATATTTATTATACCATCAGAAAGAATATATTGAATTAATAATATTACAGTACATGAATTTCAGATTTTAAAATAGATGAAAGAAATGTATTCTTTCTCATGAAGACACAGAATTATTTTAATAATGTAATAATTTCTGCAATATTTTTAATAATATTCATATATGAAAATGTCTTTCATCCTCACAAAGTTTTAGAAAATAATACCTATAATAATTCCAGTTATTTATTGTGTGGCTTTATGAAGCATCATTCTGATATGTTCAATAACAGGGCGTATTTGCAGTTCAAACTATATGATACATACAACTCATAATCATTTGTGAGACCTTAATGTGCAGGCAACTCTGAGGTCCAGTTATTACAATGCAGATTATTAATTTTTCTGCATGTTTAGCTGCATTTTTCCATCCATTCAACAGTTAAACTAAAAACAAACAGCTGAAAACATGTGGGTGTAAACATACAGAATCGTAATTTTATCATGGATGATGTCCTCATAGCAGGTATGGATGATGTCCTCAAAGCAGGTAGGGATGATGTCCTCATAGCAGGTATGGATGATGTCCTCATAGCAGGTATGGATGATGTCCTCATAGCAGGTATGGATGATGTCCTCATAGCAGATTATCCCTAAAAAAATGGATGAAAATACTGTCTCCAATACCTGACAAATTGAATTTAGTATTTGGCTATATGTCAGCTTGGGCCTTATTTCTGTAAAGGGGTTGGGTACAAAAAGCCAGCGGTCGGAATCCCGACAGCGGAATCCTGTTGCTCACAATGCTGACAGATCCCAATGAGTATTCTAACCTTAACCTAGTGCCTAACCCTAATCCTGAAAGAAACCCTAACCCTTATACTCATCATAGGGATCCATAGGCAAAGTGACGGTCGGGATTCCGTTATCGGGATTCTGACCATCAGGATCATGACCGCTGGGATCCTAACTACATCCCAGTAAAGACATGACATTGTCATTTCTGTAAATTATTTACTTTAGTTCACCCGATATGGGTGCAATGTTAAGGGATCCACACACGGTGCGATATGCACCCGCAATATAAACCAAATTGTTTAAATAGCATTGCATATGGTGCATATCGCACCATGTGTACATGGCTTGCGATGCCGATGCACGGTCCCGCCGCGTCGGTATTGCAAGCCCACATCTCATGTGCATGCATGCCAGATTTGATCAGATAGCAAGCAAACACAGTGCATATCGTACCATGGCCCTCATTCCGAGTTGTTCGCTCGGTAAATTTCATCGCATCGCAGCGATTTTCCGCTTAGTGCGCATGCGCAATGTCCGCACTGCGACTGCGCCAAGTAAATTTGCTATGAAGATAGGATTTTTACTCACGGCTTTTTCTTCGCTCCGGCGATCATAGTGTGATTGACAGGAAATGGGTGTTACTGGGCGGAAACACGGCGTTTTATGGGCGTGTGGATAAAAACGCTACCGTTTCCGGAAAAAACGCGGGAGTGGCTGGAGAAACGGAGGAGTGTCTGGGCGAACGCTGGGTGTGTTTGTGACGTCAAACCAGGAACGACAAGCACTGAACTGATCGCAGATGCCGAGTAAGTCTGAAGCTACTCTGAAACTGCTACGAGGTGTGTAATCGCAATATTGCGAATACATCGTTCGCAATTTTAAGAAGCTAAGATTCACTCCCAGTAGGCGGCGGCTTAGCGTGTGCAATACTGCTAAAATCGCCTTGCGAGCGAACAACTCGGAATGAGGGCCCATGTGTACAGAAAAGCTTTGCAATCACAATTTAGATCACCCAAGCCACTCCCCGGCCACTCCCTGAGCCCTCCTTCTCTTTTCACACTGTGCAGAGGAAGGAATGGAACCATCAGCAGCTGCTGGAGCCCAGCAAAACTTGAGTTTTGGTAAGTATTAAAAACCACTGACCCCAATGTTGAGCATTCAGAAGGAACTACAGAGCAATGAATGCACAGATTTATAATTGCCGCCACTATTTATCCCCTGTGAAGAGGTGCCACCCACACCCCTGTAATACCAACCCACTATTTAAGTGAGCTTTTTTTTAGCATGGTGCAAATCGCACATGGTTCAAATCGCACGGTGTGGATATGCACACGGCTCCCGGGACAAATCTCCCATGGTACAAATCTCACCGTGTGTAGGCCCCTTTAGTCCTAAACACCTGCAACACTATATAAAAGTGAACAGAGCAAAGACAATAATAAACTGTATTACTGTGACACACTGGTAGAATACTGAAAGATCCTTGGATTTGGAGAATGTAGGGAGAGCGAGGCAAAGGGGAATGTGTTTGCCAGCATAAAGCGTTCGGATAACCTGAAAAAGTAAGGCATTAGATTGATTTTGGAGGATTAGGAGGGGAAGGTCATTCCAAGAAGTATATCCTGTGTTATTAAAGCTATATATCCTTTGTACACCCAACAGAAATGGCTATTGGTCACACTTCTCAGGGTACCAAGATTGCAGAATGCAGACACAAATATATGTGTAATTTGTAGGAGAGCTGATGATTAATAAGCTACAGTGTCAATCACTGCAAGTAAACCTGTCGATGTGCACTATGCAAACAAATATTTGTAAATAATGAAATGTTATATATACTGTAGCTGATGGTAGTAATGGTGGGTACACACTAGGCGACATGCTCTATGAGCAACGGGCAATGGTGATCAGCGGCTGGGCATACACACTGAGCAATATGATTTTCATATCGCTCAGTGACATCACACAGCGGCTGGGCTGTGCAGGCAGCTCTCGGATGACAGTCCAAATTGAGCTGCCTGCGCAGCTGGCAGCGAGGGTCGTTAACGACCTGCAGGGCCATGCATCGCTGGTCGGCTGTGGCATACACACTTGCTGAGAAAGTGAGTGACGCCGAGTGATGTGGATTACCTGGTAGACAGTCTGCTTTCTGTAATCATGATGGAGAAATGTGTTGCACAAAAATAAAGAATATACATAAGTGGGCAGTAGCGACCACTTACAGTGCACACTGAGAGAGTGGCTCAGTTCATTCTAGAAAAAGAAGTGGTCCGAATTCCAAAGCCAAAGAAGTACTGTAACCCTGGAAAGGCTGTTGAGGTTCATCCCTGGAACTGGTTCAGTAAATCTGATACAAAATTCATTAGATTATTTTAGAGAAGACGGGGAAAAAAAGAGAGAAAATCAAGCGGGTTAGAACGCTTGTTCACATTTATTTGAATTGGCTAGATGTTTGGTTTACATGTGAATAATTGTGTTTTTTTTCATTGCAAGTGGCAAATTGAATTTAATAAAAATAAATAACTTTCAAAATACATTTATAGTACAAGTATTATTTTGATTGTGTCTTAAAAAATGTAAATGTACAAATTTGAACACAAACAACAAATTCAAGTCTAAAGCGGCGAATGTTGGCATGTGAAATGCTGAATCCCCCAAAGACTGGCAGTGGAGGGTTAGGAGGTAGTTATTGTTAGGCACTAGAGGGAGGGCTAGAGATAAGCTGAAGGAGGGAAAGTTAGGGTTAGGGATCAGGGTTAGTCATTCTTAACATTGGAAGTGGCACAGGATCTCCTATAAGCCATCCTAATGTCACCACAGGACCTGGAAGACAAAGCACGAGCCATCTGACCCACCAATACCAGGCAATTAACCACTAGACCACTTCTAATCATGTTCCGATTTTATCAGTGCCAACAAGATAACATTATGAACAAAAGATGTTGACATAATGAATGTGGACAAAATATAATACTCCCCCATAAACCTACTCATAATTTGAACCAAAGATGGAAGAGATATTTAAGGTGACTGGAATATTCCCAATTCTGCATTACTGTACAATCATACAAGAGTAAGCATTACCTGGGCACTTAAGACAGTGGGACCAACACCCACTCATCTGGTTCTCCGCCTCTTCTCAGCACTGCCCCCATCCGTCATACAAACCACCCTTACTTGTCCAGCCCTTAGAAAATAGATGGGACTGTATATTGGCAGACACTACGATGGCCGCAGTGTGGAAAGGGAGGTTAGTCCACATGGCAGATGACTTACCAGGGAAATAGTTTATTTACAAAATAGAAGCAGGTAACAGGATAACACAGGGTTAAAAGTAATGCAGTAGCTGCTATATGCAGCTTTGGTGCAGTGGTATATAAGCCTGCAGCTTGCCCACATGAAAAAGTTCAACCTGATTCAAGACAGTGAATATAGGCCACGTGACCTTGTTTCACTGTCATCTTCTCCTCTTCCCTTTGTTTCTTGTCTAGGCTAACCCCTACCTTTAAGCACCTGAGGGGTATTACTAGATCAACTGAGCAGCTACCATTTTATATTGCAGTTCAGAGAGGCACAGATGGGACCAGCATTTGGAGGGCATGCTAGTTCCTGCAGTGCCATTTGGAGGATCTAGAGGTGACTCCAGGTGAGCAGGCTATCAATTTTGATATATTTTTGTTTGTGCCATTATCACGTGACCTTACATAAATAATGGACAAGAGTGGATGCTGTTATCATGCAATGTTAGGGACCACCAGTATTCTATAAACCAGGAAGTGGCCAGGAGGCTTAACCACATGCAAATATATGTAACTAAGATTTCTGAATTTTCTATTACCAAATAGTGTTCAAGTCTTGTTAGTGATAACCCCCCCCCCCCCTTTGTTTCTTGACTAGAATAACCCCTCCCTTTCAGCACCTGAGGGATATTACTAGATTGATTGAGCAGTTACCATTCTATATTGCAGTACAGAGAGGCCCCCCTTTTGTTACTTACCTTTCAGGAGATAACAGGGGGGTAGCTATGTCCAAATGTGTTCTACGTCTCTGTACAGTCATAATCTGGATGCATGTGCAGTACTGAAAACATCTGCCAACTGTGTGTGCTTATAAGCTTAGCATGTGACTCAGAATTAGGCCCATATGGTATAAGGGTCTTTCCAGCGAAAGCTTACATTCTAGAGGAAGCACCAAAAGCTTTTTAGCAAAGCCTCACTTAGTTCTATAACACCCAGACAGTTACTTTCAACAATATTGGTAAGTTTCTTGACCTAATCACAGACTCTGGGCCTGATTCTGCAATTTTTTGTTCCTGTGCATGTGATCGAGATGTCTTGGAAACCATTACTGCACATGAGCATACCCAAGTGTCCAATGGCATTTGTAATTCTGTATGGCATCGCTAACACTTGAAAAGGAATTTGCAATACCTGGGTATTTCAGGGTGGCGGACTGACTGGGCATTTCAGGGTAGGGACTGGGAGGTGTCCTAAAGTAAGTGTAAAAAGGGGCTGTTTCATGGTCATGTTATATGAAAGCTGCTTTGTTACCAGTTATAAATCCACTGCTGCAAAAGTCATGTTTAGTTGGATTTTTGAGGCAACTGCAAATGTCAATGGTGCATCCAGTGTTGTGTCGATGTTAGATAGTCTCCATCACAATTGCACAGTCCATGGAAGCCTGGTAGTGGGTGTCTCATCGTTCATATACACCATTGCTGGTTGGAGCACAAAGAGACGGTTGAGATTAGTACTGTATCTTCATATTTCTGCAATTGAGATAGCAGCTGCCATCACGGCTGCATTACCAACCTTCCCTAAATCAGGCACCCTACCTCAATGGCATTTATCGACAGAGTTATTTACCACTTCCCTACCATTAGCTCAAGCCATATTGCAAACTGCCCTTAAAATTGTTCTCTTTGTGCCTGTAATAAATATATATATATATATATATATATACAGAAGCAGGTACGGCACTACAAAAAGCTGTAATCCACAATCGGCCGGTGCCCCCATATATTAAACATGTGTAGCAGGCAAGGACGTGGCACTTACGGCAAAATCAGCTTGCATCACACCATCAATATTGATGGTGTGATGTGAGCTGATATTGCCGTGAGTGCAACGTCCTTGCCTGATAATATATATATATATATATATATATATATATATATATATATACATAGTCCAGAGAGTGACAGCTATATTGGTCATCTATCCAACGTAATTGTATTTTTATAATTACATCTCTATTAGCCATTTCTCTGTCCATTTCTGCAGTGAACAAACATGAATAAAAGAAAAAAATTACTTTTACAATCTGTCCCCATGTGTATTGTATATTCCAATATGATCATTTATAACAAAAGAGACTGTGTAGTATGTCATTGTAATATTAGGAATTTGCATTACAGTCACGTAGTATATGCAAATTTGCATTAGAAAAAAAAAACCTTTTGAGCAGAGCGATGATTCAATTACTCCTGACAAATGCAGAAGACACTCAAATAAAGCAGAGGTAACTGATAAAGTAATCTGTAATTAAGTACCCAAAGCTTCTTTGGACAGAAATATCTCCCTTCTTCCCTGTATCATTTTTCAGACATTTTAAGAAATTTAAAATACACTAGTGCCAAATTGTGGCTAAGCCATTTCAATTAGCTAGCAAGCTTAATAACTCCCTGATAGCATGTCAGAAAATCTCAGCAAGGTGCTGCTTAAAAACAGCTAAAATAATTGATGCAGTGCGTAAAATCTAGCAAGTATGACAACACTAATTGTCAGAAAAGATATGCAAAGTGTATTTTTTGTTTTTACAATCTTGTTCAGAATTGGTGTGTTTAGGAAATAAAATAGCATAGCATAATATCTTGATAAAGTAATCCCAAAATATGAATAATCTGAAGTGAAGAAGCAAAATAAGCTAGATGAAAATGTTCATATTATATTATTGTTAGAGAAGAGCAGTTCAGATTTTAAGAAATCCGAACTCTCAGAACTTCTGGGACCCAAGACAGTCGAGCCAGGACTCAGATCTGCTCCAGTTAAATGGGTTAGAACTTTAAGGGGGGTACACACGGAGCGATAATCTAAGCAATCTGACTAGATTGCTTAGATTTTCAGCAAGATCGCTCCGTGTGTAGCCCTAACAGCGATAGCGATGCGCAGCCCCGCGCATCGCTATCGCTGCTGCTAGATTGGCCTGCATACAGGCCAATCTAGCGGGTCGCTCACTTCACCCGCTGGGTGAAGTGAGCGGCCCCCCCGTCTCCCCCCGCACGCTCAGCACAGATCGCGCTGTGCTGAGCGCCAGGAGAGATGTGTGCTGAGCGGTTCGCTCAGCACACATCTCTCCAGCATCGGGCCGTGAGTACTGGCCTTTAGGGGGATATTTACTAAGCAGTGATAAGAGCGGAGAAGTGAGCCAGTGGAGAAGTTGCCCCATCAACTAATCAGCAGCTCTGTATCATTTTATAGTATGCTAATTTTAGATGTTACCTCAGTGCTGATTGGTTGCCATGGGCAACTTCTCCACTGGCTCACTTCTCTGCTTTTATCACTGCTTAGTAAATGTCCCCCTTAAGTGGATCAAAACCTATTGTTTAAAATAAAAATTTGTAGTCACATTTTCTTATGCACCCAATTTCCTTCATATGTAAGCCAATTTGTGTCAGCCAATTCCCTAGGTGTCCACTAATCACTATGCTTGTGAGAGGCTATGGGCCTAATTCAGAGGTAGGTGCAGTTGCAGCAGCTATAATAGGGAAAACAGGTCTGGGGTTCAAAGGGGCATTTGTACAGAGTAGGGGGCCCCTGTAAAGACTCTGGGTGAACCCCCTCCTCTGCACGGCGCAATAGTCTCCACCATCATGCTGGAGTCTACTACACATGAGCAGGTCTCCGGAAACATGGCACCCGCCATATTCCTGGGACCAAATTCACTACTGCTCATGCGCGGTGGCCATTTTGGTGGAGATTTGTGCTGCGACTGCAGTGCCCAATGCTGGACTCTGGAGAGTTAAGTATTAAAATATGGGTGCAATGGGTGTGGTGTGGCCCCCCTGGACCCCGGGGCCAGTGTGCACCGTACACATTGCACCCATTATAAAAATGCCAATTTGGTTCTCAGACAACCAAACCCACCTGAGCTTTGAGATCCGAGCCCGGATCTGAGTCAGGCTCGGTTCTGCGCGTCTGACTCGGATCCGAAAATGAAGCAAAACGTCATCATCCCACTGTCGAATCTTACGGGTTTTGGATTCTATATCAGAGCCACATGTCGCCGCCATTTTCACTCTGGACTTGGAGAGAGCACATAATGACGTGTTCCTTCTGTGCTATAGTTAGGGAAGGGGCAGGAGAGAGCAATGGGGGGCAGAAGAGAGAAAAGGGGGACAGCAAAGCAGAGGGGTTGTTTTGCAGGAGAGTTGAGTTAACCGGGGTGCTTGTGTAGGTGTGTTGCTGTGTTAGAGCTCTGCATAGTAGTGCACTGCATATAGCATACTGTGGCTGTGCATAGGACCAGGTGTTCTCTGTGTATAAGGGGATGTGTGATTGTATGTACAGTCATGCATCACACTACTAGTACTTATATACACAACTGCTATATATCCTCTGTGTGTGATCTAGAGCAAAAATATATTTCTATTGGTGCGTTACTCAGTGACTACTAGTACTGCGGCTGCCATACACTACTGCTATATGATATATCCTCTGTGTGTGATCAAGAGCAAAAAATATATTTGTATTGGTGCATCACTCAGTGACTACTAGTACTGTGGCTGCCATACAGTACTGCTATATATCCTCTGTGTGTGATACAAAGCAAAAAATATATTTCTATTGGTAGGTCACTCAGTGACACATCTGCAGAGGTGCAAAGACTTGCTGGTGAGAAAATTGTCAGCTTAAGTGGAACATGACACAGCAACATCTCCTCCTTCATTTCCTCCGGCAACTGCGGCTGCGAGGAAAAAACTACATTTTCCTAAGAGACCCGCAGATCAGTCAGGAACAAGTTGTGAATTCTGGTCTGGACTGAAGGAGCTGCCTACAATTACTGGCATGTCTATTGTCACTGCATTTGATGCTGTCACCATTTAAAGAATGGTTGATGACTATTTCAGTGATAGCATCTAAATAGGCATGTCAGACAGTCCGTTTCAATACTGGCAGGAAAGCAAGGCAATTTGAAGTCCGTTGCACAAACTGCCTTTGTTTTACTTAAGTTGCCCACCCTCCAGTGTGTACTCAGAGTTTTTAGCGCAGCCAGGAACCTTGTCAACGATCAGCGTAGGAGGTTACTTCCCCAAATGTGCAAAAGATGATGTTCATTAATAATTAATTACAAATTCCATAAGGAAGACCTTTACCAGCAATTGCCTCCAAAAAGTATAGAGGGACCTGTGATGGTAGATTCCAGAGGGGACGAATTAATAGACTGTGAAGACGAGGATGTACACACTGATGAGGGGTGAGGAATCGGAGGATGATGATGACATTTTGCTTCTGTAGAGCCATTTTGTGCAGGGAGAGATCAATTGCTTCATTTTTTGTGGGGACCCAGACAAACCAATCAATTCAGCCACAGGTGTGGCAGTCCATGTCACTGAAATAATTGGTTTGTTAAAGTGTGCATGTCCTGTTTATACAAAATAAGGAAGGATGGGATCTTGCACCTCTTTACTTTGCATTATGTGCTCTTTGGAGCATTTTTAGGCATAGTTTATAAAACTGCCATCCTGTCTGCCACTGCAGTGCCACTCCTATATGTGCCAGGTGTTTTTTGCTGCCTACTACTGTCGCTTAGCTTACTCATCCAGCTACCTCGGTGCAACCTTTTGGCCTCAAAACAATATTGTGAGCTGTGAGGTGTGCAGAATAGACAGGAAATGAGTGGAAATTAATGTTATTGAGGTTAATAATACTGTAGGAGCAAAAACACCCCCAAATTCTGTTATTTTAGCTGCTTTGAGGATTTAAAAAAAATAAAATATTTAAAACCAAAACCCGCAAGAGTGGTTTTGGCAAAACCAATCCAGATCCAAAACACGAAGGAGATCCAGATCGAAAACCAGAACACAAAACCCTAAAAATGGGCCGGTGCACACCCATAATATCAACATTACCAGCAATGAGAAATGTCCAAGTGAGTGAGTTATAGAGTTCAGTCAATTCCAGAAGTCATGGTTGTTATTTCTGGACTCTTGTCATGGTATTTTCTCATATGAAACACATTGAAACATTCATAGTGAGTGTAGTAAGTCTCTATACATGGAACACCTCCAGTGTATAATATCCAGAAGATGCTAATAGATTTAGAAATCCAAGTCCCCTTGTTACTGACAGAATGGAAAGAAACAAGGTAGCATACCCTACTCACAACTGAATGGAGTTTAAAGTGAAAATCAAAGTTTCTATAAAGGCCTTGTAGTTTGCCACTTTGAAACAGGAGAAAGGTAATTCACCATAAAAACATCAGCCATCTTAGCAGGAACAGCATACCATACTCACACAACATCAAGTGGATTCAATCACATCAAAGTTTCTTAGTGATACTAGTTAATATCTCCTCACAGTTAGGATCTGCTTTTTATCCTCACAACAGAGGTTGCAGGGCAAAATGAAGCATGAATCAATGGGGGTAATTCAGACTGGACCACTGCAGCGGCAGCGATCACAGTCTGAAGCCCTTTGTGTAGTGTGCGGGTGCACTGCACGTGCACACCCCGGGCGGCCCAGTGAGATGCTAGCAGCATCTCAGGGCTACGATCGCCTCTCCCTGAATGACAGGCAGAGGTGGTTGCCGGCAGGAAGTGGCGTGCCAATGGTGTTAGAACGCTATTGGTGGTGCAGTTCTATGCAGGCGTGTCTGGACCACTGCGGGGGCAGGCCACGGCGGCTGCGTGACATTACATGCAGCCAATGCGACTCGGGCAGCGCAGGGAGCTACTCGCTGGGTGCGAAAGCATTGCCGCTGTGTGATGCTTTTGCACCCTTGTGGGGGGAGGGAGTAGGGCCTGACATGCGGGGTGAACTAGCCCTGTGCTGGGCGTCCCCCACATGTCAGAGAAACTGATCGTAGATGTGCTAAATTTAGCACATCTACGATCAGATCTGAATTACCCCTAATGTAAGTGTGAATACACCTATTTTATTAAAACAATAAAACACAGAGCCAGTGGCATTCATCAATATTTATCTCCAGTATATCTGGTTATCCTGCATCTGCCAACATCTCCAGTATATCTCCATATCCTGTTCCTGTAATTATCTTTAGAATATCTGCATATCCTACATCTGCTAGCATTCCCAGCATATCTGGATATCTTGCTTACTGCATTCTACTGCACCAGTTTCATTCCTATACACCAGTCATCTGATATCAAAGTCATCACTTCCCTATGTGTTTATTTATGCAGCCATTGCTTCCACACCAACTGTGCCATTGTCTTTGCTGCCTGTGCATGTCATCTTCTCAGAATCTGCAATTTGTGTGTAACATGTAATGGTTTTATGTTGTGCAGTGCTGTCTTTTGTTTTTCCACAAGCCAGTGTCTAGGCCAGAGGTTCTCAAACTCGTTCCTCAAGGCACCCTAACAGTATGGGTTTTAGGCACATTCATGGCTCAGCACAGTTGGTTAAAGCAAATTGACTGAGGTGCTAATTAAGTCACCTGTGGCCAAACATGGATATACTTAAAACCTAGACCATTGGGGTGCCTTGAGGACTAGATTTGAAAATCTTTGTTCTAGGGTGGTTCCTCTGCTTTGGATGCCACTAAGGGCTGTTCCAGCTTCTACTATCTGATTCCAGGGTGGTCGAGTTTCCAGTTTTTAGGACCTCTTGACTACAGTGCTGATGTTCTGGGAGTTGTGTTCCTTGTCCAGCTCTGAGTCTCTACCTCCATTCAGTGTTCTCTGCTGGTGCTGTAGGTATAGGTCTCAGGGTTTCTTGGCCTCTTTGCTATCTGCCCTGAAATTCCTCTCTCTCTCACTGGTAGTGTGTGCTAAGAGAAGTAGTCCAGGTTTAGTACTATGCCATTCTGAATTTTCCGTGCAACCTGTCCTGTACCTACTTAGGCTTGGATAGGACTGTTTTGGATTCCAGTCCTTTATTCTAGCGGTTGTCTGGGGTTGTCATCCGACATAGCCCAGATAGCATTTGACCATTAAGCATTATTCACTATCACTCCATGAGCATGCCCATATTACATCCTCCTCATGTCACTTATGAGCAAAGCCCAAGGATCAACATTACCTGCAATGAGAAATGTCCAATTGAGTGATATACAAAGTTCACTTATTTCCAGAAGTCACGTTTGTTATTCCTGGACTCTTTGCATGGAATTCACTCATACGTACAAAAAAATACACACAGAGAAAAAGTCATATTGTAGTAAGTGGGACACTTGGGACACCTCCAGTGTATAATGGGCCTAATTCAGCGTGGATCACTGTTCAGAGAATTTGCAAATTGAGCGATTATCAAATGACTGTGCATGCGTAGCATTCGGATTGTGCACACACGAGGATAAAAGCATCAGAAATGGCGTATAGATCGTAATCGCAATGTAGCCGCTGTTTGACAGGATGCCGGCATTTCTGGGTGGAACCTGATGTTTCCTGGGTGGGTCAGAAAAAATGCAGGCATGCCCAGGCGTTTTTTTGGGGAGGGTGTCTGACGTCAGCGCAGACCACTTCCAGGCCATCTCAGTCGCAGATTAGTGGCAACCTCAGACCTACTCACATTTGCTCAGACGGCAAAGATTCTTTGATGTTCTGGAAATTGTACATCTGCGAGTGGATAGAGAACTGCAATGCATTTGCAATTTTTACACGGGGTGTTTTTTCTCCCTGTCGGGGCGGTGCCTTTCTACTCACAGACAACTGCAATTTCTTTGAATAGCGATGCATGCTAAATTAGGCCCAATATCTGGAAGAGTGCCGATACAATAGATATAGAAATTCAAGTCCCCTTGGTACTGACAGAATGGAAATATCATGGAATTAGAACATCTGCATCATTTACCTACAGTATTGTTTAGGTGCAAGAGAGAAGCAATGAAACATGTATCAGTAAATGAGCTCTGTGTCCTGAGCTAGAGGAAATGGCTGCACTGCAGAAAACATTGGACATTATCTGTGTCTGGCCATCTTGCCAAGAAGCTTTAACACTTTTTTTTTCTGCATGAGTTGCCCTGAACATGTGTAAATCAAAGTGTTCAGAAGCTCAATATCTTCTACACAGCTCATTTACCGTATTTAATTTTCCCAATGCTCTGCTCTCATTTTATACATTTCTGGCATCAGCTCTAGGTCTTACTTGTGGTATTTCACAAGAGAAATGACAACATGTGAACTACATTCAGGTCACTATAGATCTCAACCTGTGTCCCTTTGATCAGCACAGCAACTGAAGTCTAGCTTGGCGTGACCTTCTTCAATATGCAATAATGCTGCTTTGCAGTGAAGGGAAAGGTCCTGTTTCAGTGGAGCTAATACTCTGACTACCTCTATGTGGTTGCAAAAAAAAAATGTTTTTAAAATGGTAGGTGCAGGATTTTTAAGCATGTTCTACTTTATACAAGTAAAATATTTAAACATACAGTATTATAGGGAACTAAATAAAACTGTACTCATAAAAAAAAGGTTCATTAGAATAAGGTTATTGAAGTATTCTTTTTAATGAAATTGTGATAAGTTATATGGAATTTAAGGACACCATACATGGCTTCAGAACTCAGTTCTGCTTTCTCGGAATATAAACATTTTGAAGAGCAACTAAACCAAAATAGTATTTATTTGTATATGGAGTAGGCAGGGGTGGATTAAGAGAGGAGAGGGCCCATGTGCAGGCTCCATGCTGGCCCCCCCTCCTCACTGGTAGTGGCCACAGCACAATAGACACTGGTTTTGGGGCAGAGTCTACCGCGCATTCACAAGTCTCCGGGAACATGGCATCTTATTTCCCATATATCTACTGTGCATGCACAAATCATTGGGAAACTGACACAGGATTCTGGAGGGGTAAATATACGTAATTATATGGGTGCAAAATGTGCAGTGTTGGTCCCCCTGGACCCAGGGGCGCGTGTTTGCTGCATTCCTACACCCATTATAGATATGCCAATGGGAGTACGAAGTAGACGAAGCACTAATCTGTGGAGGAGGTAGAGAATAATGAGCCAAAATACAGTACCTGGCACAATTTGATTTATAGGTTTTTGCTTATGGAAGCCACAGTACTGCTCTGCTGGCTGATCTATTCTAGTTGCTGGACAGCTCTTTGCCTTGTATTCATCTCAGTGCTTACTGCAACTTTGATGTTCCAACATATTCTAGCTCTATCCCATGACTTCCTGTATAAACTAGTCCCTTTCACTTCCTCTCTTAAAAGAATATTGTGCTCCAATTCAGTAATCTAGTTGCTGCTGTTCCTTCCCTATTCTAACCTCATTCACTTCACATGTCATGTGACCAGCTCATCATCAACGGGTGTGATATAGAAAATAGACACCATAAAGGTCAACAGTCATTAGGTCAACACCATAGAGTCAACAGTCACAAGGTTGGCAGGGTTGAAATGTTGACAGCCACAAGATCAACAGAATTAAAAGGTCAACATGGTCATAATGTTGACACAAAAAAGACAACTTTTTGTGTAATTTTGTGTTTTTAACATATTTCACCCAAATTTGTGGAACTGCATCCCTTCATGGGCTCGCTTCGCTCAACACGAGGTTACTAAAGGTAATAGTTTGTGACATGGATAGTAAATGCAGCAAAAGTTGTAAAAACATGAAAAACGCCCCAAAAAATGTGTTGACCATATACGTGTCACCATTTTGACTGTTGCCCTTTTGACTCCGTTAACCTTTTGACCCTGTTAACCTTTTGACGGTTGACCCTATGGTGTCGACCTATTAACTGTCAAACTTTTATCTGTCTATCTAACAACCACCTTCCTCCTTATCTCTCTGTTTGATACAGATTCTACCTTAAAGAAAACAAACTTGGGTGCCTGTGGAAATTCCTAGTCTAGTGCACCTATCTGTTTACACACCTTTTAACTTACTGAACACTGATATTGACCCAAAAACAGTTATAATATCATTACAATTTGGTGTGCATGTACACTTATGTCTACATACACCTTTGCCCAAATAGCATAAAATTGCCTCATTTGGCAAAAGAGTCCCCACAGGATGTATCAACATTGTAAAATGCTGAACACACATTCTTAGAACTCAGTATACCTCCTGAGTATAAAAAACTGCAGATGCTATGATTTTTCTTGCAGTAATAATAGAAGAAATCCATTTAGTAAAGAGGAGGAAAATGTATGTAGAATTGAGCCTCAAAAGTTCTGTGGATAAATATATTGACTCACTGTAGTCACAGATGCACCAGTGTAGTTAAATTATTGAAGAACAATCACCATTCTGTTTTATCAGTTAGCAGAGGCAGATCATCAATATCAGGAGCATATAATGTAATTTTATATTGTTCCTGTTGTCACAAATTTGGAAGCAGCAACAGTAAAATTTAGTCAAAACCCCCCAAAAAGTTGAGTCTTTTCTTTAATGAAGACAAAAAAGCATGTGTTAACAAATAAACTACTGTACAGAAGATTCAGTAGTATTTACATATCTAAATAATGTATACATTTACCATCTTCTAAAGAGTTTATGCAAGTTTGAAAATAATAATGATTTTGAGGAAAAGGAGTAGTGGCATGGCCGGGTTTGATTTGCAAGGTAACAAAGCGTGAAAATAGGTGCTGTCATGGAAAGACATGGCCACATAACTCATAAACTTATCATACTGGGCATGACTACATCCAGGGTTGGACTGGACCACAAAGGTACATGGGAAACCCCTCCGGTGGGCCCTACTGCCTGGGGGCCCCTCCTCCTCATCTAGGGATCAGGTTCCAGACTGTGCACTTAAATTATACATTATGCATATGTTACTTTATACTGTACAAGACTAGGAAGTGTTTTCTACAGTGTCCATGCACTCTCTACTGTTTAGACAAACCAATACAGTATCTGGACACACCCCCTATGGAGACCAGTCACACCCCTAAACATGGGCCCCTACCACTATATTCCCCCAGTGGGCCCTTCATGCCCCAGTCTGACACTGACTAAATCCTCTGTAGCAAAAGAAACATAATTTAATTGCCACATGCATAGGAGGTTCCTTCCTCCGATGCATGCTGCCGAATATTAGGGTCTATGTACTAAGTCTTGGAGAGAGATAAAGTACCAGCAAATCAGCTCCTAACTGCCATGTTACAGGTGGCATTTGATGGATACTGGTTGTTTGATACTTTATCACTCTCCCAGGTGTAGTACATAGACCCCATTATCTCAGAACCAACCTAGAAGACAGAATAAATATTGTCTGGTCCATGGTGCACAAACTAATCACACAATTTTATGGTACTCACCATAAAATCTTTAAATAATAATATTGTGCTTTCTTGCAATTTTTAGGTTTGGTTACATGATTGTGGATTTAATTGTGCTTCTGTATTTTGCTTACTGCATTGAGCAAAAGAGGGGGAAAGGAAGGCATGAAGAGAGAGACGTTGAAGAAAAGGGGTTAATAGGTTGGGTACATATATATAGAGAGAGAAATACCACTGTGTATCAGATAAAAATACTCACTAGTTTTTTATATAGAATCATTTTTCTAATAAGACCAGATAGAACGTTGAAAAGATACTGGGCACAGTATTCAAAGAACATGTATCAAGATATCATTCAATAAATACAATGTTTCAAAGTTTAAAAAAGGCAACAATAGATCATGAGCTGTGTGTCTCTGCTACAAAGATATATTAAAATGGACCTTAAGAGTTCATGGAATTCCCAGTCTTAGTATAATATTCTGGGTCTGTATAGTTGAAACAGTCTCTCACAAGCTTGTGAATTATTAAATTATAAAAGTATGTTTAAAATGTGTACATCACTTAAGCCATCCACCGTATGGTCTGGTTTGCTGGGGCAGTATATTAAACTGCTGAAGAGACAATATTCATGGAGAGCGGCTGAGCAGCATTCACTGTAGGAAGATGATGGGAGGCCGGTAGACGGACCAGGTAAACGTGTGGCATCCTACGGTGCTGGTTACCTGTCCATGTTCAGAGGGAGAGCCGGAGCAGGGCTGTGCTCACCTCAAATGTGGCTGCTGCTGACTTCCAATGGAAATGCTGTTAGTCGTGAGTCTCGGCTAGCCGCTTACCGGGTTTACCGCCTTGTTGCGTGTGCTAGCTATCGCTCCCCGAAGCGGACCAGATGTGTGGAACGGAGGGTGATGTTAGGGATCCGATGTGCTAGATTGGTTTACATCATGAAGGGAGTTGTCCTAACGCATTTCATTACATTCACGTGACTTTCTTGAAGGTATAGAGTATCTATGTACTAAGTCTTGGAGAGAGATAAAGTGGACAGAGATAAAGTACCAGCAAATCAGCTCCTAACTGCCATGTTACAGGCGGTATTTGGTGGATAAAGGTAGGTTAATACTTTATCACTCTCCCAGGTGTAGTACATAGACCCCATTATCTCAGAACCAACCTAGAAGTCAGGACAAATATTGTCTGGCCCATGGTGCACAAACTAATCACACAATTTTATGGTACTCACCATAAAATCTTCAAATAATAATATTGTGCTTTCTTGCAATTTTTAGGTTTGGTTACATGATCGTGGATATAATTGTGCTTCTGTATTTTGCTTGCTGCATTGAGCAAAAGAGGGGGAAAGGAAGGCATGAAGAGAGAGACGTTGAAGAAAAGGGGTTAATAGGTTGGGTACAAGTGGATAAAGGGATATAGGAGCAGACTGGAGAAAAATTAGGCAAAGCAGATGGGGTGGGTGGTCAGTGTTATATACACACAAATGGTAAGATAGAGAAACAGATATACATACAGAGACACAGGCACATTCAGATGAACATGTACACATATAGGTGGTAGATAGAGACACTTGCACAAACCAACATGGTTTTGGTTTTTTTAATGACTGCTACTTTAAAGCATCGGACACACCTCATACTTGCCTACCTGACCCTCTCCATGAGGGAGAAAATACTCTGTTCCTGGACTTTCCTGGTAATGTATGATTGCCATCACCTGTGGTGAGCTAGTTAATTGATAAGAAAGGTGTTTCACCACAGGTGATGGCAATCATACATTACCAGGAAAGTCCAGGAACAGAGCATTTTCTCCCTCATGGAGAGGGTCAGGTAGGCAAGTATGACACACCTGTACGGAACCCACCTGTAGTTCCAGGCTATTACATTTACTTCAGGATGTCTTGTTGGATAAATTAGTGTGAATAAGTTTAAGCATGATCTGTGTACTAGTGTTACACAAACTGTGCTCTATGCTCATTACTCATACTGTGAACTGTGCTTTCAAAAACTGTGAGAATGTAATTTTACATAGACTGCCTATTAACTTTAGTGGTCCACAGTCCACAGACTGCTCCTTTTTTTTACAAGGTGGTTTTTGGATTTTTACACTGAATCTCATGGAGCTCATATGTTTCTTCAGAAGTGTATTATTGCTGTTTTAGTGTGTGCCTTTTTTCAAATCTGTAGATTGGTGTTATATTAATATGAATTTTATGCAATAAATTGTTTAGAATATTTGTTGTTAGATTACACAATGCCAGAAGAATAACAGCGTGGCACCCCTGAACTGTGTGTGCCCCTTTTAGAACTTTTGTAGAGCTCCGCAGCAGCAGGAGAAGTACTGGGGAAGGAAGAGTTAACTGCAGCCCTGGGTCCGGTCATGTGGCCTGAGGAAAGAAAGGTGATTGGCGAGAGGCTGCTGGGAGAAGCTGAGCCTGCTGGGAAGAAGAAGGTGGAGAGCGTGGTGTGTGCTGGAGAAGGAGGAATGCGGAGCAGTGCTGTAGCTGTAGTTTGGAGAGAGCCACAGGACGCTGAGAGCAGCTGGTGTTGCTGGAGGGTGTAGCAGGAAAGCGGGTGTTGAGATGTCGCAGCCAGATACTGCCAGGCCTGGTGATGGGTGTGGATGACACGGCCATCTTTAGAGAGAGTGAGGATCCAATGGGAACAGCCAGCTTGAAATTTCGTTCCCTGAGACTGAGTGAGTATTGTTTGAAACTGCCAGCCAGCCAGGCCTGCCATCAGAAATTGCAGGGCCCGGGACTGACAAAATAGGCAGGGCCACCCCGCACCAGGTAACGTGTGTGTGTGTGTGTGTGTATGTATGTATGTATGTATGTATATATATATATATGTGGCAGAGACAGCAGTTTTCCATGTGAAAGTAATGTGGAGGATCCAGACCAGGTTTTGGAAGCAGTAGCAGACTCCCAGGTGTGTAATCAGCAGCACCTGGGATTTTCTCATATAAGGGTTTCCAGGGCAGAGTTACCTTGCTCTCGACGGTGGAATAGCTACCCGAGTGATAGGCCGGGTTGTGTGGGTTAAACTAGGGACCACTGGAGCCTATCAAGAGTCTGCTATGCTGAGAGTACCTGTATGCTACAGCCTGTAATACCGACTGTATGGAATCAACTTGCTATGTGGTGACCTGCTGTGCAAAATAAACACAGAAAGTGTTCATCTAAGTCCCCGTGTGTGTGATCCTTGTTATATATATATATATATATATATATATATATATATATATATATATACACTATACACACACACGTGCCGCTGTTCAGAGGGCCCGGATTGCTGATGCCACTGTCTGCCAGCCTCCATCCCCGCTGCTCTCCTCTGTCCTCCTGCAGCTGTATTGAAAACGTCACTCCCAAAATGGCCATTGCCACAGAGGAAGACAGTTATTAAAGCTACTAGAGGGCACCATTTTGGGAGGGACGTTTTCAATACAGAGCTGCAGGAGGGTTGGAGGACAGTGGCAGAACAGCGGGGATGATGGCGGGGGCGGCGGCGGGCAGGCAGGTGGCTGCATGAGCATATCGGACCCTCCTCTCTCTGTCAGAGAGGCTGGGCCCGGGACAGCTGTGCCCCCAGCACTCCCCTGATGGCGGCCCTGCAGCCAGCCGTAAGTGTAATTTCTGCCTCCACCACCTGTGTTACAAACTAGCCACTGATTAAGAAGGGTGCAGCCAGCAGCACCATATTGTACCAAGTAAGACCCATAGAAGGAGGGCTAAGCTAAGACTGAGTATATTACAAGTCAAGAGAAATGTTTGTGCTCCAGAGCAGAGTTTATAGGCAAGGATAAGAGACATATCTGTGCTAAAGGACTAAGGGAGTGATTCAGACCTGATCGTTGCTGTGCATTTTTTGCACAGCGGGCGATCAGCGATTAACTGCACATGCGTATGCACCGCAATGCGCACGCGTGTCAGCAAACACCAACAGGCAATGCCAGTCAGCGACAGGCTGGTGCGAAAATTCTAATCGCACAGCCATTCGCATGCTGATTGACAGGAGGAGGCCGTTTGTGGGTGGTAACTGACCATTTTCAGGGAGTGTCAGGGAAAATGTAAGCATTCCCAAGCGTTTTCAGGGAGGGTGTGTGAAGTCAGCTCCAGCCCCGATCAGCCCGTTCAGATCGCACTGTAGGAGTAAGTCCTGGGCTGCGCATAGACTGCACACACTGGTACAAACCATTCACTGGTGAGTGAGGTGTGAACGGATTTGTAGCGGTCTGCTGCCTGAAGGATTTTTTAGCTGCTTGGTGTACACATGATCGCATACTTGCTCGGAGAATATACACTCCCCTTGGGCGGCATCTATCTGATCACAGGACAACAATTTTAGCAGCCCAGCAATCAGGTCTGAATTAGGCCCTAAGTTTGTGCAATGCAAACAGATAGTTATTGCTGGAAGAACTGAGCTAATTATGCAAGTGCTGATCAAGCCCTGCAACTGAAGAGACAGATTTTTCCATACAAAAGGCCCTTTATTGTAATATAAATGCTGTGGCTAAGGGACATTGCCTTTCCTTCGCTAGGTACACCCTATTTGAAATAAAGTACTGAATTGCATTGACATTTCCCATCCCAGGATCCCCTCAATTACTGTGTGCCCATTTCACCCATTGACATGCTGTGGCACAACAAACTTTGATAAGAGCTCCAATGAAAATTGCAGATGAAGATACTTGTTACCTTTGCTAAGGAAAGTTAGAAAGTCAGTATTCAGGATTAATGAAAAGTATTGTCATTGTTCTTTTTCTGATCACATTATAGAATGGAAAGCACAGTGTCTGATTTGATTTTCCTGATTTCAATGAATTTATGTTAATTTTGTGAATACAATTGTGTCTCATCCTGATTCTAATTCTTCTTCTTCGTGATTCTAATAACTTATCTTTTGCAAATTGGATGACAGTTTGCGGTGTGAACTGTAGAAAAATTGCATATTCCTGTTTTCCAAGTGTAGTACGGTATGCCGGCGGCCGGGCTCCCGGCGGCCAGCATACCGTCGCCAGAATCCTGACCGCCGGCATACCGACTGCTGGACGAGCGCAAATGAGCCCCTTGCGGGCTAACTGTGCTCGCTGCGCTGCGGGCACGGTGGAGTGCTACGCGCGCCACGCTATCTATTCTCCCTTCAGGGGGGTCAAGGACCCCCAAGAGGGAGAAAAGGTGTCAGTATGGCGGGTGTCAGGATTCCGGCGCCGGTATACTGTGCACCGGGATCCTGACAGCCGGCAAACTGAAGACCGGCCCTGTTTTCCTTGTATGTCAAAGTCTTCTTTTTGTGATTTACCACTCAAGCAACATTCTTAAATTAATCAATCATCCCAATTCCAGAGTTTATTGCAGATTAATAAAAAAGACTTCCTGTTGGAATTGTTGACTCACTTCTGGTTCGTATTAATCTTTTCTACCTCTCTTAGCATGGTACTATGAGACAAGGTACGGGGAACAACATTTCAGGGGAAAGGTGAGTCTTGTAGCCACCCAACAGCTGTGATACCTCTCTCAACCACTTAGACATACCCTGCCAAGGGATCAGGGGTGTCTTAAGAGAGGAGTGGGACTGTGTGCAGACTCTGGGTGGACTCCCTACCCTCCACGGTGCCATAGGCTTCAGCATTGTGCCAGAGTCTACTGCACATGCGCAGGTCTCCGGAAACATGGCGCCCACCATGTTCCATAGGCAAAATATGTACTGCACATGCGCTGTGGACATTTTGGAAGTGATTTTGTGCCACGATGGATGCAGCTGCAGCATCCAACGCCAATCGCTCTTGTAATTAAATGTCATTGTACAATATTCAGTTTCATTACTTTACTCTATTATCTATCTATCTATATATATATATATATATATATATATATATATATATATATATATATATATATATACACATATATATATATATATATATATATATATATATACACATATATATATATATATATATATATATATATATATATATACACATATATATATATATATATATATATATATATATATATATATATATATATATATATATATATATATATACACATATATATATATATATATATATATATATATATATATATATACACATATATATATATATATATATATATATATATATATATATACATACTGCCGGCACTCCACTAAATATGCAGCTTGCTCTGGTGCCACATCAGGCTAAACACAAATCCAAGAAAGAAGGCACTCTGGAGTCATCAATAATGGCAAAGTAGCAAACGTGTATTAAAAGGTCAGGTCTGACCTGACCTTTTAATACACGTTTGCTACTTTGCCATTATTGATGACTCCAGAGTGCCTTCTTTCTTGGATATATATATATATATGTGTGTGTTGTGTGTTTTTAAAATCTCTTACGCACTTGGGGCCTGATTCATTATGGATCGCTTATGCAATGGTGGGGAAACTACACATGCGCAGGACTCTGATTGACAGGCAGAAGCATTTGCGGGGAGGGGCGGGGACGGCTGGCGTTCGGGAAAATGGGGGCATGTTGCCCTGTTTTCCGTGAGTGGGGAGGTTAAGGACTGCATTGTAAAATGCAGTTCCTTGGCCCCACAAGCCCACTGTGATGGCAAGGCTGAGTAAGCTGAAGTTTACTCAGATATCTAATATGTCATCACATCGCAAATGCAGGGAGGAGGTGTTATTGACTGATCGCACAAGTAAGATGCCTTCACACACCTCACTGGGTTTCAGTCTGCGACTGCTGCAGCATCCAAGTCTGAATTAGGCCCTATGTTACTATGTTACTGTCATGATCCTGACTGAATTTCTCATATTCTGTAGCTTACCTCAGCATATCCGGTAACCTGCATCTGTTTCAGCTCAGCATGAAGACTGCAAATCTGTGATGCTTTCTTGATTAAGCCACCTGAGTAGGAATTCCTCTGAGTAATTAGTTATCAGCTGAGAGTAGCATTTGATTATTCACTGTGTTCATCAATCTGGAGTTTAGGCCTAAAAGCCAGCATCCTCTGTTTATTTGAAGAAGTTCATGTTTCAGTGTTTTTTCGACCTGCAAGGCCTCACTCCCCATCAGAGCCTAACCTGGAATAATGACGTGAGAGGGTCTGATCACCTGACCATGAGCTATTCAATCCTGTGCCAGCCTGAGACTCCATGAATCACCTGACTCCAATCACCAAGGAATGAGAGGTATAGTAGAGAGACCTGTGTTACAGAAGCTGCAAGTTTCTTGAGTCGCACAGCTCAGTGTGAGCTAATTTGCTGAGCTCATTAAGAGGTAACACTATTACCTTAGTTCCTGTAAAACTCTGCTCTTTTGCTACCCAGTCCAGATTACAGTTGTGTTACCAGTTATAGCCAGTATCAGTCTCATCTTAAAGACACAGTCACAGTATTCTTCAGTCTCATCTTAAAGACACAGCCACAGTCTTCAGTTCTTCTTCAGCCTCATCTTAAAGCTTAAAGTCACAGCCACAGTCATTGTTCTTCATACGGAGTGCTAGAGCATTGTTTTACAATTATTAACTCCATTCTTCAGTTCAGTCATTGGGCTAACCTCAGCCTCTGTGAATTATCATTACTCCATTAAATCTTAAATTTTTTACTGACTTCATCATCCACAGTGTTCATTGAGCTCTTTATCTCACTGATTCCCACAGACAAGCCAATATACAAACAGTCCTCCAGTTACCCACATGGATCTCACATATACGCCGGGTTCACAAAACTACAGTCATGACAGTTACTATGTATGTCACAACTATGTTACTAGATAAACCCCTTACACCTGTGATGGGCCAATAAATTGATCTGATCAACTGCCATTCTGTCCAGTATTTTCCCTGCATGCAAAAATAATACATGAATTTGCACCCATACCAGTAAGTATTGCAGAAACTTTGCAATACATTCTGGCATTTATTAAGGGATACGTACAAGTTACCGGCAGATGGGATGTCAGCTGTGATGGTCCCGACAGCGGGATCCCATCCACCAGAATGCCGGCAGCGGAACAAGCGCTAGAAAGCCCCTTGTGGGCTCACTGCGCTTGTAGTTGCTGGCATGATGGCTCACTACAGGTTATATTCTCCCTCTATGGGTATCGTGGACACACACAGAGGGAGAATAGCCTGTGTCGCTGGTATTCCAGTGAAAGGCATTTCACTGACTGTTGGGATTCTGGCAGCGGTATTGTGACTGCCGGGATCCCGACTGCTGTATTTTAACCGCTTCCCTTTATTAATGCCTGTATGCATGATTACTTACCTTCTGGACAGCTCTACTGATGTAGATGTACTGTATCCCGGCAAAGTACTGACTTACTGCTTATAACCCGGAGTCTTATTGTGTATGTGTAGTCCTCTACAGGCCACTTTGCTGAAAGAAGCTCATAGGCTCAGCAACAAAATCCATAGATGGCATTGCCTATTAGGCATAAGTTCCAGAATGTTAAAGCATCAGTGTGCTATACCATAAGGTTGGTTTTGCCTTGTATGTATAAAGATTACAATATAAAATATAGTACAAAAAACAGGTTAAGCGTATGACTTAGCAGACAGTCCACCAACTTTATATAGGGTAATGCTCCAAATTTACAGTACATTAAAAACAATGCAAGTTAAATGAAGCGCTTTGTTATGGTTGTGCCCAAAAGTATGCATTACCAGCACTTTCTTTTTGGTCTAATTTTTAATTATTATAACTAGCTCCAAGAACAAGAGAAAATCAGTAATATAATTTCAGAAATGTATATAATAATAATAATATAATAATATAAAAAAATATCTGTTTATATCTACTATAAAGGAGATTAAAAAAATTAACACACTGAATGCAATTTTTTATATCAATAATAAACTTGTACAAGTACAGAAGCTTTGAAGGAGCATCTCCATGAGGGTATGGGTCGTTGGGTCGACAGCCATTAGGTTGACAGTCATTAGGTGGACCACTATTGTCGACAGGGCCATTAGGTCGACATGGTCATTAAGTCAACATGTACTAAGACGACAGGTCAAAAAGTCGACATGAGTTTTTTTACTTTTTTGGTGTCGCTTTCTTCGTAAAGTGACGGGGAACCTCAATTAGTGCACCATGTGCACTCGTATGGCTTGCTTCCCTCGCCATGCTTCGGGTTATCATTCCCAATTGTAGTCCACGTGGATCGTAAAGTATGAAAAAGTCCAAAAAAATGTGAAACTCATGTCGATCTTTTGAACTGTTGACCTAGTACATGTCGACCTAATGACCCTGTTGACCTAATGCATGTCAACTGATAGTATTCGACCTAATGACTGTTGACCTAAGTGGTGTCGACCCAATGACCGTATCCCCTCCCTGAGTTGTCCTCACTCTTTAATTCTGCATATTATAAGACAGAACTAGGACCCTTGTTTTCTTGCTGTCTGCTGTAACAGCCTATCTTGGTGTACAGATACAGTATTTTGTTCAGCAAAAGGCAAGCATTCACAATATCTGTTATCTTTGTAGGTGCAAAGAGAATGACCTCAACAAATTGGTCCAAGCAGCTGAACCCGGTCTTCAATAGCCATAGGTATGTCCTATTCACTGGCGTATTTATAATGGGTGCAGTGCACAAGGGCCCCCGGGGGTCCAGGGGGGCCCACACAGCACACCCTGCACCCATTAATTTTAATACTTACCCTCCAGCATACCGCGGCGCAGCAGCATTGTGCAGAAATCACTGGGAAAATGGTGCAGCGCCATTTTCCCAGTGATTCGTTCATGCGCAGTAGGAAAATCATTGGAAAAATGGCCGCCGTGCCATTTACCCGGTGATTTGTGCATGCACTCTACAGCGCTAGGGTCCCCTAGTGCCCAGAGCTGTACAGCGCTGATGGCTAGAGAGGAGGGAGCCCAGACGGATCCTGCACACTGGCCTCCTCCTCTCTAAAAAATGCCCCTGGTCCTATTACACTGATAGTGCTTTTGTGCCTCTCATATTTTTGCTGAACAAGAGTCTGTGGATTCAATGTAAGCATCCTTAACCAGTTACAACACCCATATCTTGAATCACCTTCAGTGACAGATAGTTTACATCAGTAAACCTGTATTGAACTTACCATGGGCCAAGAATAGTACCTAGTAGCCTGTTTTATAGTGTCTGGAAGCTTTCAAACTTGTCAGGAAAGCCAGCAACAATACTCATAATATGCATGTTAGCATTATAGATCACCTACGCATTGAGAGATTGGTAATGATGACTATGTGTACAATCTATGACACCTACTGTAGGACATTAAATGTGCATTCTGTAGGCTCTTGGAGACCAATAGAATATATGAAATGATCGTGTCAGAGTTTATTTCACTTTTACACAGCACAGGGACGGGCTCCGTTCAGTGCCCCTCTCTGTGCATGTGAAGAATAGTACATTCAGGTGATGTATAATTTATTTTCTACGCAAATAGCAGCTATAAGAAATTATTATCATTCTGAAACCCAACAAACAGTACATATACCCCTGAGGTTTTATAGTGTGCTCCACATCTCGCATTTCCCCACGTGGAGTGTGATTGGGAAAACCAATGACAATGAGGTCTGACTGGAACAAAAATTAAATTAAATTTCCAGGCAGAGTATACAGGGCCAAATAAAGCAAAATACATTTTTGGAATAAAGCACAAGCACAGTCAAATAATAAATATCCACACACATTTGCAACTGGCTTTATGTTATTGATGTTCATGGATTTTACCAGGTTTAATAAATTATTCTATTTTCATTTACACTTTTCTTTTTTCTGTTACCATGGCTACCCTTGTCAATCATTCATTTCACATTATTATTTTTTTTAATGACTAACCCTCATTTTGTTTCTATTATTTCTGTGCATAAATAGGCACTTGACGTTATTATAGTTAGCATAAAAAGACACTCCATGCATACACTTACCCATTGTTTACTGATGGCTTTTTTGTTTTTTATTACAATCTCAAGGTTCAAATCTGGTGGCATCAAAACTACAATTCTTATTAAACCTGGTAATGCCAAATACAAAGCAGCTGTCTAAACTCATACTTTGTGTAAAAAATGAAGGGAAAATGTTATAATAAATTTCATTCAACGTTGCCAAATTTAAACAGCAAATTTGATTTATACAGAATAACAGTAGCAAATATACACCTTTGATCCTCATAAATGTATACTTGTTACAGTGTTCATGATCTATATTTACCATTAGTATTAAAAGAAAAGTATGATAAAATTGTGTGGATCATTGGGTCAACCATTGTCAGGATGACAGTCAATAGATCGACCCCATATGGTCATCATGTGTGGAATCTTGGCGTTTTCCTGGATGGTGGAGAAAGATACACAGAAACTAATTAGCGCTTAAAGAGAAAACCCCGTCCACCAATTACAATGAGATAGGACACCACTTTACATAGCTCCTTAAATGTTGCCACTATTTATACTCATTTGGCAGTTACAGTTCTTATTCATCCTTAGGTGTCAAAATTTCATCTAAAGGACAAAAAAAACATACAATAATAGTGCAGATGGTTTTTAAAAGTGGAATGATGATTTTATTGCACGATGCACACTTACAAACAAGTGATTTTTTGAGGCGTATATAATCATCCACATAGGCACTACAGCAAAGGAACCTCTTTCAGGACGTCCACCGAATCATGTCCTGTTCCATATAAAACAAGAAAGGTGCAAAATAGTGCAGATTGAGAAAAACAATGACAGCTTTAATAAATGGTTCCACTTACAAACATATGTTAATATAGGGCATTAACAAAAATCCGCAAAGCAGAACAGTTGGTCCCCACTCCTGATATTTCCCAGAAAGATGTCGCTAAACGCGTTTCAGACTAGATGTCCTTCCTCACTAGGCTACTGAGGAAGGACATCTAGTCTGAAACGCGTTTAGCGACGGTATGTTTATGTGGATCCGCTCACGCTGAACTTGGTGCTCGAACTGATTTACTGAACCCACTATCCGGGAAGTGAGTTGCAGTGTACCCGTGGACATCTTTCTGGGAAATATCAGGAGTGGGGACCAACTGTTCTGCTTTGCGGATTTTTGTTAATGCCCTATATTAACATATGTTTGTAAGTGGAACCATTTATTAAAGCTGTCATTGTTTTTATCAATCTGCACTATTTTGCACCTTTCTTGTTTTATATGGAACAGGACATGATTCGGTGGACGTCCTGAAAGAGGTTCCTTTGCTGTAGTGCCTATGTGGATGATTATATACGCCTCAAAAAATCACTTGTTTGTAAGTGTGCATCGTGCAATAAAATCATCATTCCACTTTTAAAAACCATCTGCACTATTATTGTATGTTTTTTTTGTCCTTTAAATGAATTTTTGACACCTAAGGATGAATAAGAACTGTAACTGCCAAATGAGTATAAATAGTGGCAACATTTAAGGAGCTATGTAAAGTGGTGTCCTATCTCATTGTAATTGGTGGACGTGGTTTTCTCTTTAAGCGCTAATTAGTTTCTGTGTATCTTTCTCCACATTTCGTAACTTTGAGTAATTTGGTGCTTACTCACACACAGGAATTAAGCTGCATTGTAAGGGAAATCTATTGCGCACCTTGGTTGTAATCTTTGTATTCTGTTTTCCTGGATGGTGGCTTGACAATTAAAATTATTATTATTATTTTTTTTTTATATAGCGCTCTTTCTCCAACAGGACTCAAGGCGCTTTACAGACATAAAAAAATGCACATAATACAGAAGATTTAAGTAATACAGCAATAGATTAGCCACACAGACATAAAGGAAAACCTTAAGCACACAGAAAGCATAATGCAGGATCGGTGTAGGCATTTTGGGTAATAACTTCCAAGGGTGTATTCCACACTCACAAGGTACCAGGCGTGGCAGCCATCTTGGGCGCACAGCGTAGGATTATCAAGGGTGGAATAGTCTACCCCTAGTAGATGACACAAAATGGGGGTGATTTCAGAGTCCTAAAGTTTTACTTAAACATCAGATATCGGCGACAAGCAAATGCTCATTTATTCACCTGAGGAACATAGCCAGAATCAAACACTTAATTCCCTCTGTAGATCTGCCAAAAGTCATCCATGAATATGTATCATCTTGATTAGACTATTGCAATGCCCTCTACCTTGGCCTCCCTGCAAAAGAATTGCACCGCTTACAGCTTGCACAACAAGCAACTGCCAGGCTGTTAATCAACCAGCCCCTTTCCAGCTACATAACACCCATTCTCTGCTCTCTGCATTGGCTGCCAGTAAGATGGCGAATGTTTTCAAGATTTTCTCATTGACTTTCAAAGACCTATATGACCAGGGCCCAAGGTACCTGAAGCAGCTTCTGATTCCTTACTGCCCCACTTGATTACTGCGGTCTGTAGAAAATGCAGTACCTAGAATCTCTGAGGTTGAGATTTTAGCCATGAGGCTCTGACTCTATGGAACTCACTTCCCCACACAGTTCGAGAGGCCCCCACTCTAGAATCTTTCAAAAACAAACTCAAGGCTTTTCTTGTTTACACAAGCATTTCCGTAATGTCCCTTTACTATCACCTTGTTCTCTGTTTTTTATAAAAAGCTTTTCTGTACTTTATTGTTTCTGTACTATGTTATGGTCATAATATCTGTTAAGCGCCTTGAGTCCTATTGGAGAAAGTGCGAAATATAAATAAAATTATTAATTATTATTATTGTTATTATTATTATTAACATGGAACAGGTCGACAGGGTTAATACAGTAGGTAAACATGTAAAAGGTAGACATCTGAAAAGGTCAACACAGTCACAAGGTCGACATGAAATTGCCATTTGCCATTTTAATCCACATGTAACCCCAATCAGTGAACCACTTTGTTCGCCGTTGCTCCACTACTGCTGCACTCAACACTATTCCCAATCGTAGTCCACATTAATGCTAAAGTGAGATGAAGATGGGAAAAAAAGGTATTTTTTTAAAAAAGTGTGTCGATCATATGCATGTCGACAATTGTCATGTCAACCATTTAAACCTGTTGACCTTTTGTAGCTGTCGACCTTAAGCACTGTCAGCCTTTTACATGTCAACCTATTGACCATGTCGACCTTTTGTACCTGTAAACCTAATGCATGTTGACCATATGGGGTCGACCTATCATCGCTGAAGAAGACAAATGTATTATGTTATGTCATTTTTGAAAATATGTATTTATTATTCATGTTTTTTTCTCTCATATCATCCATCCTAAGAGCTCACAGTTGATCTCTTGTATTAGTCACTGCTCTGTTCCAACGAACCCATCTCTCTCATTCTTTCTGTCTGCTTCTTTCACTGTTTCCGTTCATTTTTCTTCATGCACCTCTCTCTCTCTCTCTCTCTCTCTCTCTCTCTCTCTCTCTCTCTCTCTCTCTCTCTCTCTCTCTCTCTCTCTCTCTCTCTCTCTCTCTCTCTCTCTCTCTCTCTCTCTCTCTCTCTCTCTCTCTCTCTCTCTCTCTCTCTCTCTCCATCCCTCCCCTTCCCTCCATCCTCCTCTCATTCTGTATCTCATATTGTCCCTCATATTCTCCTTCTGTGTTGGGATGTGTACAATCTGTGAAAGTCACTACTCTGGAGTTCTTTGCTGTGCAGCAAGGGGTTGTGAGTATGTAACCGGGTGTCTAGTGACTGTTTGTTACTGGGAGCTGCCAGCAACAAATTTCTTTGTGACTTGAGACTTGAAGCTGCAGTGATAAGAAAAAACAAAAGAGATCTTGGTTACATATATTTTGCAAAAAAAATATGATAAGCCTCCAGGCCACTTCAAGACATCTTTATTACTGGTGGTCACTAATGCTAAGTAAAAGGCCAGGGAGCGGACCCCAGAAAGGTGGCTCAGGACCAACCACCCCAGGGCACCACACCATTGAAATACTAATGTGTTAATAGGAAAGAGGCAGGGGCTATATATTAAAAAGTGATTCAAAAATAAGGATGTCAGATTTAATAGTATTAGGGACCTCTAATAATAGAGATGACTTGAAGTGGCATGGAGGCTTATCATATGTTTTGCAAAATATATGTAACCAAGATCTCTAAATTTTCTCTTACCATATACTGTAGTGGGAATACATTCAATATCCCGGTTGTCGGGATCCAGGCGCTCAGCATACCGGTGCCAGGATCCCGACCACCGGGATTCTAACACCTATTCGCCCTCTTGGGGTGTCCACGACACCCCTGGAGGAAGAATAAATAACGTGGCACAAAAAGCATAGCATGCGACCATGCCTGCAGCAAAGCGAGTGCACCGTGCCCGCAAAAGGATCTTTTGTGCTTGTCCTGCTGCCGTACCGGCATTCTGGCAACCCGCAGTCGGGATTCTGACTGCTGGGATGATGGGCACTGGTATATCGATACCAACCCATTATAGTGTACAGGTCCTGTTACTAATAGCCCTTGGGGTGCATGGGAAAAACCCTTTTGTTTTTTCTCGTCTAGAACCCCCTCCCGCAGCACCTGAGAAATGTTACCAGTTTGATTAGAGCAGTTTGCCATTATATATTGAAGCTGCAGTGACAGCAGTTATTTCATCACACATAACCTGATTTCAAATTGGCACAGAGCAGAGATTTGTTGGATGGATGGACACCGAAAGCAATGTTAAACTTTAGAACCTAGCCTGCACCAGTCATGCCTGATGAGCCTGTGTGGATTTAGTAAAGATGACAGGCAAAAGTGGATAAGTGATAGGTGTGTGTCTAAACTGTGTCTCAGTGGTGTGTGTGGAAAGACAAATAAATTACAGTCATAATATGCTTGTTACCTAATGGCTTACATAGAATAAATAGAAGATTTACCAATGTCAGATTAAATGGCAGCAGACTGTTACATTACAGGAGAGCTGTAATCAAGTTAGAGAAAGAGAGGGTGGAGTCCAAGTAGGGGGCAGGGCAAAGTGGTGTCATCTGTGTTAAACTATTTAATTGATAAGAATGGTGATTGAAATCCTAAATTAAGAAGTAACTGCAGGTAGAGAGCATATTGTCCCTCCTGGAATGGGTCATGGTGGGAGATATCAATTGTGTATATTCAATTTAAAGCAATGGTGTATAATAGTTTTAACTAATCGTTTAATAATGCCTGGCTACTCTTTATAGTGCCACCTAATTGAAAGATAACTATTTTATAAACTTTTCTTGTAGTAGAACAAAGACAACTTAAGCTTAAAAGACACAGAAAAATAAAAAAAAATATCTTGTCACATGCAAGAATAGCAGTAACCTCTGTACTCCTTACACACTGGGACAGGTCTCAGGAGGACTCTGTGTGTGCCTCTATCTCTAGACCCAAATGGTTTAGTTGAATAACTGTTTACACAGGACTCAGACATCCAGGCAGGGAGGAGGGGTATCTGGGATCTCTGTGTAACTTACAGCTCTCTCCACCCTTCTATCTCTCCTCTGGTCAGAAAGCTCTGTCAGTAGCTCATGAAACATGATATTCTTGTGTGTCTGCCTACTCTGCACACTGTCCTACTCACATTCTGGCTACTGGTCCTGCTGCTGCTTAAGAGGGAAAGCTAGTGATGTCAGTGTGCTCTTGCCGGGGGGCCCCCTAACAAAGGGGGGCCCGGGGTACAGTATGCCCTGCATCCCCCCCCCCCCCCCCGGATTCTTGCAGGATTTGTATTCTATATAAGGCGCCAAGGCTGGGACTCAGTGCCATTTCATTCTCACGCATGCTGCAATATGCTGCATTGTACTCTGCTGTATTGGCTATGCTGTGTCCAGACTCACAAGTAATAATAATAATAATAATTTTATTTATACAGCGCTCTTTCTCCAATAGGACTGAAGGTGCTTAACAGATACATAGCATACTATAGTACAGAAAATAATGAAGTACATTTTCATAAAATACAGAAGCATGAAGATACTAAAAGGGACATTATGGAAATGCTTGAGTAAACAGGAAAGTCTTGAGTCTACTTTTGAAGTATTCTATAGTTGGGGCCTCTCGCACTGTGCAGGGAAGTCAGTTCCATAGAATCGGAGCTGCATGACTAAAAGCTTGATCCCCAGATGAATTACGGGAGATTCTAGGTACTGCTAAAAGTCCTTCATCTACAGATCGCAGTAATCGAGTGGGGCAGTATGGGGTCAGAAGCCGCTTCAGGTACCGTTGGCCCTGGTCATGTAATACTTTGAAACTCAGAAGCCAATCTTGAAGATGATTCACCATCTTACAGGCAGCCAGTGAAGGGAGTAGAGGATGCGTGTTATGTGGCTAGAATGGGGCTGGTTGGTTAACAGCCTGGCAGCTGTGTTTTGCTCCAGCGGTAAGCGTTGCAATTCTCTTGCTGGGAGACCAAGGTAGAGGGCATTACAGTAGTCTAATCGAGATGATCCAAATGCTTGTATGACTTTTGGCAGATCATCTGAGTGAATTAAGTGCTTGATTCTGGCTATGTTCCTCAGGTGAAAGAATGATGATTTGATTGTGGCTGATATCTGATGTTTAAGTGTCAAGCCACCATCCAGGACAACGCCAAGATTCTGCACATGATCAGTTGTCTGCAATTCTGAATCCCCGAGTGTAAGTCCAGTTGGTTGGCTATGCTGCAGTCTTGTCCTTTGATGTTGCAGTTGTATTATAAGGACCTCTGTTTTATCCGGGTTCAGTCGCAGCCAACTGGCACTCATCCACTCCTGGAGCTCAGGTAGACAGCCATTTAGGGTTGCTATTGGGTTATCAGTGCCCGGAGCAAAGGACAAGTATAGTTGTGTATCATCTGCATAGCAGTGGTAGACCAGGCCATGGCGCTTGATTATTTCACCCAACAGGAGCATGTATACTGCAAAAAGCATGGGGGATAGTATAGAACCTTGTGGGACACCACATGGCAATGGCACTGATGGTGATGAGTCTCACATGCAGGTCCCTGTGACCTGCATGTGAGAAATGATTTGAACCAGCTTAGGAGTGTGCCATCCGGACCACAGAAATGTATTAGTCGCTCAATTAGAAGCCCATGGTCCACGGTATCAAATGCTGCAGAGAGATCCAGAAGGATTAATGTTGAACAGTCACCTCTGTCTCTTGCCATCAGAAGATCATTTAACACACACACCAGGGCTGTTTCAGTGCTATGTCTTCTCCTGAATTCTGATTGGAATGGATCATAAATATCATGGGTTGTCAGGCGGGTTTCCAGTTGATTTGCAACCACTTTCTCAATAACCTTTCCTAGGAAAGGAAGGTTTGATACCGGTCTGTAGTTGGTCATGCTGTCGGGATCTAAATCAGGTTTTTTAAGAAGCGGTCTAACAATTGCTTCCTTTAGGGGTCCAGGAAAAATGCTGTCTGGAAAGAGCATTGAACAATTTTTGCAAAGACAGGACCAATTATATCCATACAACCTATTAGAAGCTTGGTTGAGGCAGGGTCCAGATCACAGGTGGTGGGACGCAAAATCCAAGCAATTTCAGCAGTGTCCTTTACATCAACTGGGTCAAAGCTGGTCCATGAAGGCAGGTGGCTTATATTGGCAGGCTTTGTAGTTTGGCACTCCTTTGATGGCACTGTGGAGATTCCAGCCCGGATGGTGGATATTTTATCTGCAAAGAAGTTTGCAAACTTGTTGCATCTTGCCTGGGAGAGGGTTTCATCAGTCTACAGGCATGCTGGCTTGCAAAGCATCTCCACTGTGCGGAAAAGTTGAGCTGGCCTATTGTTTGCTGCCGTGATCTCATTTGATAGGAACTGTGATTTCTTACGAGTGATTGTCAATTGATATTCTTCGTTATGCTTTATTAGTTTTATTTTGTCATCCACTAGGTTAGTCTTCCTCCATCATCTTTCCAGTCTACGCCCCCTTTTCTTGAGCTCACTAACACTGTTGTCGAACCATGGAGCTTGACGTTGTGGTTTACAAGGTCTTATACGCACAGGGGCGGTAATATCAATTGCAGCCATAACATCCCTATTATAATAACGGACTAGGGAACACGTATCTTCACAGGCACTCAGTATTGCAGAGAGATCCAGATTTTCTGCAAGAGCCTGGGGAGTCAAACCCCTCCTTGGACGATACCTGGTCAACTCCACAGGCAGAGATCTTAATTGAGGGGTTGCAACTGAGAACCAAAGGGAGTGGTGATCTGACCAGATGACTGGGTTTATTTTAAGGTCAGTGACTTCTAAACCAATCTGAAAGACAAGATCGAGAGTGTGACCACTTTTATGTGTGGCAGAAGGAATGACCTGTGTGAAGCCCAGACCATTCATTGTGCACAGGAGGTCTTGGCCAAGGCGTGAGAGCTCATCATCCACCCATGCATTGAAATCCCCGAGGATGAGCCATCTTTGATGTTCCAGAACCAGGCCAGCAACAGTGTCTGCAATTTCTTGTAGAAATATCTTTCCATCTCCACGGGACCGGTAAATGAGAAGTACTCTGAAACCTAATCCTGTTAAACTCCGGGCAGCAATGCACTCGAATGAGCAAGAAAATTCAATAGGGTGGACCCTAAGTTTAAATTCTTTTTTGAAGCAGATAGCCACCCTGCCATCCCTGCGGTCCAGTCTTGGGTTGTGGATGACAGAGTAGTTTGTTGGGATCACAGCCTCCAATATAGGTGCTGCATTTTCATCTAGCCAGGTCTCTGTAATACAAGCTAGATCTGCAGATTCAATAAGGTCAGCAATTATTGCAGTCTAGTTTCTTATAGATCTGGCATTACAAAGGACTGACCTGATTGGGCATACCAGAGGGCCTTCAGTTTTCTTTATGTTATTTACATATTTATTAGCAGTTTCTTATATAGCGCAGCATATTCCATTGCGCTTTACAATTAGAACAACAGTTATAGAACAAAACTGGGCAAAGACAGACAGACATAGAGGTAGGAAGGCCCTGCTTGCAAGCTTACAATCTATAGGGAAATAGGCATTGATACACAAGGATAGATGCTACCTGTTACATAATGGTTCCCCAGATTGCTAGGTTCTTAATGGGTTGTATGATATCATCACCCAGCAATGTTGGAAGACAAAATGTGAGGTTATGTGGACTGTACAGAGGGGATGTAACTGGATAGGGAAGCATTGAAGGTTATGTGTGTGGGTCTGGAATTTGGTAGGCATGTCTGAAGAGATGAGTTTTCAGGGAACGTTTAAAGGTTTGGAGACTAGAGGAAAGTCGTATTGTGCATGGGAGGGCATTCCACAGAGTGGGTGAAGCCCGGGTAAAGTCCTGTAATTTTGAGTGGGAAAAGGTAATACATGTGGATGAGAGACGCAGATCTTGTGCAGAGCGGAGTGGTCTGGTAGGGAGATATTTTGAGATGAGTGAGGAGATGTATGATGGTGCAGTTTGGTTAATAGCTTTGTATGTAAGTAAAAGTATTTTATATTTGACACGGTAGAATACCGGTAACTAATGGAGGGACTGACAGAGCAGATCAGCAGATGAAGAACGTCTGGTAAGGAAGATTAGCCTCGCAGCTGCATTTAAAATATATTGAAGTGGTGAAAGCCTATGTTTGGGAAGACCAGTAAGGAGACTATTACAATAATCAATGCGGGAGATGATGAGTGCATGGATTAGAGTTTTTGCAGTGTTTTGTGTAAGATATGGGCGTATTTTGGATATGTTTTTAAGGTGCATGTAACATGATTTAGAGACAGATTGAATGTGTGGAACATAGGACAGTTCAGAGTCAAGTGTGACACCTAGGCAGCGAGCTTGTGGGGTAGGGTGGATAGTTGCATTGTCAACAGTTAAGGAGATATCAGGTTGGTAACTACTCTTAGCTGGTGGGAAAATAATTAATTCTGTTTTGGAAATGTTGAGTTTGAGGTGGCGAGATGACATCCAAGATGAAATGGCAGACAGGCATCCAGTGACACGAGACAATACAGATGGTGACAAATCTGGGGAGGATAGGTAGATTTGAGTATCATCAGCATACAAATGATACTGAAATCCAAAGGAGCTGATTAGTTTACCAAGAGAGGAGGTATAGATTGAGAAAAGCAGAGGACCTAAGACTGAGCCTTGCGGTACTCCAACTGATAGAGGTAGAGAAGAGGAGATAGAATCAGAGAAGTGAACATTGAAAGAGCGATTAGATAGGTAGGATGAGAACCAAGTAAGGGCTGTGTCCTGAAGACCTAGGAATTGTAGTGTTTGTATGAGAAGAGAGTGGTCAACAGTGTCAAAAGCAGCAGAGAGATCTAGAAGAATAAGTAGTGTGTAATGGCCTTTTGATCTAGCAGTGGCTAGATCATTCGCTTCTTTGGTCAGTGCCGTCTCTGTGGAGTGTTGGGCATGAAAGCCTGACTGAAGTGGGTCCAATAAGTTGTGGGAGTTAAGAAAGTGTGTAAGGCGAGTGTAGGCAAGTCTCTCAAGTAGCTTGGAAGGACTGGGTAGCTGAGAAATGGGATGGTAGTTAGAGAGTGTGTTTGGGTCAGAGTTGTGTTTTTTTAGAATGGGAGTAATCACTGCATGTTTAAACAGAGAGGGAAAGATACCAGTAGAGAGAGAGAGATTGCAGATTTCAGTTAAGGTTGGGATAAGCACAGGTGACAAAGTTTTACTGACCTGTGAGGGTATAGGATGAAGAGGAGAGGTAGAGGAGTAGGATGATGAAAAGAGTGTTGATACTTCATCTTCACTTGTGGGATCAAATGAAGAGAAAGTGCCAGAGGGTTCAGGTAGGAAATTGAGCAGGTCACTGGCTGAGTTAGAGCATACCATTATAGAGCATACCATTTCATCTCGGATTTTATCAATCTTATTCTTGAAGTAGGAAGCAAGTTCTTGTGCACTGATAGTAGCTAGTGGGGTAGGTGAGGGAGGGTAAAGAAGTGATTTAAATATATTAAAAAGTCACTTGGGTTGGTGGCATGATAAGAGATGAGAGATTGGAAATATGTTTGTTTGGCAGTGTTCAGGGCCTGACGAGAGGAGTGGTAGGTATTCTTATATGTGAGAAAGTCACTTGGATTCTGAGATTTCCGCCACTGACGTTCTACTTTACATGACAGTTTTTGTAAGTGTCTTGTTGATTTAGAGTGCCATGGTTGGCATCTAAGCCTACGTGGAGTGTGATGGGTAGCTGGAGCCACTTCATCAAGGGCACTCTAGGGTCTGGTGCAGGTGGGATACAGCAGTGTCAGGTGTGGTGAATGTAGAGATTGGTGAGAGGAGTTGTTGCAGAGAAGTGGAAAGTTGTTGAAAATTTATATTGTTAGTATTTCTGCGGGTATGAGGAGGCTTGCTTGGTTTTAGTGTCCTAGAATTTAAAGTAATAGAAGAGATTGTGAAGGTGATCAGGTTGTGATCAGAGAGAGGGAAAGGAGTGTTAATGAATTCGGAAATTGAGCAGAGCCTGGTGAATACAAGATCAAGGCAGTGGCTCTCCTGGTGAGTAGAGGAGTCAGACGATTGGGTTAGGCCAAGAGAAGAGGTTAGAGAGAGGAGTTTGGATGCATGAACAGATTGTGGACTGTCGAGCTATATTGAAATCGCCCATAATGATGGTGGAGATGTCAGAGGATAAGAAGTGTGGGAGTCAGGCAGAAAAATCTTCTAGATATTGTTGTTTAGGTTGCCCAGGAGGGCGATAGCTGCAACACGCAGGAGCTCTGGGAATGGGGGTCATAAAGCGAGAGTTGACAGTTCTGTTCTTCCAAACACAGGGCCATCTTTTGGGTATCACTTCTATTTGATTGTTCTTTGAATATGGGGGTGAGCAGGTGGGCAAAGGACTTGGGTGGTTACCGTGGGAAATAAATTTCCGGCCTGCTCACTTCCCATGAATGCGCCTGTTTTCTTTTTAAAATGCCAAGAGATTGGAGAATAGAAGCCTGTGATGGTATGATAGGAACTGCGGAACGTGGTGGGCGGAGTGAAAGAATGAAGCTGGAGGAATACGTATAGATTGGGTCATCAATGACAGATTACTATAAGTATGAGCTGCATATGATAATGAGAGAGGGAGAGAAAGCAGTGTATTTTGTTTTTGTTTTTTTCCCTTTTTGTGTTTTGTTTTCCCCCAATTCGGTATGTGATCCAAAATTATAACGGGTTTATGAACAGAGTTATTGCTATAACCTATTGGGTATATTTGAAGCAAGTGATAAATAAAATAACTGCTGATTTAGTCAATTATCCTAGGAGAGGCAGCCTTGTGGAAAGGTGTTAGAAGCCAATTCCTATTGTGTAGGTGTGAAAGGTCTCAGTGTGAGAGGCCTTTGAAGTAGATTTCTTGTGGGGGTAGTGATAACGTGTCCTAGAGAATGGATCCTGCAGTTTGAAAACAGTGAACCTTCAGCAATTCAGAGCCTGAATATACTGATATTAGTTGATTCATGCAATAAATCCGTTATTTGTTGCTCAGAGAACAGAGGTGGATGATGTCTAGGTGAGGGGCTGGATGGAACCAAAGATAGGTTGTAGTCCACACCACAGTACCTTATCTGGGATGTCCAATGCAGAGTAAAGTAGCTGTCAAACTGAAGGATTTCTCAGTGGAGGTATGCCGAGGATTCAATCCAGGATTCAATCCAGTGTGTATCTCAGCGCAGGAATGCAATCTGTTGGTTTTGATGAGATGTCCGCGTAGAGTAGTACAAGTTAAAGGTAAGTCCTTGGATATTTATGATGATTCATAGGTCAGTTGTGGTGAATTTAAGCTGTTTTATGGAGATGATCAGGAGCATGCAAAAGGTGAGGCAGGCATTTTGGGTGCCAGCATCTGTGCTATCTAAAGTGACTGTGTATGGGGGCATGCTACATGCTGCTGTATGCTGCACTGTTCTCTGCTGTACTGGCTGTGCTGTGTCCAGATTCACAAGTGTCTGTGCTCTGTATAGTGACTGTGTATAGGGGAGTGCTGTATGCTGCACTGTACTCTACTGTATTGGCTGTGCTGTGTCCAGACTCACAAGTGTCTGTGCTCTATATAGTCACTGTGGGTGTGGTTCATCAAATCGACAGTGTCTAGGTCGACAATGTTTATGTCGACCACTATAGGTCGACAGTCACTAGGTCGACATGGATGGAAGGTCGACAGGGTTTCTAGTAGAGATGAGCGCCTGAAATTTTTCGGGTTTTGTGTTTTGGGTTCGGTTCCGCGGCCGTGTTTTGGGTTCGAACGCGTTTTGGCAAAACCTCACCGAATTATTTTTGTCGGATTCGGGTGTGTTTTGGATTCGGGTGTTTTTTTCCAAAAACACTAAAAAACAGCTTAAATCATAGAATTTGGGGGTCATTTTGATCCCAAAGTATTATTAACCTCAAAAACCATAATTTACACTCATTTTCAGTCTATTCTGAATACCTCACACCTCACAATATTATTTTTAGTCCTAAAATTTGCACCGAGGTCGCTGTGTGAGTAAGATAAGCGACCCTAGAGGCCGACACAAACACCGGGCACATCTAGGAGTGGCACTGCAGTGTCACGCAGGATGTCCCTTCCAAAAAACCCTCCCCAAACAGCACATGACGCAAAGAAAAAAAGAGGCGCAATGAGGTAGCTGTGTGAGTAAGATTAGCGACCCTAGTGGCCGACACAAACACCGGGCACATCTAGGAGTGGCACTGCAGTGTCACGCAGGATGTCCCTTCCAAAAAACCCTCCCCAATCAGCACATGATGCAAAGAAAAAGAAAAGAAAAAAGAGGTGCAAGATGGAATTATCCTTGGGCCCTCCCACCCACCCTTATGTTGTATAAACAAAACAGGACATGCACACTTTAACCAACCCATCATTTCAGTGACAGGGTCTGCCACACGACTGTGACTGATATGACGGGTTGGTTTGGACCCCCCCCAAAAAAGAAGCAATTAATCTCTCCTTGCACAAACTGGCTCTACAGAGGCAAGATGTCCACCTCATCTTCACCCTCCGATATATCACCGTGTACATCCCCCTCCTCACAGATTATCAATTCGTCCCCACTGGAATCCACCATCTCAGCTCCCTGTGTACTTTGTGGAGGCAATTGCTGCTGGTCAATGTCTCCGCGGAGGAATTGATTATAATTCATTTTAATGAACATCATCTTCTCCACATTTTCTGGATGTAACCTCGTACGCCGATTGCTGACAAGGTGAGCGGCGGCACTAAACACTCTTTCGGAGTACACACTTGTGGGAGGGCAACTTAGGTAGAATAAAGCCAGTTTGTGCAAGGGCCTCCAAATTGCCTCTTTTTCCTGCCAGTATAAGTACGGACTGTGTGACGTGCCTACTTGGATGCGGTCACTCATATAATCCTCCACCATTCTATCAATGTTGAGAGAATCATATGCAGTGACAGTAGACGACATGTCCGTAATCGTTGTCAGGTCCTTCAGTCCGGACCAGATGTCAGCATCAGCAGTCACTCCAGACTGCCCTGCATCACCGCCAGCGGGTGGGCTCGGAATTCTGAGCCTTTTCCTCGCACCCCCAGTTGCGGGAGAATGTGAAGGAGGAGATGTTGACAGGTCGCGTTCCGCTTGACTTGACAATTTTGTCACCAGCAGGTCTTTCAACCCCAGCAGACCTGTGTCTGCCGGAAAGAGATCCAAGGTAGGCTTTAAATCTAGGATCGAGCACGGTGGCCAAAATGTAGTGCTCTGATTTCAACAGATTGACCACCCGTGAATCCTTGTTAAGCGAATTAAGGGCTGCATCCACAAGTCCCACATGCCTAGCGGAATCGCTCCGTGTTAGCTCCTCCTTCAATGCCTCCAGCTTCTTCTGCAAAAGCCTGATGAGGGGAATGACCTGACTCAGGCTGGCAGTGTCTGAACTGACTTCACGTGTGGCAAGTTCAAAGGGCATCAGAACCTTGCACAACGTTGAAATCATTCTCCACTGCACTTGAGACAGGTGCATTCCACCTACTATATCGTGCTCAATTGTATAGGCTTGAATGGCCTTTTGCTGCTCCTCCAACCTCTGAAGCATATAGAGGGTTGAATTCCACCTCGTTACCACTTCTTGCTTCAGATGATGGCAGGGCAGGTTCAGTAGTTTTTGGTGGTGCTCCAGTTTTCTGTACGTGGTGCCTGTACGCCGAAAGTGTCCCGCAATTCTTCTGGCCACCGACAGCATCTCTTGCACGCCCCTGTCGTTTTTTAAAAAATTCTGCACCACCAAATTCAAGGTATGTGCAAAACATGGGACGTGCTGGAATTGGCCCAGATTTAATGCACACACAATATTGCTGGCGTTGTCCGATGCCACAAATCCACAGGAGAGTCCAATTGGGGTAAGCCATTCCGCGATGATCTTCCTCAGTTGCCGTAAGAGGTTTTCAGCTGTGTGCGTATTCTGGAAAGCGGTGATACAAAGCGTAGCCTGCCTAGGAAAGAGTTGGCGTTTGCGAGATGCTGCTACTGGTGCCGCCGCTGCTGTTCTTGCGGCGGGAGTCCATACATCTACCCAGTGGGCTGTCACAGTCATATAGTCCTGACCCTGCCCTGCTCCACTTGTCCACATGTCCGTGGTTAAGTGGACATTGGGTACAGCTGCATTTTTTAGGACACTGGTGACTCTTTTTCTGAGGTCTGTGTACATTTTCGGTATCGCCTGCCTAGAGAAATGGAACCTAGATGGTATTTGGTACCGGGGACACAGTACCTCCAACAAGTCTCTAGTTGGCTCTGCAGTAATGATGGATACCGGAACCACGTTTCTCACCACCCAGGATGCCAAGGCCTCAGTTATCCGCTTTGCAGTAGGATGACTGCTGTGATATTTCATCTTCCTCGCAAAGGACTGTTGAACAGTCAATTGCTTACTGGAAGTAGTACAAGTGGGCTTACGACTTCCCCTCTGGGATGACCATCGACTCCCAGCGGCAACAACAGCAGCGCCAGCAGCAGTAGGCGTTACACGCAAGGATGCATCGGAGGAATCCCAGGCAGGAGAGGACTCGTCAGAATTGCCAGTGACATGGCCTGCAGGACTATTGGCATTCCTGGGGAAGGAGGAAATTGACACTGAGGGAGTTGGTGGGGTGGTTTGCGTGAGCTTGGTTACAAGAGGAAGGGATTTACTGGTCAGTGGACTGCTTCCGCTGTCACCCAAAGTTTTTGAACTTGTCACTGACTTATTATGAATGCGCTGCAGGTGACGTATAAGGGAGGATGTTCCGAGGTGGTTAACGTCCTTACCCCTACTTATTACAGCTTGACAAAGGGAACACACGGCTTGACACCTGTTGTCCGCATTTCTGGTGAAATACCTCCACACCGAAGAGCTGATTTTTTTGGTATTTTCACCTGGCATGTCAACGGCCATATTCCTCCCACGGACAACAGGTGTCTCCCCGGGTGCCTGACTTAAACAAACCACCTCACCATCAGAATCCTCCTGGTCAATTTCCTCCCCAGCGCCAGCAACACCCATATCCTCCTCATCCTGGTGTACTTCAACACTGACATCTTCAATCTGACTATCAGGAACTGGACTGCGGGTGCTCCTTCCAGCACTTGCAGGGGGCGTGCAAATGGTGGAAGGCGCATGCTCTTCACGTCCAGTGTTGGGAAGGTCAGGCATCGCAACCGACACAATTGGACTCTCCTTGTGGATTTGGGATTTCAAAGAACGCACAGTTCTTTGCGGTGCTTTTGCCAGCTTGAGTCTTTTCAGTTTTCTAGCGAGAGGCTGAGTGCTTCCATCCTCATGTGAAGCTGAACCACTAGCCATGAACATAGGCCAGGGCCTCAGCCGTTCCTTGCCACTCCGTGTGGTAAATGGCATATTGGCAAGTTTACGCTTCTCCTCCGACAATTTTATTTTAGGTTTTGGAGTCCTTTTTTTTCTGATATTGGGTGTTTTGGATTTGACATGCTCTGTACTATGACATTGGGCATCGGCCTTGGCAGACGACGTTGCTGGCATTTCATCGTCTCGGCCATGACTAGTGGCAGCAGCTTCAGCACGAGGTGGAAGTGGATCTTGATCTTTCCCTAATTTTGGAACCTCAACTTTTTTGTTCTCCATATTTTATAGGCAGAACTAAAAGGCACCTCAGGTAAACAATGGAGATGGATGGATTGGATACTAGTATACAATTATGGACGGACTGCCACGGTTAGGTGGTATAAAAAAAACCACGGTTAGGTGGTATATAATACAATTATGGATGGACGGACTGCCTGCCGAGTGCCGACACAGAGGTAGCCACAGCCGTGAACTACCGCACTGTACACTGGTTGATAAAGAGATAGTAGTATACTCGTAACAACTAGTATGACGACGGTATAAAGAATGAAAAAAAAACCACGGTTAGGTGGTATATATTATAATACAATTATGGTTGGACGGACTGCCTGCCGAGTGCCGACACAGAGGTAGCCACAGCCGTGAACTACCGCACTGTACACTGGTTGATAAAGAGATAGTAGTATACTCGTAACAACTAGTATGACGACGGTATAAAGAATGAAAAAAAAACCACGGTTAGGTGGTATATATTATAATACAATTATGGATGGACGGACTGCCTGCCGAGTGCCGACACAGAGGTAGCCACAGCCGTGAACTACCGCACTGTACACTGGTTGATAAAGAGATAGTAGTATACTCGTAACAACTAGTATGACGACGGTATAAAGAATGAAAAAAAAACCACGGTTAGGTGGTATATATTATAATACAATTATGGTTGGACGGACTGCCTGCCGAGTGCCGACACAGAGGTAGCCACAGCCGTGAACTACCGCACTGTACACTGGTTGATAAAGAGATAGTAGTATACTCGTAACAACTAGTATGACGACGGTATAAAGAATGAAAAAAAAACCACGGTTAGGTGGTATATAATACAATTATGGTTGGACGGACTGCCTGCCGAGTGCCGACACAGAGGTAGCCACAGCCGTGAACTACCGCACTGTACACTGGTTGATAAAGAGATAGTAGTATACTCGTAACAACTAGTATGACGACGGTATAAAGAATGAAAAAAAAACCACGGTTAGGTGGTATATAATACAATTATGGTTGGACGGACTGCCTGCCGAGTGCCGACACAGAGGTAGCCACAGCCGTGAACTACCGCACTGTACACTGGTTGATAAAGAGATAGTAGTATACTCGTAACAACTAGTATGACGACGGTATAAAGAATGAAAAAAAAACCACGGTTAGGTGGTATATATTATAATACAATTATGGTTGGACGGACTGCCTGCCGAGTGCCGACACAGAGGTAGCCACAGCCGTGAACTACCGCACTGTACACTGGTTGATAAAGAGATAGTAGTATACTCGTAACAACTAGTATGACGACGGTATAAAGAATGAAAAAAAAACCACGGTTAGGTGGTATATATTATAATACAATTATGGATGGACGGACTGCCTGCCGAGTGCTGACACAGAGGTAGCCACAGCCGTGAACTACCGCACTGTACACTGGTTGATAAAGAGATAGTAGTATACTCGTAACAACTAGTATGACGACGGTATAAAGAATGAAAAAAAAACCACGGTTAGGTGGTATATAATACAATTATGGTTGGACGGACTGCCTGCCGAGTGCCGACACAGAGGTAGCCACAGCCGTGAACTACCGCACTGTACACTGGTTGATAAAGAGATAGTAGTATACTCGTAACAACTAGTATGACGGTATAAAGAATGAAAAAAAAACCACGGTTAGGTGGTATATATTATAATACAATTATGGATGGACGGACTGCCTGCCGAGTGCCGACACAGAGGTAGCCACAGCCGTGAACTACCGCACTGTACTGTGTCTGCTGCTAATATAGACTGGTTGATAAAGAGATAGTATACAATACTACTAATATACTGGTGGTCAGGCACTGGTCACCACTAGTCACACTGGCAGTGGCACTCCTGCAGCAAAAGTGTGCACTGTTTAATTTTAATATAATATTATTTATCATGTACTCCTGGCTCCTGCTATAACAACCTGCAGTGCTCCCCAGTCTCCCCCACAATTATAAGCTTTATATACAATACATTGATGTGCAGCACACTGGGCTGAGCAGTGCACACAGACTGAGTCACTGTGTGACTGTGTATCGTTTTTTTCAGGCAGAGAACGGATATATTAAATAAAACAAACAACTGCACTGTCTCTGGTGGTCACTGGTCACTGTGGTCGTCAGTCACTAAACTCTGTCTGCACTCTCTTCTAATCTACAGTATCACAGCAATCTCTCTCTCTCTCTCTCTCTCTTCTAAATCTAATCTAAATGGAGAGGACGCCAGCCACGTCCTCTCCCTATCAATCTCAATGCACGTGTGAAAATGGCGGCGACGCGCGGCTCCTAATATAGAATCCGAGCCTCGCGAGAATCCGACAGCGTCATGATGACGTTCGGGCGCGCTCGGGTTAACCGAGCAAGGCGGGAAGATCCGAGTCGCTCGGACCCGTGAAAAAAAAAGTGAAGTTCGTGCGGGTTCGGATTCAAAGAAACCGAACCCGCTCATCTCTAGTTTCTAGGTCAACATGTGCTAGGTCGACAGGTCTAAAGGTCGACATGAGGATTTTTTTGTGTGTCGTTTTCTTCGTAGAGTGACCGGGATCCCAAATTAGTGCACCGCGTACCCTCGCATGGCTCGCTTCACTCGCCATGCTTCGGGCATGGTGCCTTTGCTCCGCTACCGATTCGCTCGGCACACTTTACCGTTCCAATCGTAGTCCACGTGGATCGTTAAGTATGAAAAAATTAAAAAAAAGAAAAAAATTGTGAAAAACTCATGTCGACCTTTAGACCTGTCGACCTAGCACATGTCGACCTAGAAACCCTGTCGACCTTCCATCCATGTCGACCTAGTGACTGTTGACCTATAGTGGTCGACCTAAACATTGTCGACCTAGACACTGTCGATCTTCAGACCGGATCCCAGTCACTGTGTATAGGGACATGCTGCATGCTACTATATGCTGTGCTCTATTTAGCTGTATTGGCTGTGCTGTGTATAGTGACTGTGTCTAGGGGCTGCACGCTTCTGTAAATTGTACTGTTTGGTGTGCTTTTCCCTAGGGCACTTTGTTCAAGAGCATCTATAAGCCCTGTGACTCCATGCAACTGAGCTGCAAGATCAAAAACAGAAAAAAAATAGGTAGATTGTTTTATTGCATATACTGGTTGGTACGCTTTACCCTAGCACCTTTCATTCAAAGCCCTGTGATTCCACACAGTTTGAACCAAGCTGTGAGTTCAAATAAAGAAAAAATATATATTTAAATAGATCTATTGTTCGTACTGTAATGTTCTGTACACTGTACCCCAATACGCTGTGGCAATGTGTTTGTGCCGCTGCTCTGTCGCTTAGTAACCAGCCCTCTTGATGCAGACTTTAGACAATATTGGTGAAAACAATATTGTGAGCTGTGAGGTGGTCAAACTTGACTGGAAATTTATTTTATTGAGGTTAATAGCACTCTAGGAACAGAAAAATGAACAAATTTGTCAATTTTTAATTTAAAAAAAAAATGCAAATCCAAACCAGTCACGGTGGTTTGGCAAATGTAAATTCAAAACCGGACAACAAATCACAGCCAAAACCAAATCGAGCAAAAATGGTCCGACACACATCTCTAATTATAACATTTACTTAATTAGTTAAAAAAACAGTGCACAGAAAAATCTGGTAATATAGTTATGAAGGCTAAAACAACCTGCATCTAACATCATGCTACTACATGATGGTAGTTATTGAAATAATTATATTATTTAATTAATCAATAATTCTTTGAGTATAGTAATACTGTTTAAATACAATGATTAAGTGTGGATGAGGTTTTCAAGAATTAAGCATTTATTCAACAGTCAAGTAACACTACCCATAATATTACACAATGTGGGTATATTAGATATTTTATCTGATCCCTCCATATAAATCCAAGCACATCTCAGTCTCATTGTATGGCTGCAGCTGCGAGCCAGCTGTAATAACTGAAAGAGCTAATTACATAATTTGGCTTTGTAGCGGTTTTCCTTCATTTAGCACTAAATGGAAGACACTAAGCATGGAAGCAAAAGCGCACAAATGAAATGGTATCAAGGTGCTTGAATACATTAAAAGTTCAATAAGCTGTTGCAAATATGAAGCAGCTAAGGATGTTCTATCAGTTCCCCTGGGAAGGCAATAGAATACAATGTTACTATCCCAATTTGCATTTATATTGCACCTTCCAAATAGATTTCTAGCTTGGTTTACAGTCATACTTCAGGTGCATGCACAATGCCTCTAATGAGCTGGAAAGTCTGCACATTTGTGCCTCTGAGATCATCTAGGAAGGAAGGAACAACACTGTTATTTCAACCTAGTGAATGTTATCTTTCTTGGAAGATTAGAAATAAAGTTATTTATGACAGGCTACCGAGTTGGACCCACAGAATTGTTAAACTAATCGCTCAGTGAACTTTTTGTTTAAATTCACAAACACACTTACTGCAACTATATGCAAGTACCATAAGATATATATAGTATGTATGTTAGGTATCTTAATGCATTTTAAGTAGTGATGAGCACCGGAAAATTTTCGGGTTTTGGGTTCGGTTCCGCAGCCGTGTTTTTGGGTTCGAACGCGTTTTGGCAAAACCTCACCAAATTTTTTTTGTCGGATTCGGGTGTGTTTTGGATTCGGGTGTTTTTTTTCAAAAAACCCTAAAAAACAGCTTAAATCATATAATTTGGGGGTCATTTTGATCCCAAAGTATTATTAACCTCAACAACCACAATTTCCATTCATTTTCAGTCTATTCTGAACACCTCACACCTCACAATATTATTTTTAGTCCTAAAATTTACACCGAGGTCGCTGGATGGCTAAGCTAAGCGACCCAAGTGGCCGACACAAACACCTGGCCCATCTAGGAGTGGCACTGCAGTGTCACGCAGGATGGCCCTTCCAAAAAACACTCCCCAAACAGCACATGACGCAAAGAAAAAAAGAGGCGCAATGAGGTAGCTGTGTGAGTAAGCTAAGCGACCCTAGTGGCCGACACAAACACCTGGCCCATCTAGGAGTGGCACTGCAGTGTCACGCAGGATGGCCCTTCCAAAAAACACTCCCCAAACAGCACATGACGCAAAGAAAAAAAGAGGCGCAATGAGGTAGCTGTGTGAGTAAGCTAAGCGACCCTAGTGGCCGACACAAACACCTGGCCCATCTAGGAGTGGCACTGCAGTGTCACGCAGGATGGCCCTTCCAAAAAACACTCCCCAAACAGCACATGACGCAAAGAAAAAAAGAGGCGCAATGAGGTAGCTGTGTGAGTAAGCTAAGCGACCCTAGTGGCCGACACAAACACCTGGCCCATCTAGGAGTGGCACTGCAGTGTCACGCAGGATGGCCCTTCCAAAAAATACCCCCCAAACAGCACATGACGCAAAGAAAAATGAAAGAAAAAAGAGGTGCAAGATGGAATTGTCTTTGGGCCCTCCCACCCACCCTTATGTTGTATAAACAGGACATGCACACTTTAACCAACCCATCATTTCAGTGACAGGGTCTGCCACACGACTGTGACTGAAATGACGGGTTGGTTTGGACCCCCACCAAAAAAGAAGCAATTAATTTCTCCTTGCACAAACTGGCTCTACAGAGGCAAGATGTCCACCTCATCATCATCCTCCGTTATATCACCGTGTACATCCCCCTCCTCACAGATTATCAATTCGTCCCCACTGGAATCCACCATCTCAGCTCCCTGTGTACTTTGTGGAGGCAATTGCTGCTGGTCAATGTCTCCACGGAGGAATTGATTATAATTCATTTTAATGAACATCATCTTCTCCACATTTTATGGATGTAACCTCGTACGCCGATTGCTGACAAGGTGAGCGGCGGGACTAAACACTCTTTCGGAGTACACACTTGTGGGAGGGCAACTTAGGTAGAATAAAGCCAGTTTGTGCAAGGGCCTCCAAATTGCCTCTTTTTCCTGCCAGTATAAGTACGGACTGTCTGACGTGCCTACTTGGATGCGGTCACTCATATAATCCTCCACCATTCTTTCAATGGGGAGAGAATCATATGCAGTGACAGTAGACGACATGTCCGTAATCGTTGTCAGGTCCTTCAGTCCGGACCAGATGTCAGCATCAGCAGTCGCTCCAGACTGCCCTGCATCACCGCCAGCGGGTGGGCTCGGAATTCTGAGCCTTTTCCTCGCACCCCCAGTTGCGGGAGAATATGAAGGAGGAGATGTTGACAGGTCGCGTTCCGCTTGACTTGACAATTTTGCCACCAGCAGTTCTTTGAACCCCAGCAGACTTGTGTCTGCCGGAAAGAGAGATCCAAGGTAGGTTTTAAATCTAGGATCGAGCACGGTGGCCAAAATGTAGTGCTCTGATTTCAACAGATTGACCACCCGTGAATCCTTGTTAAGCAAATTAAGGGCTCCATCCACAAGTCCCACATGCCTAGCGGAATCGCTCTGTGTTAGCTCCTCCTTCAATGTCTCCAGCTTCTTCTGCAAAAGCCTGATGAGGGGAATGACCTGACTCAGGCTGGCAGTGTCTGAACTGACTTCACGTGTGGCAAGTTCAAAAGGTTGCAGAACCTTGCACAACGTTGAAATCATTCTCCCCTGCGCTTGAGACAGGTGCATTCCACCTCCTATATCGTGCTCAGTTGTATAGGCTTGAATGGCCTTTTGCTGCTCCTCCAACCTCTGAAGCATATAGAGGGTTGAATTCCACCTCGTTACCACTTCTTGCTTCAGATGATGGCAGGGCAGGTTCAGGCGTTTTTGGTGGTGCTCCAGTCTTCTGTACGTGGTGCCTGTACGCCGAAAGTGTCCCGCAATTCTTCTGGCCACCGACAGCATCTCTTGCACGCCCCTCTCGTTTTTTAAATAATTCTGCACCACCAAATTCAAGGTATGTGCAAAACATGGGACGTGCTGGAATTTGCCCAGATTTAATGCACACACAATATTGCTGGCGTTGTCCGATGCCACAAATCCACAGGAGAGTCCAATTGGGGTAAGCCATTCTGCGATGATCTTCCTCAGTTGCCGTAAGAGGTTTTTAGCTGTGTGCGTATTCTGGAAAGCGGTGATACAAAGCGTAGCCTGCCTAGGAAAGAGTTGGCGTTTGCGAGATGCTGCTACTGGTGCCGCCGCTGCTGTTCTTGCGGCGGGAGTCCATACATCTACCCAGTGGGCTGTCACAGTCATATAGTACTGAGCCAGCCCTGCTCCACTTGTCCACATGTCCGTGGTTAAGTGGACATTGGGTACAACTGCATTTTTTAGGATACTGGTGAGTCTTTTTCTGAGGTCTGTGTACATTTTCGGTATCGCCTGCCTAGAGAAATGGAACCTAGATGGTATTTGGTACCGGGGACACAGTACCTCCAACAAGTCTCTAGTTGGCTCTGCAGTAATGATGGATACCGGAACCACGTTTCTCACCGCCCAGGATGCCAAGGCCTCAGTTATCCGCTTTGCAGCAGGATGACTGCTGTGATATTTCATCTTCCTCGCAAAGGACTGTTGGACAGTCAATTGCTTGGTGGAAGTAGTAAAAGTGGTCTTACGAGTACGACTTCCCCTCTGGGATGACCATCGACTCCCAGCAGCAACAACAGCAGCGCCAGCAGCAGTAGGCGTTACACGCAAGGATGCATCGGAGGAATCCCAGGCAGGAGAGGACTCGTCAGAATTGCCAGTGACATGGCCTGCAGGACTATTGGCATTCCTGGGGAAGGAGGAAATTGACACTGAGGGAGTTGGTGGGGTGGTTTGCGTGAGCTTGGTTACAAGAGGAAGGGATTTACTGGTCAGTGGACTGCTTCCGCTGTCGCCCAAAGTTTTTGAACTTGTCACTGACTTATGATGAATGCGCTGCAGGTGACGTATAAGGGAGGATGTTCCGAGGTGGTTAACGTCCTTACCCCTACTTATTACAGCTTGACAAAGGCAACACACGGCTTGACAAATGTTGTCCGCATTTCTGTTGAAATACTTCCACACCGAAGAGCTGATTTTTTTGGTATTTTCACCAGGCATGTCAATGGCCCTATTCCTCCCACGGACAACAGGTGTCTCCCCGGGTGCCTGACTTAAACAAACCACCTCACCATCAGAATCCTCCTGGTCAATTTCCTCCCCAGCGCCAGCAACACCCATATCCTCCTCATCCTGGTGTACTTCAACACTGACATCTTCAATCTGACTATCAGGAACTGGACTGCGGGTGCTCCTTCCAGCACTTGCAGGGGGCGTGCAAATGGTGGAAGGCGCATGCTCTTCACGTCCAGTGTTGGGAAGGTCAGGCATCGCAAACGACACAATTGGACTCTCCTTGTGGATTTGTGATTTCGAAGAACGCACAGTTCTTTGCTGTGCTTTTGCCAGCTTGAGTCTTTTCATTTTTCTAGCGAGAGGCTGAGTGCTTCCATCCTCATGTGAAGCTGAACCACTAGCCATGAACATAGGCCAGGGCCTCAGCCGTTCCTTGCCACTCCGTGTGGTAAATGGCATATTGGCAAGTTTACGCTTCTCCTCTGACAATTTTATTTTAGATTTTTGAGTCCTTTTTTTACTGATATTTGGTGTTTTGGATTTTACATGCTCTGTACTATGACATTGGGCATCGGCCTTGGCAGACGACGTTGCTGGAATTTCATCGTCTCGGCCATGACTAGTGGCAGCAGCTTCAGCACGAGGTGGAAGTCGATCTTGATCTTTCCCTATTTTTGGAACCTCAACATTTTTGTTCTCCATATTTTAATAGGCACAACTAAAAGGCACCTCAGGTAAACAATGGAGATGGATGGATACTAGTATACTTATGGATGGACGAGCGACTGCCGACACAGAGGTAGCTACAGCCGTGGACTACCGTACTGCGTCTGCTGCTAATGTAGACTGGATGATAATGATATAAAAAATATATATATATCACTACTGCAGCCGGACAGGTATATATTATATAATGACGGACCTGCTGGACACTGTCAGCACTGCAGACTCCTAAAGTAAGCTACTAGTATCAAGAAGATAGAAAAAAAAACACCACAGGTAGGTGGTATACAATTATGGATGGACGAGCGACTGCCGACACAGAGGTAGCTACAGCCGTGGACTACCGTACTGCGTCTGCTGCTAATATAGACTGGATGATAATGAGATATAAAATATATATATATCACTACTGCAGCCGGACAGGTATATATTATATAATGACGGACCTGCTGGACACTGTCAGCTCAGCACTGCAGACTCCTAAAGTAAGCTACTAGTAGTATCAAGAAGATAGAAAAAAAAAAAAAACACCACAGGTAGGTGGTATACAATTATGGATGGACGAGCGACTGCCGACACAGAGGTAGCTACAGCCGTGGACTACCGTACTGCGTCTGCTGCTAATATAGACTGGATGATAATGATATAAAAAATATATATATATCACTACTGCAGCCGGACAGGTATATATTATATAATGACGGACCTGCTGGACACTGTCAGCTTAGCACTGCAGACTCCTAAAGTAAGCTACTAGTATCAAGAAGATAGGAGAAAAAAAAAACACCACGGGTAGGTGGTATACAATTATGGATGGACGAGCGACTGCCGACACAGAGGTAGCTACAGCCGTGGACTACCGTACTGCGTCTGCTGCAGTGCTAATATAGACTGGATGATAATGATATAAAAAATATATATATATCACTACTGCAGCCGGACAGGTATATATTATATAATGACGGACCTGCTGGACACTGTCAGCAGAATGCGTTTATAGAATAAAAACACCACACGACGAGTGTTTAACTTTTTCAGGCAGACAATCACAATATACTGGTGGTCAGTGGTCACTGGTCAGTCACACTGGCAGTGGCACTCTGGCAGCAAAAGTGTGCACTGTTAAAATATGTACTCCTGCTATAACTGCTCCCCAGTCTCCCCCACAATTAAGCTGTGTGAGCAGTGAGCACTCAGCACAGTCAGATATACAGTATTACATAGATGATGCAGCACACTGATGCTGAGCACAGATATGGCATGTGACTGTGTCACACTGTGTATCGTTTTTTTTCGGGCAGAGAACGGATTAATTAAACTGGTGGTCACTGGTCACACTATCAGCAAGTAGTACTCCTAATATGCTCCCCAAAATTAGTAAATCAAGTGTCTCTACTACTCTCTAGTCTACTCTAAACGGAGAGGACGCCAGCCACGTCCTCTCCCTATCAATCTCAATGCACGTGTGAAAATGGCGGCGACGCGCGGCTCCTTATATAGAATCCGAGTCTCGCGAGAATCCGTCAGCGGGATGATGACGTTCGGGCGCGCTCGGGTTAACCGAGCAAGGCGGGAAGATCCGAGTCTGCCTCGGACCCGTGTAAAAAGCGTGAAGTTCGGGGGGGTTCGGTTTCCGAGAAACCGAACCCGCTCATCACTAATTTTAAGGCACCTAAAGTCTTGGTTTAAAATAATAATTGGCTTACCATACTATACTTTTAAACCGGGACACTCATGCATTACACAGGTTCTGTCGCTGATTAAAATTAGGTGAAATGCCAGCTTGTAGTCAGCTAGGCACAGAATCTGTGTCCCAATTTAAAGGGGTATTATGGTAAGCCTAATAAATAATAATAATTATTATAATAATCAGGCTTGACTTCTAGTGTGATCCAAAGCATGGACAACACAGCTGGAACCCAGCCATTGCAGCGATCAGTAATATGGTATACACCACCATAATCACTGAAGTGCATCCTGCACTTAGTGCAAAGTTGTGTTTACAGTACAGATACAGTAAATGATATTGTTAAAGACAAAAGTTTTAGCCATTTGTACCTAAATCTGTCCATACACCTAAAAATGTATTGTTCGATCTGGCTGGTTGGAACCAAAATCTGGTTATGTATGGGAGCAAATGACAATTGCCCATTTGCTCCCAAACACTGAAAAAAAGGACAAAAATTACCAATCAGACAGATTGGTTAAACCCATTTGATTTAACCAATTTGTCTGAAGGACAGTTTTTGTCAGTTTTCCAGCATTTCGGAGCAAATGGTCAATTGTCATTTGCTCCCATACATTACCAGATTTTGTTTCCAATCAGCCAGATCGGACAATGGGGGTCATTCCGAGTTGATCGCTAGCTGCCGTTGTTCGCAGCGCAGCGATCAGGCTAAAAATCTGCATTTCTGCGCATGCGTATGCACTGCAATGCTCACGCGCATCGTACGGGTACAAAGGCCGTTGTGGTTGTGAACAGGTTCTAGCGAAGTTTTCAGTCGCACTGATGGCCGCAAGAAGATTGACAGGAAGAGGGCGTTTCTGGGTGTCAACTGACCGTTTTCAAGGAGTGTTTGCAAAAATGCAGGCGTATCTGAAAAAATGCAGGCATGGCTGTGCGTTTGCTGGGCGGGTGTATGACGTCAAATCCGGACACGAATAGGCTGAAGTGATCGCAAGTGCTGAGTAGGTTCAGAGGTACTCTGAAACTGCTCAAGCTGTTTTTGCAGAGCTCGGCTGCACATGTGTTCATACTTCTACTAAGCTAAAATACACTCCACAGTGGGCAGTGGCATAGCGTTTGCACGGCTGCTAAAACTAGCTAGCGAGCGATCAACTCGGAATGACCCCCTCTAAATCTTAAGACGTATGGGCAGCTTTAGGCATACAGTACTTGAGTAATCTCTCAGAATGTGTGGGAGAGTTCTGAATTCAGTGGAGTTCTCTCCCAATGACTCTCATGGTACCAGATGATCCTGTAGGATCCCATCCATTAAATTTATTAAGAAGGTGGGACGGGGCATGATGATGGTGTTGAAAATGAAGTACACTTCTGCAAAGACTCAGTCTTGCTACTCCTGTAGGGAAGCATCATTCCCTGTACCAAGGCTACTACTTAACACTACTGCAGAGCCATCTTGGGACTGCGTGTGAATGCCACAGGTAACAATACAGATCTCTCTTTAGCTCCAGTGAGACCTGTGTTTACATGCAGTATAGACGCTGTTCCAGAACCCTAAATTGGATGCCTACATACACTCACTAGCTGATTAGCTGTACAACACCCCACTCCACTCAAGCTTCACTCCATCTACCAGTGTGTATAACAGTGAGTACAGCTGTACCTACTTTGACTTCAATAAAACCACTCCAGTGGTTAAGTGACCGGGCTGTTCATAGTTGTAAGGTGTCCGCTGGTGTGTACAGAAACTCTTCTACATCCTCAAGCCTGTAAACGCATATTTCAAACAGATTGTGCCTTGGACCATGCAGTAAGTTATTTAGAAACAAGGGTGGGCTGTCATGATAAGACCTCCTTCTTGGAACTCACAAAGGGTGGTTCTTAATAGCATGCAATATGACCTGAGGTCAATGGATATTGTTTTACTAAATGTGTGCTTACATTTAAACTACACCAATGAGTTCACACAGCTAATAGCAGGCCCAAAGTTATTGTGGAAACACTGATCAAGCACAAGGAGGGCATTAGTATAGCCCTTTTTCTTATATGGCAGGTATCCAAAGAGTCAGCAGTTTCTGTTTAAAGCATATATAAGTTCTCAATAATGCAGTAGAGTGTATAAAAAAGGTTATACCTGGGGTATTTTAGGGACAGTACAGATGAAGTGACTAAAGGTGCATACACACTGGCTGTTTTTGCCCAGCGTGTATGCACAGCGATAATGTGAACATCGCTGGGTGGAAAATCGCTCAGTGCATACACACTGAGAGATTTTCACCCCAGCCCTGCAATGTTCACGGAGCTGAACCACTTTCCACAGTAGGAGACTGTGGAAAGTGGTTCACTCAGCTTGTAAAACAAGCCGAAGGATGTCGGCGGCCAGCGATGATGCGGGAGCGCGCATCAGTGGTCATCGCCCGCCCATACACACTGCCCAAGTTTGAGCTCAAAGTAGCTTGATATGCCAAAAGTGAGCTACTATGAACTCAAAATCGTCCAGTGTGTATGGGCCTTTACCATGAGAACAAGAGAGCTTAGCACAGTGTTTGCTGTTTGGACTGGATGCAGGTTATTGAGGGTTGGAGACTAGGAAATCTTGAGTTTTAATAACTGGCTGCAAGTATATAAATTCTGTGCTAATTGTACTACTATGTGCACCCATCAAAAGGGTTACGGTATAATACATAGACAGCCAAATGGTCGACATGCACAAGTTTGATATGTGAAAAAGGTCAACACAATGAAAAGGACGACATGGACATTGTTAACCTCATGTTGGCCATTTCATGTGTTTTCATGTTTTTTTAGTGTCAAATTTTACCTGCTAGCTCATGGAACCCCATTTAGTGTACCGCACCCCCTCACATGGCTCAAAGGTGCCTTGCTTCCCTCAGCACAGGTTACCATTCCCAGTTGTAGTCCACTTGGATGGTAAAGTATGAAAAAGTTGAAAAAAAATACAAAAAACTCATGCTGACCATATGCAGTGTCGACAAGTGTCATGTTGACCATTTGAACCTGTTGGCTTTTTGACCATGTCGACCATATGTATGTCAACCATTTGGTGTCGACCTTCTGACTGTTGACCTATCATCCAGATACCCATAAAAAGTGCCTACGCTGTATTTTTTTCCAGGAACTCCTCTCAGAATATTTATTGAAAAAATTCCATATTACAAGGATCCTGATACTGTTCCTTACTTTGCAGAAATCAAAGGCCCATTGGAGTTTAGTGGCCGGGAAGTGGTAGTCTTTCCAGATGTTTCTGAGGAGGCCGAAAAGTCTTGTTCTAAATGTGCCCAAGTACAGAGACAATGCTGGGTGGCCATGCTCACTGCTCTGATTCTCCCGAAGATGTTGTGGGGTGGCTTGACCTGCAGACCAAGAAGCAGAGTAACCTTCCTTGACTGATTTTACTGTATTTGCATTAGCACTTTATTTGCTCTTTACTCTGTTTTTATTGATACTCTGTTATGTACACATTGGGGTAAATTTACTAAGATTCGTATTACTACCGATTTGGTGTGAAAATCATCATGAATGACATCGAAAGTGTGTTTGTGCAACTTTTTGAATTGGTTACGCCTAATTTACTAAGCTGTCGTATTTGTATTTTTCGTGTTGTCCGATGTCGATGTCATTCGTGTTTTTTTTGTAAGAATGCGGCCGATTTTGTTGTTTTTCGGCCGTGTTTTTAGGTTTTTATTACGACTGCGTCACATGTCTGTTCCGGCAGTGTTTGTCCGTTCCCGGCCGCGTTTTTTTTTCTAAGTTTCGATTTTGTCACTCGTCCGTGATTGGTTGTATTCGTGATGGAGGAGTGTCTGTGCACATTACTATAAAAACGCCCCAAACCGTCCGCACCTCGTGGGTTTAGCTAGTGGAGAGGAGAGAGGAAGGTGTATTAGGAGTTGGTGAGTTTGTTGGAGTTGTTGGTGGATTTGTTGCGGAGTTTATCGATTTGTTGAGTGCTGTACTGTGTGTGTAAGTAGCATTGTCTTACTTGTTGTGTTGTTTTTTCAAAGTTTGTTTACTTTTTTGTCCTTGTTTTTTTTTTTTTAAAGTCTATTGTCATTGTTTGTGAGTGTGTGTGTGTGTGTGTGTGTGTGTGTGTGTGGGTTGTGTGGTGTGTAGTGGTAGTGGAGGAGTGTGTTTTGTGTTTTATTTTCTCTTTGTTTCTTGTAGTTTGTAGGGATTATGTCTCAGTCAGAGGTCAGTGTGGTGGAGGAGGTGAGAGGGAGGAGGTGAGTGAGAGGGAGGAGGTGAGTGAGGTGGAGGAGGTGAGTGAGGTGGAGGAGGTGAGTGAGGTGGAGGAGGTGAGTGAGGTGGAGGAGGTGAGTGAGGTGGAGGAGGTGAGTGAGGTGGAGGAGGTGAGTGAGGTGGAGGAGGTTAGTGAGAGGGAGGAGGTTAGTGAGGAGGAGGAGGAGGGGGTGCCTGTTGCTGCGTTATCCAGTGATAGTGATGGTGCTGTGGCTCCGCAGCCACGCACCACTACCAAGACTGGGTGCAATGTTAAGTTCAGCTATGCTGAAAACATGGCTTTGGTGCGGGAGCTGATGAGGCATCATCGCCAATTGTTTGGGCAGGATGCTGCCAAGGTGTCCTCACGTAGGAAAGCTGTCCTGTGGGGTAAAGTTATAGCGGCAGTGAATAGTGAGGGTGTGGTGAGGCGGACTGAGGACACGTGCCGGAAGCGCTTTTATGACATCAAGCGCCGTGTCAAGGCCAAGATGGCCAAGGAGGCAAAATCAGCCCGCCAAACCGGGGGTGGACACCCCTTCCGTGCGACTTATCGTGATTGGGAGGAGCCTATGCGGTCCCTTATTCCTTCAGAAGTGGTTGTTGAGACTCATGACAGGGATTCTGACCGTCCAAGGCAGGATGGTGAGTTATTTTGAAATTATTTTGTGATATTGCATTTTGTAAAATAATTATGCTGCTAATTGTTACTGTGTTTTTAAAATTATAATCATTGTGTTGGTATTGTAGTGCAGGCCTGTGCAACCTGTAGCTGTAAAGGTGTTTCCAAACTACAAGTCCCAGCATGCATTGCCTGAGTTTGGTTATTAGTGAATGTTACATCTGTTGCAGTGCATGCTGGTATGTGTAGTTCTAATACATAATCAGAGATCTTGCTTGTCCCTAATTTTTTTTTTTTTTTTTTGGTGTTTTGTGTTTATTGATGTGTTTTATTTTTAAATTGTTTGTTTGATGCTGTTTGTGGCAATTTGTAGGTGTAATTTTTACTAAAAAAAATGCGCAGAATAAACCTTTGTATAAGGATTATTTCGTGCCACACCATCTTATTTTTTTAAAACACACCCAAATAATGAATACTGAATAGCTTAAACCAAAATAAATTTACTTAACATTAGGTTCCAGATGTTTACATCACAATAAGGAAGTTCAGATAACAAGGAGTCTTTAAAGTATGGTCATAATGTTTTTTCAAATGTATCAACAGTACGCCAGAGAAGAACCACAGACAGGCCACAGCCAACTGATGATGGTGGGAATGCAGGTAAGAATTTACTATATTCACATATTCTGCAAACACATAGAAGCCAACAAATATTAATGTTTTTCTCTTCACATAGGTTCTTCTTCTGCAAGCCGCCCTCCTCTAAGGCGGACATCACAGGGCTCTGTGAGTTTGCCTACGAGGCCCAGTAAGTCACGTCGTGTGGAGTCTGAGTCAGCGGCTCCATCTTCACCACCCAGGCGGCGCATCTCCGCAGTGTTGCCCCAGCCACCTCTGGACATTTTGGCAAGTCCTCAAAGTGATGAGCCACGATCACCTCAGCTGTCTGGTGAGTAATAAATGTTAGGCAAAAATTAATAACAGTTTTTCACAGTGTGGACTATGAATGAACATGGCTAAGTCAGATTAATTTTACTAAACACTAGAGATGTGCACCGGAAATTTTTCGGGTTTTGGTTTTGGGTTCGGTTCCGCGGCCGTGTTTTGGGTTCGAACGCGTTTTGGCAAAACCTCACCGAATTTTTTTTGACGGATTCGGATGTGTTTTGGATTCGGGTGTTTTTTTCAAAAAACCCTAAAAAACAGCTTAAATCATAGAATTTGGGGGTCATTTTGATCCCAAAGTATTATTAACCTCAATAACCATAATTTCCACTAATTTTCAGTCTATTCTGAACACCTCACACCTCACAATATTATTTTTAGTCCTAAAATTTGCACCGAGGTCGCTGGATGACTAAGCTCAGCGACCCTAGTGGCCGACACAAACACCTGGCCCATCTAGGAGTGGCACTGCAGTGTCACGCAGGCTGGCCCTTCCAAAAAATACTCCCCAAACAGCACATGACGCAAAGAAAAAAAGAGGCGCAATGAGGTAGCTGTGTGAGTAAGCTAAGCGACCCTAGTGGCCGACACAAACACCTGGCCCATCTAGGAGTGGCACTGCAGTGTCACGCAGGCTGGCCCTTCCAAAAAACACTCCCCAAACAGCACATGACGCAAAGAAAAATGAAAGAAAAAAGAGGTGCAAGATGGAATTGTCCTTGGGCCCTCCCACCCACCCTTATGTTGTATAAACAGGACATGCACACTTTAACCAACCCATCATTTCAGTGACAGGGTCTGCCACACGACTGTGACTGAAATGACGGGTTGGTTTGGATTCCCACCAAAAAAGAAGCAATTAATCTCTCCTTGCACAAACTGGCTCTACAGAGGCAAGATGTCCTCCTCCTCATCATCCTCCGATTCATCACCGTGTACATCCCCCTCCTCACAGATTATCAATTCGTCCCCACTGGAATCCACCATCACAGCTCCCTGTGTACTTTGTGGAGGCAATTGCTGCTGGTGAATGTCTCCATGGAGGAATTGATTATAATTCATTTTAATGAACATCATCTTCTCCACATTTTCTGGAAGTAACCTCGTACGCCGATTGCTGACAAGGTGAGCGGCGGCACTAAACACTCTTTCGGAGTACACACTTGTGGGAGGGCAACTTAGGTAGAATAAAGCCAGTTTGTGCAAGGGCCTCCAAATTGCCTCTTTTTCCTGCCAGTATACGTACGGACTGTCTGACGTGCCTACTTGGATGCGGTCACTCATATAATCCTCCACCATTCTTTCAATGGGGAGAGAATCATATGCAGTGACAGTAGACGACTTGTCCGTAATCGTTGGCAGGTCCTTCAGTCCGGACCAGATGTCAGCATCAGCAGTCGCTCCAGACTGCCCTGCATCACCGCCAGCGGGTGGGCTCGGAATTCTGAGCCTTTTCCTCGCACCCCCAGTTGCGGGAGAATGTGAAGGAGGAGATGTTGACTGGTCGCGTTCCGCTTGACTTGACAATTTTCTCACCAGCAGGTCTTTGAACCCCTGCAGACTTGTGTCTGCCGGAAAGAGAGATCCAAGGTAGGTTTTAAATCTAGGATCGAGCACGGTGGCCAAAATGCAGTGCTCTGATTTCAACAGATTGACCGCCCGTGAATCCTTGTTAAGCGAATTAAGGGCTCCATCCACAAGTCCCACATGCCTAGCGGAATCGCTCTGTTTTAGCTCCTCCTTCAATGTCTCCAGCTTCTTCTGCAAAAGCCTGATGAGGGGAATGACCTGACTCAGGCTGGCAGTGTCTGAACTGACTTCACGTGTGGCAAGTTCAAAAGGTTGCAGAACCTTGCACAACGTTGAAATCATTCTCCACTGCGCTTGAGACAGGTGCATTCCACCTCCTATATCGTGCTCAGTTGTATAGGCTTGAATGGCCTTTTGCTGCTCCTCCAACCTCTGAAGCATATAGAGGGTTGAATTCCACCTCGTTACCACTTCTTGCTTCAGATGATGGCAGGGCAGGTTCAGGCGTTTTTGGTGGTGCTCCAGTCTTCTGTACGTGGTGCCTGTACGCCGAAAGTGTCCCGCAATTCTTCTGGCCACCGACAGCATCTCTTGCACGCCCCTCTCGTTTTTTAAATAATTCTGCACCACCAAATTCAAGGTATGTGCAAAACATGGGACGTGCTGGAATTTGCCCATATTTAATGCACACACAATATTGCTGGCGTTGTCCGATGCCACAAATCCACAGGAGAGTCCAATTGGGGTAAGCCATTCTGCGATGATCTTCCTCAGTTGCCGTAAGAGGTTTTTAGCTGTGTGCGTATTCTGGAAAGCGGTGATACAAAGCGTAGCCTGCCTAGGAAAGTGTTGGCGTTTGCGAGATGCTGCTACTGGTGCCGCCGCTGCTGTTCTTGCGGCGGGAGTCCATACATCTACCCAGTGGGCTGTCACAGTCATATAGTCCTGAGCCTGCCCTGCTCCACTTGTCCACATGTCCGTGGTTAAGTGGACATTGGGTACAACTGCATTTTTTAGGACACTGGTGAGTCTTTTTCTGAGGTCTGTGTACATTTTCGGTATCGCCTGCCTAGAGAAATGGAACCTAGATGGTATTTGGTACCGGGGACACAGTACCTCAAACAAGTCTATAGTTGGCTCTGCAGTAATGATGGATACCGGAACCACGGTTCTCACCGCCCAGGATGCCAAAGCCTCAGTTATCCGCTTTGCAGCAGGATGACTGCTGTGATATTTCATCTTCCTCGCAAAGGACTGTTGGACAGTCAATTGCTTGGTGGAAGTAGTAAAAGTGGTCTTACGACTTCCCCTCTGGGATGACCATCGACTCCCAGCAGCAACAACAGCAGCGCCAGCAGCAGTAGGCGTTACACGCAAGGATGCATCGGAGGAGTCCCAGGCAGGAGAGGACTCGTCAGAATTGCCAGTGACATGGCCTGCAGGACTATTGGCATTCCTGGGGAAGGAGGAAATTGACACTGAGGGAGTTGGTGGGGTGGTTTGCGTGAGCTTGGTTACAAGAGGAAGGGATTTACTGGTCAGTGGACTGCTTCCGCTGTCGCCCAAAGTTTTTGAACTTGTCACTGACTTATGATGAATGCGCTGCAGGTGACGTATAAGGGAGGATGTTCCGAGGTGGTTAACGTCCTTACCCCTACTTATTACAGCTTGACAAAGGGAACACACGGCTTGACAAATGTTGTCCGCATTTCTGTTGAAATACTTCCACACCGAAGAGCTGATTTTTTTGGTATTTTCACAAGGCATGTCAATGGCCATATTCCTCCCACGGACAACAGGTGTCTCCCCGGGTGCCTGACTTAAACAAACCACCTCACCATCAGAATCCTCCTGGTCAATTTCCTCCCCAGCGCCAGCAACACCCATATCCTCCTCATCCTGGTGTACTTCAACACTGACATCTTCAATCTGACTATCAGGAACTGGACTGCGGGTGCTCCTTCCAGCACTTGCAGGGGGCGTGCAAATGGTGGAAGGCGCATGCTCTTCACGTCCAGTGTTGGGAAGGTCAGGCATCGCAACCGACACAATTGGACTCTCCTTGTGGATTTGTGATTTCGAAGAACGCACAGTTCTTTGCTGTGCTTTTGCCAGCTTAAGTCTTTTCATTTTTCTAGCGAGAGGCTGAGTGCTTCCATCCTCATGTGAAGCTGAACCACTAGCCATGAACATAGGCCAGGGCCTCAGCCGTTCCTTGCCACTCCGTGTGGTAAATGGCATATTGGCAAGTTTACGCTTCTCCTCCGACGATTTTATTTTAGATTTGAGTCCTTTTTTTACTGATATTTGGTGTTTTGGATTTTACATGCTCTGTACTATGACATTGGGCATCGGCCTTGGCAGACGACGTTGATGGCATTTCATCGTCTCGGCCATGACTAGTGGCAGCAGCTTCAGCACGAGGTGGAAGTCGATCTTGATCTTTCCCTATTTTTGGAACCTCAACATTTTTGTTCTCCGTATTTTAATAGGCACAACTAAAAGGCACCTCAGGTAAACAATGGAGATGGATGGATACTAGTATACTTATGGATGACGAGTGACTGCCGACACAGAGGTAGCTACAGCCGTGGACTACCGTACTGCATCTGCTAGTATAGACTGGATGATAATGATATAAAAAATATATATATATCACTACTGCAGGACAGGTATATATTATATAATGACGGACCTGCTGGACACTGTCAGCAGCAGACTCCTAAACTACTAGTATGAAGAAGATAGAAAGAAAAAACCCACCACAGGTAGGTATACAATTATGGACGAGCACTGCCGACACAGAGGTAGCTACAGCCGTGGACTACCGTACTGCGTCTGCTAGTATAGACTGGATGATAATGATATAAAATATATATATATATCTCTACTGCAGGACAGGTATAAATTATATAATGACGGACCTGCTGGACACTGTCAGCAGCAGACTCCTAAACTACTAGTATGAAGAAGATAGGAAAAAAAAAACCACCACAGGTAGGTATACAATTATGGACGAGCACTGCCGACACAGAGGTAGCTACAGCCGTGGACTACCTTACTGTGTCTGCTAGTATAGACTGGATGATAATGATATAAAAAATATATATATATCACTACTGCAGGACAGGTATATATTATATAATGATGGACCTGCTGGACACTGTCAGCAGCAGACTCCTAAACTACTAGTATGAAGAAGATAGAAAAAAAAAAAACCACCACAGGTAGGTATACAATTATGGACGAGTACTGCCGACACAGAGGTAGCTACAGCCGTGGACTACCGTACTGCGTCTGCTAGTATAGACTGGATGATAATGATATAAAAAATATATATATATATCACTACTGCAGGACAGGTATATATTATATAATGACGGACCTGCTGGACACTGTCAGCAGCAGACTCCTAAACTACTAGTATGAAGAAGATAGAAAAAAAAAACCCACCACAGGTAGGTATACAATTATGGACGAGTACTGCCGACACAGAGGTAGCTACAGCCGTGGACTACCGTACTGCGTCTGCTAGTATAGACTGGATGATAATGATATAAAAAATATATATATATATCACTACTGCAGGACAGGTATATATTATATAATGACGGACCTGCTGGACACTGTCAGCAGCAGACTCCTAAACTACTAGTATGAAGAAGATAGAAAAAAAAAACCACCACAGGTAGGTATACAATTATGGACGAGCACTGCCGACACAGAGGTAGCTACAGCCGTGGACTACCGTACTGTGTCTGCTAGTATAGACTGGATGATAATGATATAAAAAATATATATATTATATATCACTACTGCAGGTATATATTATAATATAATGAATGACGGACCTGCTGGACACTGTCTGTCAGCAGAATGCGTTTATAGAATTAAAAAAAAAACACCACACGAGTATTTAACTTTTTCAGGCAGACAATATACTGGTGGTCACTGGTCAGTCACACTGGCAGCAAAAGTGTGCACTGTTATGTACTCCTGCTATAACTGCTCCCCAGTCTCCCCCACAATTAAGCTGTGTGAGCAGTGAGCACTCAGCACAGTCAGATATACATAGATGATATTATCATGCAGCACACTGAGGCTGAGCACAGATATGGTATGTGACTGTGTATCGTTTTTTTTCAGGCAGAGAACGGATTTTAAGTAATAAATAAAACTGGTGGTCACTAGTATAACTATCAGCAAAACTCTGCACTCTCTGAGTACTCCTAATGCTCCCCAAAATTACAAAAATTAAATTACTAGTAAATCAAGTGTCTCACTCTCTATCTAAACGGAGAGGACGCAAGCCACGTCCTCTCCCTATCAATCTCAATGCACGTGTGAAAATGGCGGCGACGCGCGGCTCCTTATATAGAATCCGAGTCTCGCGATAGAATACGAGCCTCGCGAGAATCTGACAGCGGGATGATGACGTTCGGGCGCGCTCGGGTTAGCCGAGCAAGGCGGGAAGATCCGAGTCTGCCTCGGACCCGTGTAAAAATGCTGAAGTTCGGGGGGGTTCGGATTCCGAGGAACCGAACCCACTCATCTCTACTAAACACTGATATGTTCAAGGTGTTATATGGTGAAAATGTTTTTATTTGTGTTTATAAATGTTCAAAATAATCTGTCTTCCTTGTGCCTTTATCACCTTGCACATATCATTGTCTGTTCTAATCCTTAGGTCTTCTCATGGTTAATTCAGCTGCACCACTGTTTGTGTATTGTCTGGACAATTATATTTGTGCATATTATTAGTCATGGCCATAATGTCAATTACCAAGCACATGTTTATTTTTGCATAAATTACTGCACCCATTTTCAGATGTCATGTTTTGCCTAACATCCATTTTGTTTTTGTTATAACATTTTGTTTAAATAATTTTGAAAAAAACATTGGTTAATACAAATGTTTCACATGGCCCACATCACCAGTTATAAACATAGTCCTACTTAACACATTTGCATGTTTTGTGAAAAAAACACAAAAAAAAATTAAAATTTTTTTAAGGTTTTAAAAATGACTGCCTTTACAAATTAATGAGTTTGTTAGAAACAACATTTACTGCCTTGTTAGTGTTTATGTAAAGGAAGGGCCATACTCAATTTTTACAGGCATTAATGTTAAATGGGGACATATCTTTGTGTTTCACATATCATTATGTCTTAGAGTCTCTGAACAAAACAAATAAAATAAAATTGTGTTGGGAAAATTAGAAGCCACACACAGGTGTGCACAGAAACTGAATTGCGGGTTTGGCACAGGACTTCCACCCCCCCCCAACCCCTCCACGGCATTATAGTGTTCTCACACCTCCCCTGCTTACCTGGTCCGCTCCTCTGGGTCGACCAGGTGAGCAGTCTATATCCAGGACAGGGGAGGATAGAGAACACTATAATGTTGTGTAGGGGGGTAAGTTTGGTGGTGAACCCGCCAGTCAGTGTCTGCGCACGCCTGTGAAGGCACATATGTGTTTCTTAAGGCAATATTCCCAGTTTTTTGGACAACACACAATCTTTAACATTTTCATGAGTATTATTAAGTATGCCATGTTTAGGGCAAGCAAATAAATATATTAGAAATTAATCAGTGGCTGTTGTGACCCCCATACAGAACCAACCATCATGGGTGAAGACGACCAGCAGGAACCTGACCAACAGACTACCTTTACACTGCACCTGCAGCCCGTTGCTCCTACCCAGCCAACCCAGCAGCAGGATATGCCCCAAGCCTCCGTAAGTCCCCAATTGATCCCAACTCCACCACAGCAACAAATGTCCGCAGACTTTTGGAGCAGTTGGGCCACACAACAGGTCCAAAACACTGCCTACCTGAACACACACACACAACACCTTGCCAGTCTGCCGCATCATCTACCTCGCTTTAGTAGGAACTCGGGCAGACTGATTGTTCAGGTAGGCAGAATAGCTACTTCAATGGAGCAAATCAGGGCGGACAACATGCAAATGCTGACAAATTTATCCAGAGTAATCGATGAGCAACAGCGGCAGCAACAAGCCCTAATACAAGTCATCCAGCACAACCAAGTAGTGACTGAAACTTTGTCCAGAATTGTTGCCAGCCACACTGCCACCAATAATCAGCTGAATGCCAGTATTCACAACTTGAGCCAAAGCATTACTGTGCTGGCAGCACAACAAGTCAGCTCCAGCTCTGGAACCACGACCCCTAGCCAGACCCCAGTTACCTCCCCTGTTCGACGCTCAAGCAGAACACGGGCCAGCGAAACAGGACAAACTTCTGCACCAAGCACACACACCAAAAAAAAATTATTAAGGCAGGAAATTTGTGCAACATAATAAATGTTTGGCTATTGTATTCCCTAAAAAAACCCGTGTCCGTGTCAATCATTTTAAAGCACGCTATGTGTGTATGGTTTAATGGGGTAATGATTGTCAATGTTTATTTAATTAAAAGGAAAATAAACATACACACCAGTATAAAGAACAAACACTAACGAACAAAACAAACATTCCCCCCCTACAATACATGTAAGAAAAGTGGTCAGGCAAGGTGATTATAATCAAAATAATACTTACGGGTAAAATATCGCTGAATAACTTCTTGCCTTACCTGCCTCCCTACATCTGTACTCACACTGTCACCAGATGTTTCTAACTCCTCTGCTTGCTGACTGTTTTCTTCCTCATCATGTGGCAGATGTTGTTGCAAACACAGATTATGGAGAAAACAGCAGCAGAACACAATCCTAGTCACCTTAGAGGGATTATACAACAAAAGCCCAGCAGATTTATCCAGACACCGAAACCTAGATTTCAGCACTCCAAAACATCTTTCTATCACGTTCCGCGTAGACTTATGTGCATGATTGTAACTGTGTTCAGCAGGAGAATCAGGTTAGGACAATGGAGTAAGTAGCCAAGAGTAGCAGCCATAACCACCATCACCTGAAAAACAGATATAGGCAACATTAGTACATGTGTATGATGAATAATTACCCCCCCAAAAAAAGGAGTTTGAAGTTAACACACAACACACTTGGAACATACCCAGCAGCCAGCCATCAGGCATTTGTCCGTCCTCAAATTTATCGAAGAGAGATGACTGACTGAGGATGAAGGAGTCATGGCAGCCGCCAGGGTAACCTGCAACCACACTCATAATTTTTAGATTTGCATCACAAACCACCTGGACATTAGTGGATTTGTCCATATGTCTATTAGTATAAATATATTGTCGGCCCCTAGGTGGTCTCAGCTCAACGTGTGTGCAATCTATGGCCCCCAGCACATTGGGCATGCCAGCAAGCTCATAGAAAGCTACCCTGACTGCATGCCACTGCGACTCCTGGGTAGGGAAGCAGATAGAGGCATTTATATGGGGGTCCAAGACATCCAAAACCTGAGTGGACATTAATAAATATAAGGTGAGTGTCATGATCTGTATTCAATACAATACTGTGTTCTAAGACCTAATAGAAGCAACACTTAGACATAGACGTGTATGTATACTGTATTTCAACTCACCTGATTCAAATATTTTGAAAAGGTGGGCTGGGAGATACCTATGACGTCGCCTGTCACAGCCTGGAAGCTCCCAGTAGCCATAAAGTGCAACACAGCCAGGAGTTTGTGCAGGCCTGAGACAGAGCGAGAGCGTGCTGTCTCAGGGTCTAGTCCCAGATGGAAAATGTTGTTTCGATTTAGCCTAAACATCTGTATGACCCTATCATCAGACAATGCGTTTAAGTTTAAACGTCCCCTAATAAAACGAGGCTGGCGCAGCCTCCGCGGCACCTGTTCAACCTGCTGACCATGTGCACTTACCTGGCCCTGATTTATTGAAGAGTCATGGAGCACTCTCAGGTATCCCCCAGCAACCAAAAAATCTGAAACACACACAACAGCCGCCATTTCAGAGTGAGAGATCTTCAAAATGTGCCTGGGAGCCTTTTATAGGGCCAAACATTCAGGTGTGACTAATGAATAATTGAATACACATGTAAACACGCTTCTCAAAAGCAGGTCTACTTTTTTTTAGGACTTTTGTACGAATGGTATTTTTTCACGACCGCAAATGCATTATCACGGTAGACATTACAAATACGAATGGTTAGTAAATGACCGTGATTCATACCTAAACAGCCGCGTTTTGACCGATGGTGTATTCATTCGTAATTTTTAGAGATGAGCGGGTTCGGTTCCTCGGAAACCGAACCCGCCCGAACTTAATGTTTTTTTACACGGGTCCGAGCGACTCGGATCTTCCCGCCTTGCTCGGTTAACCCGAGCGCGCCCGAACGTCATCATCCCGCTGTCGTATTCTCTCGAGGCTCGGATTCTATCGCGAGACTCGGATTCTATATAAGGAGCCGCGCGTCGCCGCCATTTTCACACGTGCATTGAGATTCATAGGGAGAGGACGTGGCTGGCGTCCTCTCCGTTTATAGAGAAGAGAGTGAGACAGTAGAGAGAGACACAGTAGTAATTTTGGGGAGCATTAGGAGGAGTACTAGTTACTTGCTGAAGTGATAGATAGTGTGACTGTATATTATCTGACTTGTGGGGGAGACACTGACAGTGGGGAGCAGTTAGAGTCTGAGAGCAGGACTCAGGAGTACATATAACGTACAGTGCACACTTTTGCTGCCAGAGTGCCACACTGCCATTGTGACCACACTGACCACCAGTATAATATATATTGTGATTGTCTGCTTAGGAGTACTACTTGCAAGTTGCTGATAGTGTGACCAGTGACCTGACCACCAGTCACCACCAGTTTAATATATATATATATATATAATTGTATATAATATATATATAATATTGTATACCACCTACCCGTGGTTTTTTTTTTTTTCTTTCTTCTTTATACATACTACTATAGTAGCTTACTGTAGCAGTCTGCGGTGCTGCTGAGCTGACAGTGTCCTAGCAGGTCCGTCATCAGTCATTACATAATAAATATATATACCTGTCCGGCTGCAGTACTAGTGATATTATATATATATTGATTTCATCTCATTATCATCCAGTCTATATTAGCAGCAGACACAGTATGGTAGTCCACGGCTGTAGCTACCTCTGTGTCGGCAGTCGCTGGTCCATCCATAATTGTATACCACCTACCCGTGGGTTTTTTTTTTCTTTCTACTTTATACATACTACTATAGTAGCTTACTGTAGCAGTCTGCGGTGCTGCTGAGCTGACAGTGTCCAGCAGTTCCGTCATCAGTCATTACATAATAAATATATATACCTGTCCGGCTGCAGTACTAGTGATATTATATATATATATATTGATTTCATCTCATTATCATCCAGTCTATATTAGCAGCAGACACAGTACGGTAGTCCACGGCTGTAGCTACCTCTGTGTCGGCAGTCGCTCGTCCATCCATAAGTATACTAGTATCCATCCATCTCCATTGTTTACCTGAGGTGCCTTTTAGTTGTGCCTATTAAAATATGGAGAACAAAAATGTTGAGGTTCCAAAATTAGGGAAAGATCAAGATCCACTTCCACCTCGTGCTGAAGCTGCTGCCACTAGTCATGGCCGAGACGATGAAATGCCAGCAACGTCGTCTGCCAAGGCCGATGCCCAATGTCATAGTACAGAGCATGTAAAATCCAAAACACCAAATATCAGTAAAAAAAGGACTCCAAAATCTAAAATAAAATTGTCGGAGGAGAAGCGTAAACTTGCCAATATGCCATTTACCACACGGAGTGGCAAGGAACGGCTGAGGCCCTGGCCTATGTTCATGGCTAGTGGTTCAGCTTCACATGAGGATGGAAGCACTCAGCCTCTCGCTAGAAAACTGAAAAGACTCAAGCTGGCAAAAGCACCGCAAAGAACTGTGCGTTCTTCGAAATCCCAAATCCACAAGGAGAGTCCAATTGTGTCGGTTGCGATGCCTGACCTTCCCAACACTGGACGTGAAGAGCATGCGCCTTCCACCATTTGCACGCCCCCTGCAAGTGCTGGAAGGAGCACCCGCAGTCCAGTTCCTGATAGTCAGATTGAAGATGTCAGTGTTGAAGTACACCAGGATGAGGAGGATATGGGTGTTGCTGGCGCTTGGGAGGAAATTGACAAGGAGGATTCTGATGGTGAGGTGGTTTGTTTAAGTCAGGCACCCGGGGAGACACCTGTTGTCCGTGGGAGGAATAGGGCCGTTGACATGCCTGGTGAAAATACCAAAAAAATCAGCTCTTCGGTGTGGAAGTATTTCACCAGAAATGCGGACAACATTTGTCAAGCCGTGTGTTGCCTTTGTCAAGCTGTAATAAGTAGGGGTAAGGACGTTAACCACCTCGGAACATCCTCCCTTATACGTCACCTGCAGCGCATTCATAATAAGTCAGTGACAAGTTCAAAAACTTTGGGCGACAGCGGAAGCAGTCCACTGACCAGTAAATCCCTTCCTCTTGTAACCAAGCTCACGCAAACCACCCCACCAACTCCCTCAGTGTCAATTTCCTCCTTCCCCAGGAATGCCAATAGTCCTGCAGGCCATGTCACTGGCAATTCTGACGAGTCCTCTCCTGCCTGGGATTCCTCCGATGCATCCTTGCGTGTAACGCCTACTGCTGCTGGCGCTGCTGTTGTTGCTGCTGGGAGTCGATGGTCATCCCAGAGGGGAAGTCGTAAGCCCACTTTTACTACTTCCACCAAGCAATTGACTGTCCAACAGTCCTTTGCGAGGAAGATGAAATATCACAGCAGTCATCCTGTTGCAAAGCGGATAACTGAGGCCTTGACAACTATGTTGGTGTTAGACGTGCATCCGGTATCCTCCGTTAGTTCACAGGGAACTAGACAATTTGTTGAGGCAGTGTGCCCCCGTTACCAAATACCATCTAGGTTCCACTTCTCTAGGCAGGCGATACCGAGAATGTACACGGACGTCAGAAAAAGACTCGCCAGTGTCCTAAAAAATGCAGTTGTACCCAATGTCCACTTAACCACGGACATGTGGAGCAGGGCAGGGTCAGGACTATATGACTGTGACAGCCCACTGGGTAGATGTATGGACGCCCGCCGCAAGAACAGCAGCGGCGGCACCAGTAGCAGCATCTCGCAAACGCCAACTCTTTCCTAGGCAGGCTACGCTTTGTATCACCGGTTTCCAGAATACGCACACAGCTGAAAACCTCTTACGGCAACTGAGGAAGATCATCGCGGAATGGCTTACCCCAATTGGACTCTCCTGTGGATTTGTGGCATCGGACAACGCCAGCAATATTGTGTGTGCATTAAATATGGGCAAATTCCAGCACGTCCCATGTTTTGCACATACCTTGAATTTGGTGGTGCAGAATTTTTAAAAAAACGACAGGGGCGTGCAAGAGATGCTGTCGGTGGCCAGAAGAATTGCGGGACACTTTCGGAGGACAGGCACCACGTACAGAAGACTGGAGCACCACCAAAAACGCCTGAACCTGCCCTGCCATCATCTGAAGCAAGAAGTGGTAACGAGGTGGAATTCAACCCTATATATGCTTCAGAGGTTGGAGGAGCAGCAAAAGGCCATTCAAGCCTATACAATTGAGCACGATATAGGAGGTGGAATGTACCTGTCTCAAGCGCAGTGGAGAATGATTTCAACGTTGTGCAAGGTTCTGCAACCTTTTGAACTTGCCACACGTGAAGTCAGTTCAGACACTGCCTGCCTGAGTCAGGTCATTCCCCTCATCAGGCTTTTGCAGCAGAAGCTGTAGGCATTGAAGGAGGAGCTAAAAGGGAGCGATTCCGCTAGGCATGTGGGACTTGTGGATGGAGCCCTTAATTCGCTTAACAAGGATTCACGGGTGGTCAATCTGTTGAAATCAGAGCACTACATTTTGGCCACCGTGCTCGATCCTAGATTTAAAACCTACCTTGGATCTCTCTTTCCGGCAGACACAAGTCTGCTGGGGTTCAAAGACCTGCTGGTGACAAAATTGTCAAGTCAAGCGGAACGCGACCTGTCAACATCTCCTCCTTCACATTCTCCCGCAACTGGGGGTGCGAGGAAAAGGCTCAGAATTCCGAGCCCACCCGCTGGCGGTGATGCAGGGCAGTCTGGAGCGACTGCTGATGCTGACATCTGGTCCAGACTGAAGGACCTGACAACGATTACGGACATGTCGTCTACTGTCACTGCATATGATTCTCTCCCCATTGAAAGAATGGTGGAGGATTATATGAGTGACCGCATCCAAGTAGGCACGTCAGACAGTCCGTACTTATACTGGCAGGAAAAAGAGGCAATTTGGAGGCCCTTGCACAAACTGGCTTTATTCTACCTAAGTTGCCCTCCCACAAGTGTGTACTCCGAAAGAGTGTTTAGTGCCGCCGCTCACCTTGTCAGCAATCGGCGTACGAGGTTACTTCCAGAAAATGTGGAGAAGATGATGTTCATTAAAATGAATTATAATCAATTCCTCCGTGGAGACATTGACCAGCAGCCTCCACAAAGTACACAGGGAGCTGAGATGGTGGATTCCAGTGGGGACGAATTGATAATCTGTGAGGAGCGGGATGTACACGGTGATATATCGGAGGATGATGATGAGGTGGACATCTTGCCTCTGTAGAGCCAGTTTGTGCAAGGAGAGATTAATTGCTTCTTTTTCGGTGGGGGTCCAAACCAACCCGTCATTTCAGTCACAGTCGTGTGGCAGACCCTGTCACTGAAATGATGGGTTGGTTAAAGTGTGCATGTCCTGTTTATACAACATAAGGGTGGGTGGGAGGGCCCAAGGACAATTCCATCTTGCACCTCTTTTTTCTTAAATTTTTCTTTGCATCATGTGCTGTTTGGGGGGTGTTTTTTGGAAGGGCCATCCTGCGTGACACTGCAGTGCCACTCCTAGATGGGCCAGGTGTTTGTGTCGGCCACTAGGGTCGCTTATCTTACTCACACAGCTACCTCATTGCGCCTCTTTTTTTCTTTGCGTCATGTGCTGTTTGGGGAGTGTTTTTTGGAAGGGCCATCCTGCGTGACACTGCAGTGACACTCCTAGATGGGCCCGGTGTTTGTGTCGGCCACTAGGGTCGCTTATCTTACTCACACAGCTACCTCATTGCGCCTCTTTTTTTCTTTGCGTCATGTGCTGTTTGGGGAGTGTTTTTTGGAAGGGCCATCCTGCGTGACACTGCAGTGCCACTCCTAGATGGGCCCGGTGTTTGTGTCGGCCACTAGGGTCGCTTATCTTACTCACACAGCTACCTCATTGCGCCTCTTTTTTTCTTTGCGTCATGTGCTGTTTGGGGAGTGTTTTTTGGAAGGGCCATCCTGCGTGACACTGCAGTGCCACTCCTAGATGGGCCAGGTGTTTGTGTCGGCCACTAGGGTCGCTTATCTTACTCACACAGCTACCTCATTGCGCCTCTTTTTTTCTTTGCGTCATGTGCTGTTTGGGGAGTGTTTTTTGGAAGGGCCATCCTGCGTGACACTGCAGTGCCACTCCTAGATGGTCCCGGTGTTTGTGTCGGCCACTAGGGTCGCTTATCTTATTCACACAGCTACCTCGGTGCAAATTTTAGGACTAAAAATAATATTGTGAGGTGTGAGGTATTCAGAATAGACTGAAAATGAGTGGAAATGATGGTTTTTGAGGTTAATAATACTTTGGGATCAAAATGACCCCCAAATTCTATGATTTAAGCTGTTTTTTAGGGTTTTTTGAAAAAAACACCCGAATCCAAAACACACCCGAATCCGACAAAAAAAATTCGGTGAGGTTTTGCCAAAACGCGGTCGAACCCAAAACACGGCCGCGGAACCGAACCCAAAACCAAAACACAAAACCCGAAAAATTTCAAGTGCACATCTCTAGTAATTTTACACATGAACTTCCAAAAAAATACGAATTGCCTCATCACTGCCGTGTTTTTGGCTTAGTAAATTACCGAGATGACACTTTGAAGAAAAAACGGCATCTCTGTCAAAATCGGGACCTTAGTAAATATACCCCATTATGTTATTTTTAATTGTATTATTACCATTATATCACATATATACATTTTTCTACTCCGTTGACATTCAGTTGCCTTAAGGGTTTGCTCTGTTACTATCTTCCATGTTTTCCTGTTTAATATTTTTCTTTTTACATTCTATAGATGGTTAGAACATTTTGTTTATTATTTCTGGTAGTCTTTCCTTTGGCCTATTGAACCTTGACATTAGGGAACACTATTTTAAAGTAGAGATGAATGCACCCAAACTTTGCATTTCAAGTCCGGCTCGAGACTTCCTGCCTTACTCCGATCACAAAGCGAGGCAAAACGTCATCATCCCACTTTTGTATTCTCACGGGTTTTGGATTCTATAAAGGTCCCCGGTGATTGGTGCCATCTTCATCCGGCTGTGGAGAGTGTACAGGATGGACGTGTCCATCTCAGTACTGTGTAGTCTGGTGTGGGGCAGGTGCTCTGTCTGCTGTATCTGAAAAAGGGGTGCTCTGTCTGCTGTATCTGAAAGGGATGCTCTGCTGTATCAGTCCAGGCGGGGTGCTCTGTCTGCTTAATCTGAAAGGGGTGCTGTGTCTGCTGTATCTGAAAAAGGGGTGCTCTGTCTGTTATAGCTAAAAAAGGGGCGCTCTCTTCTGTATCTGAAAAAGGGGTGCACTCTGCTGTATCTGAAAAAGGGGTGCTCTGTGTCTGCTGTATCTGAAAAAGGGGTTCTGTCTTCTGAATCTGAAAATGGGGTGCTCTATCTACTGTATCTGAAAGGGGTGCTCTACTGTATCAGTCCAGGCAGGGTGCTCTGTCTGTCTGTCTGTCTGTCTGTCTGTCTTTCTGCTGTATCTGTGCTTTGTCTGTTGTATCTGGAAGGGGTGCTCTGTCTGCTGTATCTGATAAAGGGGAGATCTGTCTGCTGTATCCGAAAGGGGTGCTCTGCTGTATCAGTCCAGATGGGGTGCTCTGTCTGCTGTATCTGAAAGGGGTGCTCTGCTGTATCAGTCCAGATGGGGTGCTCTGTCTGTTGTATCTGAAAGGGGTGCTCTGTCTGCTGTATCTGAAAGGGGTGCTCTGTCTGCTGTATCTGAAAGGGGTGCTCTGTCTGCTGTATCTGAAAGGGGTGCTCTGTCTGCTGTATCTGAAAGGGGTGCTCTGTCTGCTGTATCTGAAAGGGGTGCTTTGTTTGCTGTATCTGAAAAAGGGGTGCTTTGTCTGCTATATCTAAAAGGGGTGCTCTGTGCGTCCATCCTGGGGCTCTGCACAAGTGGAAAATTAAATTTAAAAAAGCAAAAAACAAAAACCCTAAAAATATAATTATTTTAAAAAAAAATGTGTTTGTGCTGTACCCCAGTGTACTATACAAATTTTATCTTCATTTCATAAGTACTGGGTCAGACTGCAGTATATTATTATTTCATACTCATACATGTATTGTGCCACACTCATGGTGAAGGTCAACAGCAATGTTTGATTACTATTTCTGACATACACATGTATTGTGTGATGCTGTGGGTGAAGGTGGTACCACAGTAATATATTTTATTCCTTACTCATACACGTATTATGCGACACTGTTGTTGAAATTAAACCAAAGTGTTTAATTACAATTCAAGGTAGGTGGGAGGGCCCAAGGACAATTCCATCTTGCACCTCTTTTCCTTGTATTATGTGCTGTTTGGAGCATTGCGGACTCTCTACTTGTGTAGATGACAAACATTTGTATAGTTTATTAAACTGCTACCCTGTCTGCCACTGCAGTGCCATTCTGTTCCCTAGATGTGCCATGTTGGAAGTTTAAGTGCCATATGTTTGTGCCGCACACTGCTATCATTTAGTTTAGTCATCCAGCTACCTCAGTGCAACCTTATGGCCTAAACTGGATGAAAACAATATTATGAGCTGTGAGGTGGTCAAAATTGAGTAGAAATTAGTGGAAATTAATGTTATTGATGTTAATAATACTGTAGGAACTGTTGGAGTATAGTGCACTCAGTACCTTGTCTTCCTGTGTATACATTACACTGGGTGCACATCCTCTAGTGTTTACCCACTAGTTCTGGAGCATCAGGGAGGCGGAGACTGATGACAGTTCATCCTGCAGTGGAGTGAGATGACAGTTCCTCCTGCAGTGGAGAGAGACGGTTCCTCCTGTAGCGTGTGTCGCACTGCCTGAGCGGGATGGAGAGCAGTGGGCGGGGTGTGCTCATTACCACATCTGCATGACGTATATCAATAAGTACCATGCTTTCACTGTACCAACATGTTATATATATATGAGGGAGTTACTGCTGCTGCAGAACATCTTCCGCGTTAACAAGAGTTGTCTTTGTATGTTAATAAACCAGCATTCTGGTTAACTATCAATTGTGTGGATTGACATTCACTATCAAACACTGCAACACTCTGCCAACAGGAAATAAAACAGGCCAAAATTCTGTGAGTTTAGCTGATTTTAAGATTTATAAAAAAATAGTTCCAAAACAAATACAGATCCAAAACTCGCAAGAGAGGTTTTGGCAAAACAAATACAGATCCAAAACAAGAACCCAAAACTTGAGATTTGGGCCAGCGCAAATCACTATTTTAAAGTAGTTGTCTTTGTTTTCCAGGGATGGGGATGGTGGGGTTAGGTAGTTTAGTGGGTATCCATTCAGATGGTCGACCATGTTATGGTCGACAGTCATTAGGTGGACCACTATTGGTCGACATTGACATGGTCGACATGGACACATGGTCGACGCATGAAAATGGTCGCCACATGAAAGGTCGACACATGAAAAGGTCGACATGAGTTGTTGTTTTTTTCGTTTTTTTTCTTTTGGGGAACTTTTCCATACTTTACGATCCATGTGGACTACGATTGGAACGGTAATCTGTGCCAAGCGAAGCGGTAGCGGAGCGAAGGCACCATGCCCGAAGCATGGTGAGCGAAGCGGTGCACTAATTGGTGTTCCCAGTCACTTTACGCAAAAAACGACACCAAAAAAAGTTTAAAAAACACATGTCGACCTTTTCATGTGTCGACCATTTTCATGTGTCGACCATGTGTCCATGTCGACCATGTCAATGTCGACCAATAGTGGTCGACCTAATGACTGTCGACCATAACATGGTCGACCATTCATACCGGAACCAGTTTAGTGTAGTTGGGGGGTTCTGCCTCACTGGTTTTGGTTTTGGATCCAGATGTTTGTTTGTTTTTAAAAATTTCTCAAACCAGCTAAGTTCATGTTATTTTTGCAATCCAAACTGAATCCAAAACCCAAAATTTGGATTCAAAATCTGAATTCTGAACCATGGGAAGATCCAAACCGGGACTCGATTTAGATCATCTCTGAAAAAAACAGACAAGGTTTTGGTTCAGTTTGGATCCACAAAATTCGGGTGGGTTTGTATTTCTGGAGAACTTAACTGCACATCTCTACTTACTACCTATCATATTGCAGAAATGTGCCTTGACAGTGCCTTTAGTAGATGTTAGTCATAATACCCTATTTGTATACAACATAATAATATATCATATAAGATTTAAAGTTTAGTTGAAATGCTGGAAAACTGAGTTCCTACAAGCGGTAGGAGTTAATATGCAATTAGCCATACAAAAGATGCTAGATTGTGCTGATATTAGTCATCACCATGTACATCATGTACAGTATTGTTGCTTCAGCTCTACAGAACCCATATCTAATTGAGTGACCATTATATGAGCATGCACTTTCTGTACTCTATTTGTGCTCAAATGCCCCTGTCCACCTTTCCAGTTATAAGGTGATACTAATAAACTATAAATAAAAATCTACATACAGTACAGTATGGATATATGCATATGTATTTTTGGTGTACATGTGCAGTATACATATATATATATATATATATATATATATATATTATTTTTTTTTTTTTTTTTTGCTGAAATAATTGACATCCATTCAATTCAAAATGATGACGATGATGTTTAAAATCCCTTCCAACACTCATCTCCAGCACCATCCATTGTTCAATCCTCTTGACTGCTGTAGCCTTTTAAGCTTAATAAATGTTTTTATTTTTGCTGAAGGCAAATGGTTAATAGTCATAAATAAGTAATTATCAGTGTCTTATGGGGTTTTTTTTTAGTGGATGGGGTCAGAGTTGGCTTATCCTAAAGGTAAGAGAACAACATGAGCCTATTTTTTGTCTGTATCTATTTATCTATCTAGAGGGAAGTGATAAATAGGTACTTTCATTGGAAATGAACATGACCTTTTCTAATGTTTGTGCATCTTTGGTGCACAGACCTGAAAAGTGGATCTTACAGATATGAGCCCTATTAGTTACATTAATGTATGTATTGCAGGGCATGAACTCTTGTCAATTAGATTCCTTATGAAATGATTTAATTTTGGGATTTTATGGAAAGGAGAAACAAAATATATCTGCACAAAGCATGATACTGTATGCTTGAGGAAAGCAAGAAATGATACATGTACTGTATATGTAATTTATAATAATTTAGAAAGGAGGTGTTTAGAAATATAATAGTAAAATGATTCACACTTTATGACTTTTCTGTAAATTTTGTGGCAGGGATGTAATAGCCTCTCATTTAGCACATTTCCGGTTATTTTCTAGCAATTCCCAAATCACCATGGCCAGAAACCTACCATTTTAATACATAAATCACTGCATCACCATCCTGATTTCTACAGTGTTCAAGGTATAAATTGCCAGATATAACAGGGTGAATGTTTCAAATGAAATGAAAATGAGCCAGAAAAATAACTGCAAAACAATGGCCCTCATTCCGAGTTGTTCGCTCGGTATTTTTCATCGCATCGCAGTGAGAATTCTCTTAGTGCGCATGCGTAATGTTCGCACTGCGCATGCGCCAAGTAACTTTACTAAGAAGAAAGTATTTTTACTCACGGCTTTTTCATCGCTCCGGCGATCGCATTGTGATTGACAGGAAATGGGTGTTACTGGGCGGATGTACGGCGTTTTAGGGGCGTGTGGCTGGAAACGCTACCGTTTCCGGAAAAAACGCAGGCGTGTCCGGAGAAACGGTGGGAGTGCTTGGGCGAACGCTGGGTGTGTTTATGACGTCAGCCGGGACCGAAAAGCACTGAACTGATCGCACAGGCAGAGTAAGTCTGGAGTTACTCTAAAACTGCTAACTCGTTTTTGATCGCAATATTGCGCATACATCGGTCGCACATTTAAGAAGTTTAGATTCACTCCCAGTAGGCGGCGGCTTAGCGTGTGTAACTCTGCTGAAATCGCCTTGCGAGCGAACAACTCGGAATGAGGGCCAATATACAGTAGGTGCCTCTAGCTGGTGAGAAAGAATGAAAAACTTGTTTCTCTTCAAAAGTTGCACTAGCACTCAAAGCCAAGATTGGCAGTACCAAAATTGTGGAGACAAACAACACATAGTCCCTCCTGAAAAAAACAACTACCAGCATTAGGCTTTGACAACCTTAGAAAAAAATCCTTTATTGAAATATAAATGCCTCCACACATTCCTTATTTTCCAATTTATTTGTCACCTACAGTACTGTTATTCCAAATGGGGAAGGTCCTACAAGCCCCAGATTCCCCTTACACTTTAGGTATTGCATGGCTTGCTCCGACATTTCACCTGCATAATAAAGTAATTGTTTCCGATGTTTTATTGATTTTATTATCCCACAACCTCAGGACGAGTGTTTGTGAAGACACACAGCTGAGTTTATCACAGGAAAAGGGCTTACTTTTTTCTTGCTGGCTCATGTCCCATAAGGAGTACTGTACAGTCTGAGACTGTCTGACATTATAGCATGAGGTTTCCCTGCTATGGTGATAGCCAGCCAAAGCCTAGTGCTGGTAACTTTTTTTTTTTTTTTTTTTGGGGGGGGGGGGGGGTAGGGGTGTATGCTATTTGATGGTCCCCTGAATTTTGACATAGCTTTGGCCTTGGGCACTAGTACTGTTGACAACTTTCTTTGGGGAGTGAGAAGGAAAGGGGGCAATTTAGGACACATTATTTATGTGTATATATATATATATATATATATATATATATATATATATAGTACACCAAATGGTCACTATGCACAAGGTCGACGAAATTATTGGATATGTGTACCCTCACATGTTCGCTTTGCTCACCGTGCTTCGGGAAAGGTGCCTCGCTCCACTACCACTGCATTTGGCACAGGTTACTATTCCCAATCATAGTCCATGTGGATGGTAAATGATCATTGTTTCAACACTTTACTTGTGCATTTTCATTAGGATACGTCAGGTATGCATACTAGGTCTGTAGGAATCATTATCATAGGTCTGTAATGTTATAGCAGAGCCACATATTATTTGTAAGAACCAGATATGACAGATGTGTAGTAAAACCATTGAAATTATTTAATGTCTTGTATTGTAGAGTGTTATTTATGCTATTGTGAGATTGTGTTGTAAGTCTATATTACCATTATTATTATTTTGTACAATAAATTATCTCTAATCCAATAATATTCTGAAAGGCCCTACATCTGTTCCAAATTGATCCACATTAAGCAACCTTACTAGGTCCATGATCATTTAAATCTGATATTTACTAAATTGTACTTTGCTGTGTCTGCAGGAGGCCATCCCTTGCCTTTGTAATATTGTGTGGATAAAGGGCATGACAAGTGTACTGGTAAATACTGCCCCAAACAGGTAATACCAGACCCATACCATCCATCTTAATTGTAACATCTTTAGTGATATTTGAGGTACCACACCAATATATGACTGAAATGTATTAGGAATATAAGCATCCAAAAGAAAGGGACAAATTCAAACATATTTCCTTGGCAGTTTTAAAGCTCCCGGATATATTATTTATTTATTACCAGTTATTTATATAGCGCACACATATTCCGCAGTGCTGTACAGAGAATATTTGACCATTCACATCGGTCCCTGCCCCAGTGGAGCTTATAATCTATATTCCCTACCACATGTACACGAGCACACATTAACATAGAAACATAGAAACATAGAAACATAGAATTTGACGGCAGATAAGAACCACTTGGCCCATCTAGTCTGCCCCTTTTTTATTTTATCCTTTAGGCAATCTCAACCCTTTTTTAACCTTAATTCTTTGTAAGGATATTCATATGCCTGTCCCAAGCATGTTTAAATTGCCCTACAGTCTTAGCCTCTACCACCTCTGATGGGAGGCTATTCCACTTATCCACTACCCTTTCTGTGAAGTAATTTTTCCTTAAATTTACCCTGAACCTCCCCCCCTCCAGTCTCAATGTATGCCCTCGAGTTCTAATACTTCTTTTCCTTTGAAGAATGTTTCCCTCCTGAACTTTGTTAAGACCCTTGATATATTTGAAAGTTTCTATCATGTCCCCCCTTTCCCTTCTCTCCTCCAAACTATACATGTTAAGATCTTTTAGCCTTTCCGGGTAAGTTTTGTGATGTAGGCCATGCACCATTTTAGTTGCCCTTCTTTGTACACTCTCTAATGTATTTATATCCTTCTGGAGATAGGGTCTCCAGAACTGGACACAGTATTCCAGATGGGGCCGTACCAATGACCTATACAGTGGCATTATCACTTCTTTTTTCCTGCTACTGATTCCTCTCCCTATGCAACCAAGCATCTGACTTGCCTTTCTCATTGCTTTGTTGCATTGCTTTCCTGCCTTCAAGTCACTTGAAATAGTGACTCCTAAATCTCTTTCCTCCTCAGTAGTTTCCATTATAGTACCCTTGATACTATACTTAGCCTTTGGGTTTTTGAGACCCAAGTGCATGATTTTGCATTTTTTAGCATTAAACTGTAGTTGCCACGTTCTTGACCATTTCTCAAGCCTACCTAGGTCATTAATCATTTGTTTGACCCCTCCCATATTCATAGTAGGGTTAATTTGTGTTGGGATCCAATTGACCTACCAGTATATTTTTGGATTGTGGGAGGAAACCAGAATACCCGGAGGAAAACCACGCAAGTATGGGGAGAATATACAAACTCTGCACAGGTAGAGCCATGGTGGGAATCAAACCCATGACCGCAGTGCAGTGAGGCAGTAATGCTAACCATTACACCATCCGTACTGCCCCATATACTAAAGGACACGCTGCTGAACAAAGTCTGCTTTTTAAAATGCTCAATTTTTTTAATACATTAAGAATGCATAGTGTGAAATTCATCAAAATCTACAGTTTGTGGTAGATAGCATCAGGACTGGTTCACTAGGGGAAGCATCAAATTTTACCAGCCGTTACTTGGTGGTTTTGGCCAAATCACATTCAATTTAGGGGTGTTAAACTATCATGCATTGCCAGTGAATAGAGATTCATCCTCCAAACTGCAGGATAAAAAAATATTCTTACACTTTGGTTGTGAGAACGACTGAGGATGAGTGGCAATAAAAGAAAAAACTGTGTACTAAATTGCTCCCAGAGATCCACACAGATCATGACCATAGTGTATGATTATTTATTGAGGTGCTTACAAATCTTAAGTGGATATATCTTTTCCTGAGGTGTTAATCCTCCAGCCAAGGTTCACACCAGGTATGTCAAACTGTAGTGTGGACCCCATCAGGGATTTCATTAGACATTCCAGAGTCCTGAGGTTTGTTAATTCTGGATGGGTAGTGTCCAGGATATGCCACAATGAGGCAGCAGTGATGTCACTGCCAGTCCTTTCTGCCACTCCTCCTTCAGTCTGCCCCACATCCCAATGGAATGTTCCTTCCAGCCATGGGCACCAGTGGTGAAGGCATGAGGTGGCTCTGTCATTCATAAGCGCAGGAGGGGGCTCTGGGGAAACATAATGTAAAGGCATGAGAATGCACAGGGCGTGAGGGAGCTCTGGGTAGACTTAAGGATATGACATATAATTGAGCACGAGAAGCTCTGAGGCAAATATGGGTGCATGAGGGTCAAGGGTTAAAGTGGTCTGGAACAGGGCAGAAATGTGTTCCACCACTTCTAATTGGATACTTAACCAGTTTCGCCTCTGCCTACTCACATTTCCCGGCCACAGCAACTAGGAAACATTGGGTCCTGGCTGCTGTTCAGCTTAAAGTCCTGGCTGACAGAACATATGTCAATCAAAAGAAGTAGTGGCTTTTTTTAAAAGGGGTTAGATGGAGTGAAAGGCACAGGGAGTGAGATGATGTGAGAGGTGCAGGTACTGAGATAGAGTGAGAGACATAGGGGTTGAGATGGAGTGAGAAGAGCAGTGGTGAGATGGGGAAATGGGACGGGGCAGGCGATGAGATGGGGGAGTGAGAGGCGCAGGAGGTGCGATAAAGGCAGGGGCTGAAAGGCTAGCAGGGAGTGAGAGGTGTAGGATGCAAGTAAAGGAGAGAAAGACGCAGGTGATCAAATGCAAGGTGAGAGTATAAAGTGAGTAAGAGGGTTACCTAGGATGAAGATATGGACATATGAGGAGAGTGACAGACAAAGGAAACAGATAAGAAAGCAGAGGGGACACATGAAAGACATAAGAGGCGAGCAAAGGTTCAACATATCCTGCACCGCATCTAAAATTAAACAAATATCAAAATCCCTAAAGCTTCGGAGGAGCACTACTGTGGGCACTGTTTGTAAGGGGCACTATTGTGTGCATTGTTTCCTTGTGAGACCACACCCCTTTTTGTGATGTGGGGGAGGGGGAGTGGCTGGAAAAATTAATTCCACCACCTCTCCAGGACAACTTTAAGCCCTGATGAGGAGGCTCTAAGGATAGATTAAAAAAAAATTCAGCAGAGGACTTCCGGTTCCGTCATGGGAGAGTGAGCAGCTTCTCCCTGTAGCTCCACTCCCCACGTTGCTTCGACCAGCTCTAACCCTGTCAGCCTCTGTGAGACACCGCTCCCGGTCCCCCTGCAGACCGGGCAACGACATGGACTAGTTCCTGGGCCCCCCGCCTCCCGCAAAACAACCTCCGGCACCGCAGCAGCAACACCATGAGAAGCGGCGTGGCAAGCACAACATGGCGCCCAGCGCGGACGCTGGTCCGGGGACGCCAGCAGCAAAGAAACCTATCTCTGCTACGGAGGGGATCAAAGGTATGTCAGACGGCAACCAGACGGCTTCCCTTACGTACGAGGAACTTACTAAGGCTATGCAAGCCACTATGGCGCCATTACTACAGAAAGCTGTCGCGGACATTACCACGCAGATCTCCCGCTTGTCTGACTGCATAACGGGGGCTGAAGAGAACACTAGCCAGAACATGGATGATATCCATACATTACAAAAGTCAGTTAAAGAATTATTATTAGATAACAAACGCATGTCTGACAAGTTGGACAATATTGAAAACAGGACACGACGTAATAACCTACGTATCACCGGACTCCCTGAGTCCATCAAAGGGACGCAGTTGGAATTTTTTGTCCGTCACACACTTCCTAAACTACTACATGTTGAATCAGAGTGCTCTGATATAGTGATTGAAAGGGTACACAGGATGGGAGAGGTGACACTTGCCTCAGCACACAATCGAGGGTTGTCATCTTTAAAACTCTGAATTTCCTGCATAAACAGGTGCTTTGGTCTGCCTCTAGAAAACACAACCCTCTTATCTGGGAATCCCACACCCTACGGCTGTTTCAGGACTTTTCTGTGGAACTTTCCAGAGCGCGGCGTTCCTTTTCAACAGTGTGCACTACGCTGATACAAACAAACCGCAAGTTTCATATGCTGTTCCCGGCCAAACTCAGAATCTTCACAGCGTCAGGCTTTGCTGACTTTTCCAACGCAGCGGATGATGCAGCTTATCTCAAGGAAGAGTCTGAGGAGATAGGGACAGATCCTATTGCAGAAGCTGATGATATGGCTGTGTGAGACTCCTGTGGCCCTATTACCTGGAAATTGACTTTAGCTTCTTATTGGTAACCCTGCAATGATGCATATGCCGTGCGTTTAGTCTTACATCTGACAAATGTTTTATCCTGTCTGACAAATACCTTTTTAATGTGCATTCCAAATTTTATAAGTTTGGGAATAAAGTTGGGAGGCTCCTAACGAATCTGCTACAAGGGTCTAGACCACGTACGGTTGTCCACCCTTTGATACGTCCAGACGGCTCCAAGACCGACTCTGATTCTCAGATAGTCGAGACTATGAAATGTTTCTACCAGTCTCTGTACTCAGCCCCGAGATTGGTTCCAGAGGAGTCATTAGGGAACTCTACCTCCTTAACCCCCTCTCCTCCTTCTCCCTCTTCTGCACCCCCTACCTCTTCTCTTTCTTCTTCCTATTGGGATTCCCTGACCTTACCGCAAGTACCAGAAACGTTAATGGTCAACCTGTTAAACCCCATTACCCCTGAGGAGATCTCTTGGGCTATCGGAATGTTGAAATTAGCCTCGGCGCCCGGCCCTGATGGATTCTCAAATGAATTTTATAAAATATTGTCTCCACAGATAGCAAGGCCGCTGGCGGACACTTTCAACTTTATGATTGACCAACAATCTCTACCTCTGTACTTTTCGGACGCTATTATAAAGGTCATCCCCAAATCTGGGCGAGACCTTAGCCTCCCTGGTTCATATAGGCCAATCTCTCTGCTAAATGTTAATTACAAAATATTGACAAAAATATTGGCAGAGAGATTGAAGCCTATATTGCCTCTCTTGATCAACTCAGACCAGACAGGATTTATCACCGGCAGACATTCTGTAGTGAATGTGCGGAGAGTGTTAGCGGCCATTCAGCAAACTTCTTCGCTGTCTGGCGCTTTTTCTCCTAACATGGTGATTACGTTAGACGCAGAAAAAGCTTTTGATTTAGTTTTATGGCCCCATCTTTTTCAAACTCTACATAATTTTGGTTTCCCCCCTCATTTTATACAGATAATTCGTACGTTATATGCCTCCCCCAAATCACTAGTATCATGCAATGGCCTTTTATCTTCCCCTTTCCTACTTCACAGAGGCACACGCCAAGGATGTCCTTTATCCCCTCTCCTCTTTGCTCTAGCTGTTGAACCTCTTGCTGTTGCTATACGTAGCTCCCCTCTCATACATGGAATTCGCATACATTCTCTCGAACTGAAGATAGCTCTATTTGCTGACGATACACTTATTTTCCTCTCCAAACCCTCGCAATCTTTACCGGCCCTGCTTCACCTTCTTGACTCCTTTGGAACTCTCTCGGGGTTCAAAGTCAACTTGACAAAATCTGAAATAATGCTGCTTGGGGGAGCCGGCCCAGACTTCATTGGCAAACACGATATCCCTTTTAGATTAGCTTCCTCCCATTTCTCCTATCTGGGTGTCCAAATTTCTTCAGATCTAACTAAACTATACTCCCTAAATTATTCCCCCATTATATCCAAAATAGCAACTAAACTGGAATCATGGAAGGAATTGCCGGTCTCTTTACTAGGCAGACTTGCCATAATCCAGTTGATCATCTTCCTGAAGCTTTACTACTGTATGCAGATGATTCCATTGGCATTACACAAATCAGATATTGCTAGGGTGGAAAGTTTGTTTTCGAAATTCATATGGCAAGGCAAAAGGCCCAGGATTGATAAGATTAAACTCATCACTCCACGGGCAAATGGGGGAATGGGATACCCAGATTTACATAATTATTCTCTAGCTACCTTTTTTAGATATATTAGTGACTGGATTTTGAATAATTCCACCTATACAGATTCTACCCTGGACCAAGCTATTTTTTACCCATATTCCCCTGGAGCCCTGATTCAGACTAAATTGTCAAATATCGCTACCCAAATAAAATCACATATTTTATTTAGAGACACATACGCTGCTTGGGTCACTTTGAACAAAACCTGCCGTAGAAATCCCTACATATCTCATTTCCTCCCCTTATGGGGTAATCCTTCCTTTCCCCCGTCCTTGACCAACTCGCTGTTCCACTACTGGAAATCTAGAGGGCTCGATACCTCCTACAAGGTTTTTGATCCCGGAGGAACTATTTTCCCATTTTCAGACCTTTCCAAACGCTTTGAACTGCCTTGCACTCACAGATTTATGTATTTTCAAGCCAGTCATTATCTAAATAGTGTTAGAATAGACTGGGCTACTAGACATCCCACGCCAATTTTCCCCTCACACCTTATAAACATTGATATTCTACTAGAATTTCTGCTAAATAAAACCTACAAGGTAAAATACATGTATACAATACTTTTGAAAGCCTGTTGCAGCACTCACCCTCAATGGCTGACTTTGGTACATAAATGGGCATCAGATATCCCATCTGTTACTCAGATTAGTGATGTTTTATCCCTGCATGCTCTTTCACTTAAAACTTTACAGTCCAGCTATCTCCAAGAGGTGTATATCCGAACTCTTCATAGGGCTTATATAACACCAAGTCAAAGGCGCCACATGGTTATTGAGGAAAAAGGTTATTGTCTGAAATGCAGGACTATGATAGCAGATTATTCCCACTGCATGTGGAATTGCCATAAGTTGAAACGCTTTTGGTCCAAGATCATTGTTTATGTCAACTCACTTTTTCACACCAAGTTAACTTTTGATCCGCTTGCATGCATGGGGCTCAACTTTTCTGTTTGGATGGCACAGAAATTGGAGAGATCTGCCTTTCCCCTACTTATTACGATTATAACAGTGGCCAGGAAATGTATTTTGGCCCACTGGACTAAAGAATCGTCTCCCCAATTGGGTGCAGTGAAACAGAAACTTCTTCAAATATTGCACTTTGAGCGTAAATATGCTAGATTGGAAGCACAATCCGGTGTTCATACATTTTATCAAAAATGGCTGCCTTTTATTAATACCCTAGACGTGCACATGAAAAGCCATATTATGATACTGTTTGAACAAGTGCACCCTATACCTAATGCTTAATGAAGCCTTTTTGAACGACGGATTCAACGTCCTATTGTGGTCTTAATACTGTTTGCTCTTTACTGAAACCCGGGATTGCCAGTGTGCCAGATTGCTTTCTCTCCTTTCTTCCTTCTATTTTCTTTCTACTCTTTTTACTCTTAACCTACATCCCCTTAATTGTGTGTCAAGGTATAGTTCCCTTTTTGGGTTTTTCTCATTTCGTAGGTGACTTCATTGATATGTGTATAACTATGTTACTCCTTAATCTTGATTCCGATACACTAAAACCTTGCTGAGACACTCTCAGTCCGACCTAGCTCATTTTCTCCTATCGGATTATATTGAAAATATGAATATTATTGTTTGCTTAATATGTTTCCTATCTGATACTATACACCGCATGGACTGATATGTTTATGTCACCTTTATTTTGATGTTTGCCTGCTGTCTTTGTCTTTATATTTCTTAAAAATCTTTAATAAAAAATTATATTTAAAAAAAAAAATTCAGCAAAGAATTTGTATAAAGTAGCAGAGTAGAAAAGTTTAAGAAAAAACACAAAGAGTGGCTAATCTATAGAGTTAATGGCTTGCCAAATCGTGCCATATGGCTAGCCATTAGAATAGGTGTATGTTGAAATATCTGTAGGTGCATGATGAGGCTCTGGTTTCTTGTCTGGTGTATGAAGGACCATGAGGGGGCTCTTTATTAGGGTCAAGAAAAAGGATTGCGGTTTTGCTTAGTCCCCTGGCCACACTTTCTAGTCACAACCCCTGTCCAGGAATCCATCCTCCTTAACTTTTTCATGTTCTCCAATGTGGACCCAAGGAGGATGTGAGTTTGACCAGCCTGTTTTATACAGAACTGAGGCATACATGAAAAAATAATAAAGCTAAACCTCAAATCAGACAGCAGACCTGTGGGGTGACACTGCAGAGTAGGTTGAGACTGGCACAATTGCTTATCCTATAACTGCTGCAAGTACTCCATAAGCTAACATACTGTGTAGCAAAGAGGAGGTGGGGTCTGATTATGATTTGGAAATAAAGCAAGTAACTATGCACCTGGGAAAAACCATGCCGCACAGTAGGTGGGGCAGATGTAATGTGCACGGAGAGTTAAATTTGGGTGGGGGGGTGTCCAAACTGAAATATAAATTGCAGTGTAAAAGTAAAGAAGCCAGTATTTACCCTGCACAGAAACAATATAAATGTATTTGCTTCTGTTGCATTGCAACATGGTTTGTTCCAGATACAGTTACTTGCTTTTTTTGCTTTACTTCCAAATCAGAATCAGGCCCAGAGCACAGTTATGCCACAAGCAACTTTAAGTTCTAAATGTAATTTTTCATTTCACTTATTCTTGCTGTCATTGCATTCATCATGTGGCAATTTGTCATGTTCGCAGCATGGTGGCTCACAGATTATCAATGATGCCCCATAGCATTGCATCATGGATTCAATTGTGTGGAATTTGTATTTTCTGTCAATGTTTGGCCTCCTACCAGGGGTTTAAGAGAGGAAGGAGCCCATGTGCAGTCTCCATCTGGGCTCACTCCTCTCTAGTTCGCAGCGCAGTAGTCTCTGAGCAGTTGGGTCACTAGGACACCTTAACGCTGTGTCAGAGTCTTCTGCACATAAGCAGATCTCTGGTAAAATCGAGCAATGACCATTTTCCCAATGATTTTCCTATTGCACATGTGCAAAACGCCTTGCACCCATTATAAATATGGGTGTAGTATGAGTGGCCAGTGAGCAGGATCCCGGCGGCCAGCATACCGGCGCTGGGATCCCAATCGCCGGCATGCCAGCAGTGAGGCAAGCGCAATGAGCCCCGCTGTGGGCACGGTGGTGTGCCACGCTATTTATTCTCCCTCCAGGGGGGTCGTGGACCACCAAGAGGGAGAATAGTTGTTGGTATGCCGGGTGTCAGGATTCTGGCGTTGGTATACTGAGTGCCGGGATCCCAACAGGCGGCATACTGAATGCCACCCATAGATACACTCCAGTTTCCTACAAGCTGTATAGATACTATACTATTTTTACAAAGTAACCAAGCATTAGTTCAAGGAAGATAGAGAGGATTAAACAAAATACTGTATACCTCTGAAGCATGGATTGGGATGATCGCAACACTGCAATTGTCATCTTCCAGCCTAAACATAACATAACAAAAGTCTGTTCTTATTTTTACTATTACATACTGTGTATTTGAACTCTTCTCAGAACTACATATAAAGATATTACTTGGTACCGTAATAAGCACAGCTGACTGTCAGGTTAATGAAAGTTATAGCTGTTATTTAGACCTATAAACATAACTTAAGCTGGGTCATTAAACTGTAGTTAACAAGTTATATACTGAGTAGTGTAAGATTTATAACACAGGTTGAATTCGATGGACATTTTGTCTTTTTTCAGCCTCATCTACTATGTTACTATGTAATAATCAGATTTGTCCAGAATGAAAGGCTTAAGAATATAATCACATTTCTGGATATTCCAATCTCCTGCTAAATACTACGATGTGCAACATTATTACAGATCTATCTATAAAGGGGATTGTGTCTCTATTATCTAAATTTTCTTCTACTTTTGTATTGCTTTTGTCATTCAGTCTAGGTTAATGAAGAAAAAAAAAGAAAATTTCTTTAAAATTAGCTCATATTTCACTTGCATCCTACTGTAGGTACCACAACTTACTGACAGTACCTTCTGGAACCTATTATGATATATAAATGGGCACCATCCTCAGGCTTCCGCAAGCAACCTAACCTCTTTAAAATCACCAGGTCCCAAAGTTTCCTACGCACGTGGGAAGAGCACATAAAGAAGTCCAGGGCACGTGTTCACCTCATGAGTGTACCTGGAAACCTAGACATGAGTTTACAGTATGTGTAAACCCTCAGTAAAATAGAAAAAAACTGTTCCCACAATATTTGCACAGCGGCCATAAGGAAATGGATTGCTTGAGCAAATGTTTTCCTACTTTGTTGAGTAAAAATATATGTAGAAGTGTTGTTGGGACCATAGATAATAAGAATGCTGTTGGCTATGGTTCCAAGAGAAAGATCTAGACTTTAGTTGTGTTGTTTAGACTGGGAGACATATGGAGCATATGTGATCTGTTCAATTCATCAACACTGTCTGTTTCTGTGAAGTGCATTAATGAACTGTTTTTATGCAGTATCTACTGATGGAAGTTAACATACCAATGTGTCTGCACAGCTGTCCAACAGAAATAGTGATTTTCAGATAATTAGCTCATTAGAAGCAATTATACAACTGGATCAGGAATAGATATCATTAACATTTCTTCTGTTTTGGATTTCTTCTTTTAACCACTTGTGCTAAACATATTGTGTTATGTACGTATGTATGCGAAAATTATTTATTTTTGTGCAACTGGGACTGCATTGCGCTAACAGGCTAAATACTGCCTAATTGCTTACTCAACACTTAAACAAACATTCACTTACTCTCCGCAGAACCCTCATAAATCCTACTGTACGCTGTAACCTATTGCTCAATTAACCTTCCAGTCAGCAGTGCTCATCAAATCATCATGTCCCCAGAGGGTTTGTCATATAATTTCATCGAGTCACCAATGCTTGTTATGGAAATATGCACTGGTAATGGAAAATGGCAATGCCATGGGGGCTAAGAAATATGCTTTCAAATAAATGGCTATTGTATTTTAAGATTGCCTGATGGTGCAGTTTCATAAAGCAACATATGTTGTGGATAGAGAATAAAATGGCTCATTAATAATGTGCCATTTCTGTTACAATATTCAATGAGTATGGTATAGAACTAGTTTTTATTATTTTAGGACACATAGATTTTATGCACATTTCTTGTAGTTTGCAACATTAAAAATGTGATGAAAAACTGATCAACCAGTGAATGTCACATATATAATAGCTTTTTGTTCCTTGTGGATTATTAGCTAGAAATATAGGATTGGGTGAATGGTTGCATTGGCGTAGCTGTGCAAAGAACTGAATGTAATGTGTAAAAAACATAATTTAGTTGAGGAACGTTTTCTCTGATGCACATCGAAGACTCAAGAGATAAAATGAAAAAAAATGCACATTATATTGCAACATCTTATTTTAGCTGGGTGCCACGTGTATGTTTCTTTCATCTAAGTGTGGGTGAAGGATTGCTGAAATGGCAGCATATATCTGTCCTTTCCCATTCTCGACTTGACTCAAATAGAGCAATGTGTATCTGCCAGCCAAAGCATAAAAGATGTTACAAGATATTGGGCCTCATTCAGAGGTGCATGAAATGTCTATGGCGTTTGCAGTGGGGTGATGTTTTGCTACTGTGCATGTGCCAAAACAGCAATGTGCAACCACCGCGATGGGCTAGAGAGGATTTATTCACAAAGTGAGTGACAAGTACCAAGCATTTGGGGGAGGGGGGTCGCTGGGGTATAGGGACCGTTTTCTTGGCGTGCCATAGTCATCCACTGCAGATGGCATCTTAGGTGAAACATTCATTCTGAGACAGCATAGAATTGCTCAGAAGTCCGATGGTGTGACCGATGTATGCTTGATGTTCCCAATGTTTTTGCTTTTGTACGTAAGCAGCAGATGAGAGACTCTAGCATTGGGAGTCTTTTTGTTAGTGGTTCCCAAATGCTTTCCAACAAGCCACCTCAACAGTCCAGGTTTTAAGGGCCTAATTCAGCATACCCTCTAACATTTTACACATAAAATCCGGTACAAATTAGGAAATGGGGTGTGGCCATGGGTAAAAGGGCATGGCCACACACCCTTTCCTATACTTTCAATGTTATTTTGGAAAGTCAAAAATCGGTACAAAGTCCTTTTTGGCAGGTACAGACCATAAAAAAAGGTACTGTACCTGCCAAAAAGGTACTGTTGGAGGGTATGATTCAGTCCTGATTGCTGTTGTACGAAATCGCACAGTGGCCGATTATCAAATGACTGCGCATGCGTACGGATCGTAATGTGTAGGTGCGAGGCCAAACTGTGAAAAAATCCTGCATCTTTATAGATCGATATGTGAACACAGGCTGATTGACAGGAAGTGGACATTTGGGGGTGGTGACTGGCCGTTTTCTGGGCGTGTCAGGAAAAATACAAGTGTTTTCAGGGCGGGTGTGTGACGTCAGCTGCGGCCCGATCAGCCTTTTCTTATTGCTCTGTAGGAGTAGGACCTGGGCTATGCACAGGCTGGAAAAAACATTTGATGGTGAGTGAGTTGCGAGCGGATTTGCAGCTGGCTGGCGTTTGTAAACTTTTCGCAGGGCCTACGCAGACTTGCACGGGGCATTTTCTCACTCTGTATGGGCGGCGACAGTCCGATCGCAAACCTCTGCAAATTTGCAGAGGTGCGATCAGGTCTGAATTAGGCCCATAATTAGTAGTGATGAGTGGGTTCGGTTCCTCGGAATCCGAACCCCCCCGAACTTCACCCATTTTACACGGTTCCGAGGCAGACTCGGATCTTCCCGCCTTGCTCGGTTAACCCGAGCGTGCCCAAACGTCATCATCCCGCTGTCGGATTCTCGCGAGATTCGTATTCTATATAAGGAGCCGAGCGTCGCCGCCATTTTCACTCGTGCATTGGAGATGATAGGGAGAGGACGTGCAGCGTTCTCTCAGTTTCTGTGTTCAGTGTGCTGCAAATATCTGTGCTCAGTGTGCTGCAAATATCTGTGCTCAGTGTGCTTGCAAATATCTGTGCTCAGTGTGCTGAAAATATCTACGTTCTCTGCCTGAAAAACGCTCCATATCTGTGCTGCATTGTAGTATATAGTAGGAGGACAGTGCAGAATTTTGCTGACCAGTGAACACCAGTATTATATAGCAGTACGGTACAGTAGTCCACTGCTCTACCTACCTCTGTGTCGTCAAGTATACTATCCATCCATACCTGTGGTGCATTTTAGTTGTGCGCAGTATATATAGTAGGAGGACAGTGCAGAATTTTGCTGACCACCAGTATATAATATATAGCAGTACGGTACAGTAGGCCACTGCTCTACCTACCTCTGTGTCGTCAAATATACTATCCATCCATACCTGTGGTGCATTTTAGTTGTGCGCAGTATATATAGTAGGAGGACAGTGCAGAATTTTGCTGACCACCAGTATATAATATAAAGCAGCACGGTACAGCAGTCCACTGCTCTACCTACCTCTGTGTCGTCAAGTATACTATCCATCCATACCTGTGGTGCATTTTAGTTGTGCGCAGTATACATAGTAGGAGGACAGTGCAGAATTTTGCTGACCACCAGTATATAATATATAGCAGTACGGTACAGTAGGCCACTGCTCTACCTACCTCTGTGTCGTCAAGTATACTATCCATCCATACCTGTGCTGCATTTTAGTTGTGTGCAGTATTATATAGTAGGAGGACAGTGCAGAATTTTGCTGACCACCAGTATATAATATATAGCAGTACGGTACAGTAGGCCACTGCTCTACCTACCTCTGTGTCGTCAAGTATACTATCCATCCATACCTGTGCTGCATTTTAGTTGTGCGCAGTATTATATAGTAGGAGGACAGTGCAGAATTTTGCTGACCACCAGTATATATATAGCAGTACGGTACAGTAGTCCATTGCTCTACCTCTGTGTCGTCAAGTATACTACAAAAGTTCAGTAAAATGACCTCAAAAATCAAAAATTAAAAGCATCTGATGAGAAGCGTAAACTTGCCAATATGCCATTTACAACACGGAGTGGCAAGGAACGGCTGAGGCCCTGACCTATGTTCATGGCTAGTGGTTCAGATTCACATGAGGATGGAAGCACTCATCCTCTCGCTAGAAAACTGCAGTGCCACTCCTAGGTGGGCCAGGTGTTTGTGTCGGCCACTTGGGTCGCTTAGCTTAGCCATCCAGCGACCTTGGTGCACCTCTTTTTTTCTTTGCATCATGTCCTATTTGGGGACTATTTTTTAAATCTGCCATCCTGTCTGACACTGCAGTGCCACTCCTAGATGGGCCAGGTGTTTGTGTCGGCCACTTGGGTCGCTTAGCTTAGCCACACAGATACCTCATTGCACCTCTTTTTTTCTTTGCATCATGTGCTGTTTGGGGACTATTTTTTAAATCGGCCATCCTGTCTGACACTGCAGTGCCACTCCTAGATGGGCCAGGTGTTTGTGTCGGCCACTTGGGTCGCTTAGCTTATCCATCCAGCGACCTTGGTGCACCTATTTTTTTTTTGCATCATGTGCTGTTTGGGGACTATTTTTTAAATCGGCCATCCTGTCTGACACTGCAGTGCCACTCCTAGATGGGCCAGGTGTTTGTGTCGGCCACTTGGGTCGCTTAGCTTAGCCATCCAGCGACCTCGGTGCACCTCTTTTTTTCTTTGCATCATGTGCTGTTTGGGGACTATTTTTTAAATCGGCCATCCTGTCTGACACTGCAGTGCCACTCCTAGATGGGCCAGGTGTTTGTGTCGGCCACTTGGGTCGCTTAGCTTAGCCACACAGCTACCTCATTGCACCTCTTTTTTTCTTTGCATCATGTGCTGTTTGGGGACTATTTTTTAAATCGGCCATCCTGTCTGACACTGCAGTGCCACTCCTAGATGGGCCAGGTGTTTGTGTCGGCCACTTGGGTCACTTTGCTTAGCCATCCAGCGACTTTGGTGCAAATTTTAAGTCTAAAAATAATATTGTGAGGTGTGAGGTGTTCAGAATAGACTGGAAATTAGTGGAAATTATGGTTATTGAGGTTAATAATACTATGGGATCAAAATGACCCCAAAATTCTATGATTTAAGCTGTTTTTGAGGGGTTTTTTTTAAAAATCACCCGAATCCGACAAAAAATTTTCAGGGAGGTTTTGCCAAAACGCGTCCGAATCCAAAACACGGCCACGGAACTGAATCCAAAACCAAAACACAAAATCCGAAAAATTTCCGGTGCACATCACTAATAATTAGTACCTCAGTCAGTTTTGATTATACCATCTGTGCACAAGCAGGGATACCCCTAAAACCTATACTCTTGGGATGAATAGAGGGCCACGTTTGAGAACCAATACTATATGCACAAGACCACATCTGAGTCATTAGCATATTTTTGAAGGTCCACTGAGTATGAAATCGCATCTGCATGCACCTCTGAATCAGCCCATTGTGAGTACCAGACAAAGTCCATTTGCACCTTCTTCTTTTTATTGGATTCCAAATATATGGTTCACATTTATTCCCAACAAGTTTTGGGAAAGTTTTAGGACAAAAGACAGTCCATATCAATGTTTCCCAATTATAACATCACTGAGCTCTTGGAAACAATAAAAGCAAGTCAATCGTCTAAAACACTATTCACACTTTGCCTAACTGAAAATTATTATTAATTAACATACAAGAAATTCTGTTTCTCATCACCAGGGGTGAATCTACTATGAAACTAATGAAGCGTAAGCTTCAGGGTCCCAATCCTGGAGGGTCCAAGCTGCACTTGTCTCGCTTGTGCATTTTAACACCACCTCACCTCTTGTTTTTATGTACCGCAGGAGTTGCTGGGATTTGTAGTCTATTTCTGTGATTTGCACTCTGCAAATAGACGGAAATTGCAGTTTAAAATGGATACACGTTTCATGCTATTTACAGAGTGCAAATCACATAGCTAGACTACAAATCCCAGCAGTTCCTGGGCCAATATTGCCCATTTGTTGCTGGCTGCAAAGGGGCCCCCATAACAGTTCAAGCTTTAGGGCCCCAAAACTGTAGGTCAACCTCTGTCCATCACTATGGTAACAAATATTCTGATGGAACTCACATGGTCCCACAAACACTTCAGGACATGTCACTATAGTAATTTACCGCAGCGATTAGGATACCCCCTTAATCTCATGGGCAGAGAACTTGAGTACAGCACAAGCTTGTTAACTTGTAAAATGTTGCAGTGACAAGTACACCAGCTGCAGAGCTTTCTGTAGTGAAGGTAAGCCAATAAGATGCGACTTAGAATTGTAGTCATGGAAACATGGAGTGGTCCTCTGTAACAGTATTGGTGAATATAGAAGCACTGTGGTGCCCGACATGGGGAGAACACTTAAGACATAGGAATTTGTACAATGTTCATATATTCTAATGGTATGCAGTGACATTATACAAATAAAGACAGCATTAAGAGGTTGATGGCATTATCGAGTTATAATGCTGGATATGTGGAAGTACATATCAGGGGTGGTGCAAGATATAATGGCATCATAGGCAAACTATTGGCCTACCACCCCTCGTGTCAAATACCCTGAGAAGTGACTGTATATACACACAGAGAGGGAAGGGGGTGACGACTACTGCTGCTGACTGCTCTGCATCACATATGTCTGACTATGACATGTCTGCACAGTAGCCTCAGCCAGACAGCAGCTGATAGTGAGGGGATGGCAGCCATGGCTTGTAGGTACCATTGCAGCCACCATTGTAAAGAAACATAAGGATATATCTTACTTTTTATAATGCTACCAGCCTCAGCGCTGCCCCCTCTGGCCCCTGGCACCCTTAAGCAGCTGCCTAAAGTAGTGTAAGTGTTGGGGCCCTGAGTTGTGTTGAGCATTGAAATTGGTTCTATAAGATGGACAGGATTTACTTTTTCCCTATTGTGTATACGTAAATGTATATCTGTATTTTTTAACACAGCACGCAGACAAATTAATTCTAAGCAGCAATAAGTACTGTATCAACATAGAACACATGCAAAGTACTGTATACATTTTATACTGCCCCATGGGTCATTCAACATCATGTACCCATCCTTTTGATAGAGTATACAGCAGTATTTTAGACATAATAATCCCTTTTACCGTCACACTGCAAATAATTATTACAACACAAGAAATAAACAAGCAGGGGAAGGGATGCTGTTAATTTGCCGGCTGTCAGGATCCCAGCTGTCGGAACACCGACGCCGGAATCGCAACACCTGTCACAATGCTGGAGCTGGAATTCTAAAGTGGTCAGGAGACTGATGTCAGAATCCTGACAGTCGGCATCCTGACCTATGGAACTATAGCGCCTGGGCAAGGCTTAGGTCCGGGGAAAGGTGTGTGTGTGTGGGGAAGGGGGGTTGGGGGGGTTAGTTTAGCTGTCCCCCAGGGAGGTTAGGGTTGGGCTGTAGGGGAAGACTCACAAATAGATCATCTCTATTGAGTATATCTGTGAAAATATGTTGATATATACTGTATGGGGGAACCTGCTTTATTCATCTGCATAGACATGAACAATATCAAGACCTTAGAAACAGGAGTAATTGAGTAATTATGATCACATACTTAGCTCAGATTGCAGTCGTATTTTTGCTGCCAAAAGATGAGTCTTTTTTGCAATTACAATCATGAATAATAAATCCACAAAAAAGCATTGGTGAAGTCACTGGCAAAATCATTACCAGACAGTCATAAAAGGGACATATGCTGTGTGATGTTTTTCTGTCTTAATTCCACATTAATGGATAATGGATGAACAAATAAATAGATGGACATAATGTAAATTTGCAGTATAATATGTATAGTACACTGTACATAGAAATGTATATGTTTTACCTTTGTGCTATACTGTAGTTTTTCATGCAGCAGAAACACCGTGAGGAAAAGCTGTGGTAGACAGATTGCTTGCTCTAGTAGGGAGAACATATCACTCACATACAAAACAGTTCTACATACTGTCCAAGCAGTTTATCCAAATTTCAGTTAGCCATAAACGCTGGGTACAAATAGAGTGGCCTATCATTTTTGTTGCACCCAGAATTCCTTGTTCTGTTCTACTAATGACTGATAATTATAATTTCCTATTAATGAATATCGCCACATTAAGAACTTATGTATTGGGCAATTTATCAAGTATGTAGTTTGTTAGGTTGACTTTTATAATATCAACGTGTATCAGCCAGGTCGACATGAGAATGACAAGATGGTCAAAATGTCAACATGAAGCCTGTCGACAGTGAACATATCGCCATTTATCATGTCTAGGTGAATGACATGTCAACATGATAGAATGTATACCTAATGTCCCTGGTGTTTCCCTTACCTGGTCTTCTTCTGGGTCCCGGCGGTCATGTACTCACTCAGCACATCCTGTGGAGAGTGGCAGGTCTGGTAATAATTGCTGTTGTGTAGGGTTTATAGGCTAGAATTCACACTAGTTGAATATATTTGAATGCAGTTATGGGCATTAGTCAATGTTTGAAGAAAAACACTATGGTGTCTTTAAGATAATAATTGCTAAATTACCACAAGATCATTTGACCAATTAAGTGATGATTGAATTGATTTACAATTGTTGAGTAGTTTCTTTAATTTGGGTGCAGGAAAGTAGGTTGTGCAATTTTTAAGGGAAAAACACTGTTGTTAGCAAAAAATGCAACATCAGAAACATGTACGCAAAAATTGTGTACATTTGTAATATGTACGCAATAATTGCGATTATTAGGATGGTTTTCGCAATATTTGCACATTTCACAAGGTCACCTTCTTTTTGTTAAATTAAATTAGTGTTGCAGTTTTTCCGTTTGGGCGTGCTTTCGCAATTTTGCTTTTGCTCGCAATTTTTGCTAATTTGTAAATTTTGCAATCCTTACTGAATTTGCCCCATAATACTTTGGGGGAGATGTACTAAGACTTGGAGAATGATAAAGTGGACAGAGATAAAGCACCAGCCAATCAGCTCCTAACTGCTATGTTATGTTGCTATGTTACGGACTGTGTTGATAACGTTAGGAGCTGATTTGCTGGTACTTTGTCTCTTTCTACGTTATAACTCTCTAAGGCTTAGTACATCTACCCCTTAGTCATCTTACTTGCACTAGCAGGAAGCTGACTGGACTATGGGTTTACTTTCTTTAAACATCTTTACATCTTTAAACAATGTTAGTAAACAACTCTTAGGGGGACAGGTATTAAGCAGTGATAAAAGTGGAGAAGTGAGCCAGTGGAGAAGTTGCCTATGGCAACCAATCAGCATTGACATAACATTTATAATTGGCATGCTATAAAAGTATACAGAGCTTCTCCACTGGCTCACTTCTCCACTTTTATCACTGCTTAGTACATCTCCTGATTAGTGCTGTATGTTCAATAGTGTATCAGCCCCAATGTGCTGTTTTTAAAAATTTTTACAAGTAATGTCATTGTGATGTTCACATGCTTTTAAAAAATTGATTATCCACTGTTTTATTGTTTGTATTTTTAGGTAACTACTTAAGTGCTAAGGACGATTCTAACCCATCCTCAGCATGTGTCACTGCTTCTGGGAAGTATAAAACATAGTTTAAAGGCCCCCACTAGTGCTTACTACCAGTCCACAATAATGTAATTGAGGGTCGATGCTCACCCTGCAATATATGCAACAAAATCATATGCACAGGGTATGGGGTTGGGGTAATGAAAGTCCCTATCTCCCCCATTTGTGCACCTACATACCTCATTCAAAATAATGTGCCCACTTAGACAGTGGTAAATATGATCATCACATAACACAGATACATGCGTAAACACTATAACAATCTACTGTACCACGTGATCTGTGATCATCAACTTTTCAATCCGGCTGCTGAAAAGACTGTGACTGGAGGAGCATCAGTAGATGTACTGGACAAAATAGTTGGTAGTGCATACCCTCTTTCAGGTTTTGTAGAGATTCTATCATCTCATGTCAGAAAAATTAGAATGAAAGTAAACCCATATCAGCAGATAGACCAGTTTTCCTGTGTTAAAACATGATCTTGGGTGCATACACAGTCTAAAAAAATCTCAATATTAGAGTGAAACACTTCTTCAGTCCAAAGAACTCCTTCATTGCAAAGGTTCAAATATCCCACACCCAGACACTTATGAGGTTAAGCACTCCAAATATGTAGAATATGAGTCTTTAGTATAGAGCTTTGTCTACTAATCACATGCAACAGAGTGCTCTCCTTAGATTTTTATATATATACTGTATACACACATATATATATATATATATATATATATATCACTGCTCAAAAAAATAAAGGGAACACTTAAACAACACAATGTAACTCCAAGTCAATCGCACTTCTGTGAAATCAAACTGTCCACTTAGGAAGCAACACTAATTGACAATCAATTTCACATGCTGTTGTGCAAATGGAATAGACAACAGGTGGAAATTATAGGCAATTAGCAAGACACCCCCAATAAAGGCGTTGTTCTGCAGGAGGTGACCACAGACCACTTCTCAGCTCTATGCTTTCTGGCTGATGTTTTGGTCACTTTTGAAAGCTGACGGTGCTTTCACTCTATTGGTAGCATGAGACGGAGTCTACAACTCACACAAGTGGCTCAGGTAGTGCAGCTCATCCAGGATGGCACATCAATGTGAGCTGTGGCAAGAAGGTTTGCTGTGTCTGTCAGCGTAGTGTCCAGAGCATGGAGGCGCTACCAGGAGACAGGCCAGTACATCAGGAGACGTGGAGGAGGCAGTAGGAGGGCAACAACCCAGCAGCAGGACCACTACATCTGCCTTTGTGCAAGGAGGAACAGAAGGAGCACTGCCAGAGCCCTGCAAAATAACCTCCAGCAAGCCACAAATGTGCATGTGTCTACTCAAATGATCAGAGACAGACTCCATGAGGGTGGTATGAGGGCCTGACGTCCACAGGTGGGGGTTGTGCTTACAGCCCAACACCATGCAGGACGTTTGGCATTTGCCAGAGAACACCATGATTGGCAAATTCACCACTGGCACCCTGTGCTCTTCACAGATGAAAGCAGGTTCTCACTGAGCACATGTGACGGACGTGACAGAGTCTGGAGATGCCAAGGAGAACGTTCTGCTGCCTGCAACATCCTCCAGCATGACCGATTTGGCAGTGGGTCAGTAATGGTGTGGGGTGGCATTTCTTTGGGGGGCCGCACAGCCATCCATGTGCTCGCCAGAGGTAGCCTGACTGCCATTAGGTACCAAGATGAGATCCTCAGACCCCTTGTGAGACCATATGCTGGTGCGGTTGGCCCTGGGTTTCTCCTAATGTAAGACAATGCTAGACCTCATGTGGCTGGAGTGTGTCAGCAGTTCCTGCAAGATGAAGGCATTGATGCTATGGACTGGCCCGACAGTTCCCCAGACCTGAATCCAATTGAGCACATCTGTGACATCATGTCTCGCTCCATACACCAACGCCACGTTGCACCACAGACTGTCCAGGAGTTGGCGGATGCTTTAGTCCAGGTCTGGGAGGAGATCTCTCAGGAGACCATCCGCCACCTCATCATGAGCATGCTCCGGCGTTGTAGGGAAGTCATACAGGCACGTGGAGGCCACACACACTACTAAGCCTCATTTTGACTTGTTTTAAGGACATTACATCACAGTTGGATCAGCCTGTAGTGTGTTTTTCCACTTTAATTTTGAGTGACTCCAAATCCAGACCTCCATGGGTTAATAAAATTTGATTTCCATTGATTTTTGTGTGATTTTGTTGTCAGCACATTCAACTATGTAAAGAACAAAGTATTTAATAAGAATATTTCATTCATTCAGATCTAGGATGTGTTATTTTAGTGTTCCCTTTATTTTTTTGAGCAGTGTATATATATATATATATATATATATATATATACATATATATATATACTAGCTGAATACCAGTGCTTCACTATGGAATTTCAAGTATTATCGTGTGTGTATAACATTGATTTTGAAGCACTTCCTGGTAAACTAATTAGACTTACAACAGGACATGCTCCGCCTGCTGCTGCCAATCTTTGTCAGGCCGCATGTCTGGATGGGCCTTTCCCGGATTGATGCTGTCAAAAGGCTGGTGCTGAGGAGAATAATCTGCCTACTTCTCTGCCCCCATCCCACCTCTGGTGCTACCTTGCTTAGTGCTTTAAATGCTAGGACGACAGGCCAAAGATAGGCTGACTCTATTCCAAAGGGCCCTAGGTCTCCTTGCTTAGCTTCTCGCTCTCCTTAGGGCTCCTCCTTTGAGGTAAAAGAGTAAAGATTTTCGCACAACACTTAAGGTCACTGGGAGAGCTGCCGGTACCCTTTAAACAGCAGATAAGCAGTCACTGACTATCAAGCTTTCCTTTAATGTATTCAAGAGTCAAAATATCTATGTCTTCTTCCTCTTATTGCTCTCTGAGAGGTTCGGCAATATTTAAAGTGACAGGTTAACCTCTGATAATTGAGACACTACCTCTCCTGACTGGAAATAGGTTGGCAAAGTACTTATATCTGCAATCTATATATATAAAAGGCAAATACCACTGACTCATCACAAAATCTCCTGAACCAAAAGGCTGCACTTCCTTGCCAGTGCCAGTTTTAGAGCAGTCCATTATTTAAATAGGGGAGCCACACTCAGCAATGTTTGACAGTGTTTAGGGGTGGCATTTGATGTGGCTCCCCTATTTGAATAATGGAGTGCTCTGCATCTGCCACTACAAGGAAGTCCAGGAACAGAGCATTGTGTCCTCCCCCCTCTGCGAATTGGTATCACCGGCACCATGCACTCTTTATAGCCCTGGCTGGGTGGCTCTCTTAACTCTTATCTGTGAGGGGGAAATTATCTCACCCCTTTTAACCACTTTGTGTGTGGAATTTTGAAAAATCCCTTCTTATTGGGTGCCTACGTCAGGAACAGAGCATATTTTATTTATTTCTATTATTTTCTTTATTATTTTAAACAAAAAAAAAATCTATACAAAATCTATGAAATCTCTTATAAAATCTCTTACTTTTATCCGTTTTTCCTATAAATATCCATATGCCTTGTGTCCTATGTTTTATGTTGTCTGTGTTGTTTTTGTTTTTTATTATTATTTCTGTTTCTGTCCCTACCTTTTTGGTTTATGCCTAAATGGAGATACTTGCAAATAACATAAACTGGAAGTCCCGTTTAAGAAGGGGACAAAATCAGCCTCATTAAACAGCATTAACTATAGTCTGGGCGGAAGTGATGCTCCGCATGGCATCAGAGTGTGGGCAGAAATACAAGGCCCAGCAGGGATATAATCCAGGAACACCACACTGCTCAGTTATCCTGATGAAGCCTGGGTTCAGGCAAAACCGGTCGATCTCAGCACAAGTGATTCAGTCTGCCGGCAGACTCTTGGATTTCTCACTTTGCTATCTATATATATATATATATATATATATATATATCCTTTTCATATATATATATATATATATATATATATATACACTGCTCAAAAAAATAAAGGGAACACTAAAATAACACATCCTAGATCTGAATGAATGAAATATTCTTATTAAATACTTTGTTCTTTACATAGTTGAATGTGCTGACAACAAAATCACACAAAAATTATCAATGGAAATCAAATTTATTAACCCATGGAGGTCTGGATTTGGAGTCACCCTCAAAATAAAAGTGGAAAAACACACTACAGGCTGATCCAACTTTGATGTAATGTCCTTAAAACAAGTCAAAATGAAGCTCAGTAGTGTCTGTGGCCTCCACGTGCCTGTATGACCTCCCTACAATGCCTGGGCATGCTCCTGAGGGATCTCCTCCCAGACCTGGACTAAAGCATCCGCCAACTCCTAGACAGTCTGTGGTGCAATGTGGCATTATTGGATGGAGCGAGACATTATGTCCCAGATGTGCTCAATTGGATTCAGGTCTGGGGAACGGGCGGGCCAGTCCATAGCATCAATGCTTTCGTCTTGCAGGAACTGCTGACACATTCCAGCCACATGAGTTCTAGCATTGTCTTGCATTAGGAGGAACCCAGGGCCAACCGCACCAGCATATGGTCTCACAAGGGGTCTGAGGATCTCATCTCGGTACCTAATGGCAGTCAGGCTACCTCTGGCAAGCACATGGAGGGCTGTGCTGCCCCCCAAAGAAATGCCACCCCACACCATTACTGACCCACTGCCAAACCGGTCATGCTGGAGGATGTTGCAGGCAGCAGAACATTCTCCTTGGCGTCTCCAGACTCTGTCACGTCTGTCACATGTGCTCAGTGAGAACCTGCTTTCATCTGTGAAGAGCACAGGGCGCCAGTGGCGAATTTGGCAATCTTCGTGTTCTCTGGCAAATGCCAAACGTCCTGCACGGTGTTGGCTGTAAGCACAACCCCCACCTGTGGGCGTCGGGCACTCATATCACCCTCATGGAGTCTGTTTCTGATCATTTGAGTAGACACATGCACATTTGTGGCTTGTTGGAGGTCATTTTGCAGGGCTCTGGCAGCGCTCCTCCTGTTCCTCCTTGCACAAAGGCGGAGGTAGCGGTCCTGCTGCTGGGTTATCGCCCTCCTACGGCCTCCCCCACGTCTCCTGATGTACTGGCCTGTCTCCTGGTAGCGCCTCCATGCTCTGGACACTACGCTGACAGAAACAGCAAACCTTCTTGCCACAGCTCGCATTGATGTGCCATCCTGGATGATCTGCACTACCTGAGCCACTTGTGTGGGTTGTAGGGATGTCATACAGGCACGTGGAGGCCACACACACTACTGAGCCTCATTTTGACTTGTTTTAAGGACATTACATTAAAGTTGGATCAGCCTGTAGTGTGTTTTTCCACTTTAATTTTGAGGTTGACTCCAAATCCAGACCTCCATGGGTTAATAAATTTGATTTCCATTGATAATTTTTGTGTGATTTTGTTGTCAGCACATTCAACTATGTAAAAAACAAAGTATTTAATAAGAATATTTCATTAACTCAGATCTAGGATGTGTTATTGTAGTGTTCCCTTTATTTTTTTGAGCAGTGTATATTATATATATATATATATATATATATATATATATATATATATATATATATATATAATGTAACCCAAGGTTACATTAATGCATGAATAACTTGTCCAATTTCTCTCAGTGTACATGTATTACATACTAATTTATGAAAATAGCATGCTGCAGTAGGTGGTATACTCCTTAAGCTTGAGAAGTGCATTAAACTTTGAACTCATTTTTCCACTGTTTTAGTACTTACTGTTGTGCACCAAGATCATTACACTGCATTTAACTAATGTATAAAAAGCTCTGTGAAAGGGAGAGGTGTCTGTGAGCACTAAAGATTCTGAGCATTGGAGCATATGAAAAATATATAAAAAATATAATATTTTTCATTTCATAAACAGAATTCAATACCTAGTCACATGTTATATTATTACACACTGTACCTGGATTAGTTTTCTTTTAAGAATGTGATTTAACTTCTAGCACATCCAGAAATAATTTAACAAAAGAGAAATTAGAATATTGCAGAAAAGTAAATGCAAAATGACAAAAGGTCAAACTTTTGTAAATTAGAATTTCCCATTTTAAAATGGCAGTGTCTAAGGGGAAAATGATATAATCAACGCTGAAGGTCATCATAAAACGGTGCAATTAACCCTAGATCACAGTGACATTCAGTGAGGTAAAAGGAATTCTACATATTAATAATAAAAAAAAATGCAGGAGTTCCTGTTTATATCCTCCAGACCTTAGCCTATTTTTAATAAACTAAATACAAATGTAGCCTATGTATCCCTTAGCATACCTGGATGTGGGGTTGAAATTATTTCCTAGTTCAATACATCTCACCTCTTCTTAAGCATGTCTCCACTCTCTGCAGGTGTTGTAGCTCTTGCCAAAGTCTGCAATGGGTTGACTGGGGAAAACCCTGCCTGACTCACTATCTATGGGGGTCATTCCGAACTGATAGTAGCTGTGCTAAATTTAGCACAGTTACGGTCAGGCACTCAGACATGAGGGGGGATGCCCAGCACAGGGCTAGTTCGCCCCGCATGTCAGTGCCAGCCCCCCTCTGCAAAAGTGCAAAAGCACAGCTGCGGCTGGCCAGGAGAACCTCTTTGTTGCCCGGGTCACAGCGGCTGCGTGTGACGTCACGCAGCTGCCGCGGCCCATCCCCTCAACAGTCCAGCCATGCCTGCGTTGGCTGGACTATGCCCCCTAAACGGCGGCTCAATGCCGCCATCCAGCCCTGTCCCGCCCATCGACCGCCTCTGCCTGTCAATCAGTCAGAGGCGATCTCAAGGCAACGATGGCCTTCGGCCGTCTGGCATGCGCCGGCGCACTGAGGTGCCAGCGCATGCGCAGTACTGACCAGGTCGCACTGCTGCAATAAACTGCAGCGTGCGATCAGGTCAGAATGACCCCCTATGAGTATTACTACTCATAGGGGGTCATTCTGACTTGCACACATGGTAAAAAGAAAAAAGTAACTTTGATAAAACCAGTGTTAGTGGCTGCTAATCATAAGAGACATGGACAAACAGAAATGCACCCATGTCCACCACCACATAACTGAACCTAAGGATGGCAGGTAAGCATAAGTTACTTAATGTAATAATTTTTGCTGATTATCTCCACAAGAATATTGTGTAGAATTAACATGATAAAGATTAACCTCTAACCAAAGATATTGTACATCTTGCAAAGGGTGGTAGAAGACCCAGATGAGAACGCAATGCCTCATATAGACCTAAAACAAAAAAGGATCTACAGATACTCATTTCTGGGGTGCTATCAGTCGGTCATGCTGTCTAGGGTATTGGATTGGTCTCAAGGGGGCCAAAGCAATGGGTTCATATTGAGAACGCCTCCTTTCAGACCACAATTCAAAAATCTTGCAGCAAGCTGGGTCACCTTATGGTCTCAACAACTTTGGATTGTTGATGCAGATTGTGCTATAGCTTGGGGGTATCCACTTGTCTAACTTCTCTCACTCCTTTAACCCACAGTTTGGGTTGTGTCCATAGGCTTCAGCCACAAGCATTGGAGGCTTGAATGCACAGAGGGCTCAGATGTGTAGGTCAGTCAGTGAATGATGAGACGATTCTCACCTGCCAGTAGCTTCAGAATGTTATAGTAGGTAGGCTGAAACACTTCTAGAGAGACCTTACCCCATTTGAGCAATTACACATAGCACCTCCCCCTCCGAAACATACAGTTTCTACCATATATAAATTGCTCATGGAAACATGTTCATGGCTTCCTTCACATTGCGTGGACCTATGAAATTAGGACTTACCCACACCATGAAGAGATAGTGACGGGCTTAATCTGTTCTATATTACCCATGCCTGCTCCCTAAGCATCTTGGTTGTTGAATATTAATTTAAACTGCTATCCTATGGTATATAACTACTGTACTTCTCCAAAACATTATCAGCATTAAACAGTTCAAGGCTAGATGTCGAGCTTAAACTGGCCAATGTATTGCAGATCGATTTCTCAGACTTGCCATAGACAAAGCTCTGTAAACCAGATGGGCTTCTGAAGTACAGTTCAAATGTATGGATTGATCCCCTGCTTCTTTCTATACTAGGCTAAGAGTGGATGTAGCAAGAAGTGCAGGCTTGTTAAACAACTGGAACTAATCTTGACATCTTGAAAAAAGCAACAATTCTGGACCCCTTCTGTATACTTGGAGTGGACATAGTCTCCCTCTGGACAGGCCATGGATTACTTCTGAACTACCTCTGGACTAGCTCTGAATCTCTGACAGCTTTCTCTCTTGTTAATAAACTGGCAGATCTGATAACCTAGAAACTGACTCTATTAGACAGGCAGCTCTTTCAGCAGAATGACATTTAGTTTTTCTATACTGTATGCCATTACTTAGCTGTCTTTGGCTCTCCGTGGAGCTTCTCCTTCCATACAGATTCTCTGCTCTCTGGCAGACATATTACTTTCACCTGCACTGTTTTGTCATTGTGACTGGCTACTCCTAATCTTAAAAATAGTTAAACAAAATCTCTAAGGTGCAGATGTACAGTTTTGCTTGTGGGGTATTTAAATTTTACAGTATATATTTTGCAGATGCCTATGGAATTGGTCAGGCTCCAGTAAAGGAATTAACAAAATGAGAAAAGAATGGCAGTGCTGGATATATCAATACTATACATTACAAATCAATAAAAAAAAACCACTAGTATAAAGCCAGACAATACAGTAGCTTTATCATGTGAATTAATTTTCATTCAAAGCACATATATTCATTAAATCTAAAACACGTATTTAAGAATTGCAATATTGTGGATATCTGCACATATAAATAAAAGAGAGAATAAGCAAACCACTTATTTACATAATGCAGTTCATATATAATGTCCAATAGTCTGTGTGACGACTCTGTGCCAGTTTATAAATGATAGGCCATAGAATAAGCTGCTAGAGCAGGCTGAGGGCTGCCTAAGCATGAAGCCACATAAGTGCCCTGGTTTTTGTGACTAATGGGTTAAAGACAGGGCAGTCCTAGCTTAGTGATGTCATTTTGGGTCAGGTGCTTTTGTCTGCCTATTAGGGAGATTGTAGTGTATAATACAGTACTTATAGGCAGGTCCTGGGGGCCATCGTTCTATTTGCCATTTGGAAGTCTCTCCCACCCTGCAATTTTTTCACTTTGATCTTTGGTTCGCTATTTTGGCTTCTATTTCCTTATAGTAGTTGGCTTTGACAGTCAGATGGGTGGAAAGTCGCTACCAGCCTGCGGTCAAAAGCTTGCATAAGTGGTTATTGTGGGGCAACCCCTTTTGGGAAGACGGCGAGTGTGTCCTCCCCCTGCCGGTGGACTGCGGATGTCCCCGTGCTGTTTTGTCCATTGCTCTGCTAGAGTAAAGGGTGGTGAGTCCTGCACAATGTGGTTTATGCTTTAGGAGGTGGTGGTAAGTCCCCTCCTAGGTTATTTGGTATTAATCTAGTTGACTGGTGCTGGTGAGTTGGTAGCGCCTTTCTTTGCCATCCTCCAATACATAGTTTAAATTAGGTCATCAAACAATAAATACCTGTTGACCTTTTAAATCTAACAGTTGGTGTCCGTGTCATTATTTCTTAGTGCTGAGTTAGTTTGGTATATATATGTTTAAGTGTGTCACAATAAAGTTATGGGCGACTTATGAGTCCTCCATTGTTAGTGTGGTCTGGTAAACACCATGGGTCTGATTCAGACCTGATCGCTCCTTTGCGAGTTTGCAGAGGTTTGCGATCAGTTAGTCGCCGCCCAGACAGACTAAATACCCGCCCCGTGCAAGTCTGCGTATGCCGTGCAAAAAGCTTTGCAAACGCCGGTCAGCTGCAAATCCGTTTGTAACTCACTCACCATCTAATGTTTTTTCCAGTCTGTGCAGTCTGTGCATAGCCCAGGAACTACTCCTACAGTGTGATAAAAACAGGCTGTTCTCGGCCGGAGCTGATGTCACATGCCTGCGTTTTTCCTAACACTCCCAGAAAACAGCCAGTTACCACCCCTAAACATCTGCTTCCTGTCAGTCAACTTCCGTACGCCTAGCGATAAAAAAAGACACTGGACTCTTTTTCGCAGTTTGGCCTAATGCGTGTGCACTATAATCCATATGTATGTGCAGTCAAATGATTATCGCCTGCCATGCAAATTTGCATAACAGCGACCAGGTCTGAATTAGGCCCCATGTCACTTCACATTTTCTGACACAAAAGTGTCTTCATATGCAGTACAACTCTTGTGATAATGTATCTTCTTGTCAGTAAGGGGTGTCTGTCAGTAATTATGTACAGTATGTATGTGCCTATAAGTGTGTGTCAGTAAGTTGTGTCTATGTTATATGGCTGTCACAAACCTTTTTTTTTATATAGCTCCACTATTAAGCAGTTGAAAGTAGGCAGTAACTATGACCTCCATGGATATAGCCACATATCCACACCCACATCACAAAATATAAAATAGTTCCTGACTATTTTTTCTAGAGACAGGAACAGACAATAGAGAAAAGGAAAAGCTCCACTGTATGCAATCCCAGTGGTTGTTTTTAAAAACTACCGCTAATATACTTATCTGGAATGGAGTTAACCAATTATAAGGGCTTCCTGGGACATTGAATGAGAAATAAAGTTGAAAAGATATGGGGAAAGGGGTGGCAGGCATGAGGAAAGTGGGCGGACACCACAAGGAATGAGACACGAGGTAAGAGGGCAAAAGACAATTAGGTAACACAAGAAAAAGAGAAAAAAGTCATAGATGAATATAAAGGAGGGAGGAGAAAGTGAGGAGAAATACATGTGGTCAAATAACACATACAGGGAGTACTGCTCCAATGCAAGGAAAGACAGGCATCAGTGGAGAAATGGCTGAGGACAAAGTGCATCAGTATTACAGGTTTGAGTCCTGTCTGTGATTGTTATGTAGAGTGTTTTCAAGAGTAGTTTTGGCATCTTCATCAGTGTTCCCCTTGTTGAAGTCCACAATAAGGACGAAACGCGTTGGGTCTCTTGCTGTATTCAGGAATGCCACCTTGGACAGATAAGCCTTTATATTTGTGACCTCTTATATGTGTACTACCTACCATTACCTGCTATTTGTTATTTATTTGTTTTTAAGTATGTATTTGTTAAGATTAAAACTGTGTTTTTGAAAAAAGGAAAAACCTTTTTGGTTGTGCTTGCTTTCCCTAGATTTTACACAGTATCTGTTGCTTTTAAACAAATATGCACAGTTAAGATGTTACACACGATGGTTTCTATATTTTCTCCTTTCTTTTATATTCATCTTGACTATATGCTGGTCTGACGACCGAAGACGCCAACTAAGAAGCTAAGTCCATTCCCAAAATATTTGTTCACTTGAGCACATTTTGCACTTTATACGTTTGCACTAGTAGGCGCTTTAGAACGTAATTCTTTACTACTGTATGTGTTATGATTCCAGCACTCTGGTCTGAGGAGATCTTTTTGCGAGGACCGGAGCACTGGAACAAAATGCTGGGGAAGGGAGCGGGAATGGAAAATAGCCCCTGGCACCCTAACTCCGTTGTCTCACCCGTGCTGTCGGAAATCCCCTGCGAGACTATGGTTGCTTGAGCCCATGGCAGCCGCGTTTGAAGGGCGGATTATGTCTGCCCAACTCCGATGCCCCCCCAGGTCTTAATGAGAGACAAAGGGAAATCCGAGACAGGGTGATAACAAGGGGCCCTCTGACTAAACAACCAGGCCAGGGGCTACAAGCTAACTTAAAACTAGAATATGTGCGGAAACACCGCCAGGGAAAAGGACAACCAAAATATCCACTTGTCCACTTCTCCTACCCGGCACCGCCGAGTTCCAGAGAGGACTTGTGGAAGCGGAACCCTCCGCAAATGCTCCGAAAACAGAATACATAAAGATAAAGCGGCTGAGCCGCAACACACGGCAGAGCCGCAACTCACGGAACACCACTCGATATACAAAGGTGATCAGTCAGGACAACTGGGGACCAACGACTTCCTGGGATGAGATGACAACTCCCGAATACAGGACTTCTGAGGACAGGAATGACCGGATACAGCAGGACTGGAACAGACTCTCAGCAAACCAAGGCAGCATGCAGGAAGCTACTACCGGCGTCTGTGAGAAGTACTGGGAAGGTATTTAACAGGGAGTCCTCCAATCAGCTGCTTAGAGCCCGATTGGGAATAAATGCCGTGCAGCTGCCTTGCTGCATGGCCAGAGAACAAGTGTGTGCAGTGGCAAACGCAGGATTTGCATGGGGGGGTTTCCAGAACTGGGCAGAGCCAATCACGGGGGTGGGGACTGAGGTGACCCAGTATATGTTGGGTCCGTAAAACTAGTGTGTGTGTGTGTATATATATATATATATATATATAATCTCTATCTACACATATATATACATACACACACACACACATACATAGCATATTAAACATGCATACATATATATATATATATATATATATAATATGTACACACACATACAGTACACATATATATATATACATGTATATATATATATCATGTGTGTGTGTGTTTATATGTATGTATGTATGTATGTATGTATGTATATACATGTGTATATATATTTATGCACATGGATATATATGTACTATAATTAAGATAAAGTAAACTTTTATTGCCCTTACAAGTGCCACCAGGAAGACAGCAGGCTGCTGAGGACGCTAGACAGCTATTAATAATACTCATCCATCTAAAAAAAAAAAAAAAAAAATTTTTTTTTTTTTTTTTTTTTTAGTGGAGGGGGGTTTCTGGGTGCTCGGAAAACCCCCCTGGGTGCGCCACTGGTGTGTGTTTGTTAATTAGGCCCTGCAACGGGGAATGCGGTCCGCCCGTGGCGTCCCCGTTGCTAGGGTCCGTGCGGCTCAGCGCGCCCGGCGTCTAGCGTTGCTAGGGAGCCGGCGGCTGAACGCGCACGGCGTCCCTAGTTGCTAGGCGCCGGGCCGCGCGGACATGCGGACCCCGGCGCCTAACAGTACCCCGCCCCCTTGAGGAGGGGTCAAGGAACCCCTAAAGCCAGGCTTCTGAGGAAATTCCCGAAAAAATGCCCTCTTGAGCCTAGGGGCATGAAGATCCTTATCTAGGACCCAAGACCTTTCCTCCGGACCATAGCCTTTCCAGTGAACTAAAAAATAAAGCCGACCCCGGGACAATTTGGAATCAAGAACTTTCTCTACCAAGAACTCCTGTTGTCCCTGTACATCCACTGGAGATCTACCCTGAGAGATCCTCCGAGGAAATCTACTGGAAGAAACGTATTGTTTCAACAGGGAACAATGAAACGTATTTCCAATCTTGAGAGATCTCGGTAAACGTAGCCGAAAGGCAACTGGGTTGACTCTTTTAATAATAAGAAATGGTCCAATAAATTTGGGTCCCAGTCTAGCCGAGGATTGTCGAAGCCTGATGTTGCGAGTTGACAACCACACCTTGTCTCCCACCTTAAAAGTGCAAGGACGTCGGAGCCTGTCAGAAAATTTCTTTTCTCGAAAGGCCGCTTTTCTGAGAGCAAGGTGCATTTTTTTCCAAATTGCTCTGAGATGGGAGGTCAATGCCAGCGAGGAGACTGGAGAATGATAAAAAAAAGAATTAGCTCTGGGGTGAAAACCAAAAACTGAAAAGAATGGAGACTCTTTAGTGGAGGAATGACAGGAATTATTGTAAGCAAATTCAGCCAAAGGAAGAAACTCGGACCAATCATTCTGGAGTTTGGCTGAATACAAGCGCAGATATTGTTTTAATGACTGGTTAACTCGTTCGGTTTGCCCGTTGGATTGTGGGTGATAACCGGATGTTAATTACAGTTTCATTTTTAATGAAGCACAAAAACATCTCCAGAATTGTGCGATGAATTGTGGACCCCGATCAGAAACAATATCAGTGGGTAACCCATGAAGCCTAAACACATGGCAGAGGAACAAAACTGCCAACCCTTGAGCAGAAGGCAATTGGGGAAGAGCAATAAAATGAGCCATTTAACTAAAACGGTCCACTACCACCCATATGACTCGGAATCCGGCTGAAAGGGGAAGGTCAACCACAAAATCCATGGAAATATGAGACCATGGCCTGAGAGGGACACTTAAGGGCATAAGTTGCCCGATAGGCAAGGAATGGGGAACCTTATGCTGTGCACAAACCTGACATGAAAAAACAAATTCCCTAACGTCTTTAGACATACTAGGCCACCATACTGAGCGAGAGACTAACTCCAATGTCTTAGTGATTCCCGGATGCCCTGAAACCTTGTTGTCATGGAATTCAGTTAAAACAGTAGCTCTCAAAAATTCAGGAACGTAAAGACGACCAGCAGGAGTAAATCTAGGAGCTTGGTGTTGAAGCTGGTTTAACTGGGTAAATAAATCCTGTGTGAGGCCTGCCCGGATGACCGAACATGGAAGTATTGGGGTAACAACAGGATTGTTATTATGAACCGGAAGAAAACTACGTGACAGGGCATCAGCTTTAGTATTCTTGGAACCAGGCCTGAAAGTGATTATAAATTTGAAACGAGTAAAAAATAATGCCCAACGTGCCTGCCGGGCATTAAGCCGTTTAGCTGATTCAATGTATTGCAGGTTCTTATGGTCAGTCAATACCGAAATAGTATGCTTTGCTCCTTCCAGCCAATGCCTCCACTCCTCAAAAGCCCACTTTACCGCCAGTAACTCCCGATTACCAACGTCATAATTGGATTCAGCGGAGGAGAACTTCCTGGACATAAAGGCACAAGGATGTAAGTCCAAAGACACCGGATCCTTTTGAGAAAGGACAGCCCCCACTCCAACCTCTGAGGCATCAACCTCCACAACAAAGGGCAATTCCGGATTAGGATGTCTGAGGACTGGAGCTGAGACAAAGGCTTGTTTCAGGGCCCGGAAAGACAACTCAGCTTCATGCGACCAGTTGGTAGGATCCGCTCCTTTCTTTGTCAGAGCCACAATGGGAGCAACCAGGTCAGGAAAAGAATGAATGAACCTCCTATAATAATTCGCAAACCCTAAAAAGCGCTGAATTGCTTTTAAATTGGTGGGTTGCGCCCAATTAAGGATGGCCTGAAGCTTCTTAGGTTCCATGGAAAATCCCTGAGGGGAAATTATGTACCCTAAAAAAGATACTTTCGTGACGTGAAATTCACACTTCTCCAGTTTGGCATATAAATGATTCTCACGTAACTTTTGAAGAACCAGACGCACCTGGGTGATATGTTGTTCCATCGATTCAGAAAAAATCAAGATGTCGTCTAAATAAACGACCACGAATTTCCCTAGGAAGTCACGGAGCACATCGTTAATGAGGTCTTGAAAAACTGCTGGAGCATTAGACAGGCCGAACGGCATCACCAGGTATTCGTAGTGACCCGACTGAGTACTGAAAGCCGTCTTCCACTCATCTCCAGATTTAATTCGGATGAGGTTGTAAGCTCCTCTCAGGTCAATTTTAGAAAAAATCACAGCAGAACGTAACTGATCAAAGAGTACAGAAATCAACGGCAAAGGATAGGTGTTTTTGACTGAGATTTTATTCAAGGCTCTAAAATCTATGCATGGTCTAAGCGAGCCATCCTTTTTCTCCACAAAGAAAAAAACAGCACTTAAAGGGGATTTTGATGGTCTAATAAAACCTTTCTGTAAGCTCTCCTGAACATAGTCATTCATAGTCGAAGTTTCTGGCCCGGACAATGCATATAATCTCCCCTTTGGCAATGCGGCACCAGGGATTAGCTCAATAGCACAATCATAAGGCCGATGAGGAGGCAGAATGTCCGCATTGCCTTTGGAGAATACATCGGCAAACTCCTGGTATTCCACAGGAATGAGTTCTGGAATGATAGCTGCTACTCTAACTGGAAACGAAATACATTCCTTAGCACAAAAAGTACCCCATTGTGAAATCTCCCCGGACCGCCAATCAATGGTGGGATTATGAAAGGCCAGCCAAGGGTGACCCAGAACAACTGGAACTGCTGGGCAATGTGTTAGATAGAACTCGATCTTTTCGGAATGTAAAGCTCCTACTGTAAGTACTACGGGAGGTGTACGGTGAGTAATAACCCCGTTGGAAAGCGGACTCCCATCTAAGCCATGCATGGTGACACACCTACCCAATGGTAACTGAGGAATGCCTAAGGCCTTAGCCCAAGTTAAATCCATAAAGTTTCCTGCAGCTCCACTGTCAACAAAAGCCGACACCAAAGAACTGAGGCTGCCAAAGGAAACCTTAACTGGGACTAAAAGAGTTATTCGAGGAGATAAGCTGCAGACCTAGGTGAACCCCCTCACAATTCACCTGGTCAAAGCGTTTCCCGACTTGTTCGGACAGTTACGAGCAAAATGTCCCTTACCACCACAGTACAAACAAAGACCGGAATTTTGCCTTCTGGCCCTTTCCTCAGGAGACAGCCGGGAGAGACCCATCTGCATGGGCTCCTCTACGTCTTCTGGAATGGAATAAACACAAGGACTTGACCTTACAGGTGTTCCTCTTTCAGCCCTCCGCTCTCTGAGACGACGATCAATCTTAATAGAAAGCTCCATGAGTTTATCGAGAGTCTCAGGAGCGGGGTACTGGAGGAGACTGTCTTTAATAGACTCTGATAAGCTGAGGCGAAACTGACTGCGCAGGGCTGGGTCATTCCAGCCACAGTCGTTCGACCAACGGCGAAACTCAGTACAATAAACCTCTGCAGGATTTCTTCCTTGTTTGAGAGCGTGCAGCTAGCTTTCAGCGGACGCCTCTCTATCTGGGTCATCATAAAAAAGCCCTAAAGACTTAAAGAAAGCGTCTACTGACAACAACGCAGGATCCTCTGCCCTTAAACTGAACGCCCAGGTCTGAGGATCCCCCTGGAGTAAAGAAATAATAATCCCAACCCGCTGAGATTCAGAACCAGAGGAAGTAGGTCTTAAACGGAAATAAAGTTTACAGGATTCTTTAAAACTAAAAAAATATTTTCTATCGCCAGAAAAACGGTCAGGCAAATGCATCTTTGGTTCAGGGACTACCTTTGGGGAGGCTCGCAAAAGATCTTCCTGCGACCTCACCCGAAGGGAAAGATCCTGAACCATCTGAGTAAGTTCTTGAATCTGATTGACTAAGAGCTGGCCAGGGTTTGGCCCTAAACCTGTCGGATTCATGAGGCCAAAAATTTTTAACAAAAACTGAATGAGAGGAAAAAATTAAAGCCCTGTTTAATTTTAATTTTTTGGTATGGCCGGTAATAATGTTATGATTCCAGCACTCTGGTCTGAGGAGATCTTTTTGCGAGGACCGGAGCACTGGAACAAAATGCTGGGGAAGGGAGCGGGAATGGAAAATAGCCCCTGGCACCCTAACTCCGTTGTCTCACCCGTGCTGTCGGAAATCCCCTGCGAGACTATGGTTGCTTGAGCCCATGGCAGCCGCGTTTGAAGGGCGGATTATGTCTGCCCAACTCCGATGCCCCCCCAGGTCTTAATGAGAGACAAAGGGAAATCCGAGACAGGGTGATAACAAGGGGCCCTCTGACTAAACAACCAGGCCAGGGGCTACAAGCTAACTTAAAACTAGAATATGTGCGGAAACACCGCCAGGGAAAAGGACAACCAAAATATCCACTTGTCCACTTCTCCTACCCGGCACCGCCGAGTTCCAGAGAGGACTTGTGGAAGCGGAACCCTCTGCAAATGCTCCGAAAACAGAATATATAAAGATAAAGCGGCTGAGCCGCAACACACGGCAGAGCCGCAACTCACGGAACACCACTCGATATACAAAGGTGATCAGTCAGGACAACTGGGGACCAACGACTTCCTGGGATGAGATGACAACTCCCGAATACAGGACTTCTGAGGACAGGAATGACCGGATACAGCAGGACTGGAACAGACTCTCAGCAAACCAAGGCAGCATGCAGGAAGCTATTACCGGCGTCTGTGAGAAGTACTGGGAAGGTATTTAACAGGGAGTCCTCCAATCAGCTGCTTAGAGCCTGATTGGGAATAAATGCCGTGCAGCTGCCTTGCTGCATGGCCAGAGAACAAGTGTGTGTGTTTGTTAATTAGGCCCTGCAACGGGGAACGCGGTCCGCCCGTGGCGTCCCCGTTGCTAGGGTCCGTGCGGCTCAGCGCGCCCGGCATCTAGCGTTGCTAGGGAGCCGGCGGCTGAACGCGCACGGTGTCCCTAGTTGATAGGCGCCGGGCCGCGCGGACATGCGGACCCCGGCGCCTAACAGTATGTGTGTTTCAAAAATACACTGTTTTTAGCAGCCACCCGTAGATATTAATGGGGAGTGTTTTTTAATAAGCAATTTTATAAATTATTTACGTGTTATTATTTTGACACTTGTGCGCATAGTTCCAAAAATGTTTATTTTATATATATATATATATATATATATATATACACTGCTCAAAAAAATAAAGGGAACACTTAAACAACACAATGTAACTCCAAGTCAATCACACTTCTGTGAAATCAAACTGTCCACTTAGGAAGCAACACTGATTGACAATCAATTTCACATGCTGTTGTGCAAATGGAATAGACAACAGGTGGGAATTATAGGCAATTAGCAAGACACCCCCAATAAAGGAGTTGTTCTGCAGGTGGTGACCACAGACCACTTCTCAGTTGCTATGCTTTCTGGCTGATGATTTGGTCACTTTTGAAAGCTGGCGGTGCTTTCACTCTAGTGGTAGCATGAGACGGAGTCTACAACCCACACAAGTGGCTCAGGTAGTGCAGCTCATCCAGGATGGCACATCAATGCGAGCTGTGGCAAGAAGGTTTGCTGTGTCTGTCGTAGTGTCCAGAGCATGTAGACGCTACCAGGCCGTAGGAGGGCAACAACCCAGCAGCAGGACCGCTACTTCCGCCTTTGTGCAAGGAGGAACAGGAGGAGCACTGCCAGAGCCCTGCAAAATGACCTCCAGCAAGCCACAAATATGCATGTGTCTACTCATAAGATCGGAAACAGACTCCATAAGGGTGGTTTGAGGGCCCGACGTCCACAGGTGGGGGATGTGCTTACAGCCCAACTCTGGCCCTCATTCCGAGTTGATCGGTCGCAAGGCGAATTTAGCAGAGTTACACACGCTAAGCCTACGCCTACTGGGAGTGTATCTTAGCTTCTTAAAATTGCGACCGATGTAATCGCAATATTGCGATTACAAACTACTTTGCAGTTTTTGAGTAACTTCAACCTTACTCTGCCTGTGCGATCAGTTCAGTGCTTGTCGTTCCTGGTTTGACGTCACAAACACACCCAGCGTTCGCTCAGACACTCCCCCGTTTCTCCAGCCACTCCTGCGTTTTTTCCGGAAACGGTAGCGTTTTCATCCACACGCCCATAAAACGCCGTGTTTCCGCCCAGTAACACCCATTTCCTGTCAATCACATTACGATCGCCGGAGCGATGAAAAAGCCGTGAGTAAAAATACTATCTTCATTGTTAAATTACTTGGCGCAGTCGCAGTGCGAATATTGCGCATGCGTACTAAGCGGATTTTCATTGCGATGCGATGAAAAATACCGAGCGAACGACTCGGAATGAGGGCCACTGTGCAGGACGTTTGGCATTTGCCAGATAACACCAAGATTGGCAAATTCGCCACTGGCGCCCTGTGCTCTTCACAGATGAAAGCAGGTTCTCACTGAGCACATGTGACAGGCATGACAGAGTCTGGAGACGCCAAGGAGAATGTTCTGCTGCCTGCAACATCCTCCAGCATGACCAGTTTGGCAGTGGGTCAGTAATGGTGTGGGGTGGCATTTCTTTGGGGGGCCACACAGCCCTCCATGTGCTCACCAGGGGTAGCCTGACTGCCATTAGGTACCGAGATGAGATCCTCAGACCCCTTTTGAGACCATATGCTGGTGCGGTTGGCCCTGGTTCCTCCTAATGCAAGACAATGCTAGACCTCATGTGGCTGGAGTGTGTCAGCAGTTCCTGAAAGACGAAGGCATTGATGGTATGGACTGGCCCGCCCGTTCCCCAGACCTGAATCCAATTGAGCACATCTGGGACATCATGTCTCGCTCCATCCACCAACCACCATTTGCACCACAGACTGTCCATGAGTTGGCGGATGCTTTAGTCCAGGAGCATGCCCAGGTGTTGTAGGGAGGTCATACAGGCACGTGGAGGCCACACACACACTACTGAGCATCATTTTGACTTGTTTTAAGGACATTACATCAAAGTTGGATCAGCCTGTAGTGTGTTTTTCCACTTTAATTTTGAGTGTGACTCCAAATCCAGACCTCCATGGGTTAATAAATTTGATTTCCATTGATAATTTTTGTGTGATTTTGTTGTCAGCACATTCAACTATGTAAAGAACAAAGTATTTAATAAGAATATTTCATTCATTCAGATCTAGGATGTGTTATTTTAGTGTTCCCTTTATTTTTTTGAGCAGTGTATATATTGTACATCCACTGTATATATCACCATCATATGGGAAGGATGAACTCACTCATATATTTAAAGCAGCAGGGTGCATGGTTTAAATAAATGTCAGCTTTATCACAACTAGATGGACATCGAGCTTGAAACCAACACACCAAAAAGCAGTAAATGGGCATTTTAATTTACATCACAGAATAAAAGATAACTCATCTGAATCAACACATGCCACAATGGCTTAGAACCTGATTCAGCTGTCTTGGAGCTAGCAGCGTCTTTGTCAAGGGATCAATGTGTACACATATGTACTGTGACTCACATGACATAAACATTTAACAAATAGATTTTTCTCCCCTTTGTTATTTACATGTATATTTATTACAATCCGCATCTCAGATATAGATACACACACATACTGTATATACATACATACAAGTAATGCATATCTCAAACACATTTGTCATTCTCTTGCAGATGCCAGGTGCATTGCGCTAATATACCCCACCCCCTTGTAATGTGATTTGCAGATTTCTAAAGAGGGGACATGGCCAAACACCACGAGGGAAAGGGCTTAGCAGGCAGCTCTGGTACAGAAAAAGAAATTAGTCTGTTAGGGGGGATTTCTGCGTGCACCACTGAAAAAGATTGTGTTCTCCATTGTAGATGGCATGTCACTGTAGATGGCACAAACTTTAAGATTCCAGAAATAATTGCTGTAAACTCATTACAGTTCAGTAAATGCTGAAATGTATTGAATCTCTCAGTAGTTTAGTAAACACTAATAGCACAAATGTATACTTTGCACACGTTAGGATCACCACAAAGACCTGCTTATTACAGTGTGCACCCCCAAGATAACATTTTCCATTTTTAAATAGGTTCAGTGGCGGAACTACCCGCCACTGTCAAAAACCCAAAGCTAGCGTGGCATGTAATGAGTCAAACTGATTCATTACATGCCGCTGTGTGCTGCGGGCCACCGCCGCCCGCCGAGGAGAGGAGCAGAAGGGACGCAGCGACCACGGGGGAGAAGGAGGAGGAGGGAGGTGGAGGAGGGAGCCGCAGCAGCACTGTGTAATTGGTGGAGGCGCTGCTGCAGCTATCCCTCTCCTTCCACATAGGCTGTCCTCCGCCGCTGTGAATGCTGGGATGCGCTGCCCTCATCACAGCGGCGGCAGGCAGCCTATGTGGAAGGAGAAGGACAGCTGCAGCAGTGCCTCCACCAATTACACTGCACTGCTGCGGCTCCCGAGTCCCCCTCCCTCCTCCTCCTTCTCCCCTGCCCGGTATCCGCCAGAAGCTGCTGCACCAAGGAGCCTGACTGCCAGCGGAGACAGTAAGTATAATCTATTCTTTCTTTTCTGTCTATCTATCTATCAATCTGTCTATCTATCTATCTATCTATCTATCTATCTACTCTGTCTGCCTTAATGTGTAAAAAGGGGACACTGTCTGCCGTAATATGTAAAAAGGGGACGCTGTCTACCGTAATGTGCAAAAAGGGGGACTGTCTGCTGTAATGTGTAAAAAAGGGGACGTGGTCTGCCATAATGTGTAAAAAGGGGACGCTGTCTGCCGTAATGTGTAAAAATGGGGACAATCTGCCATAATGTGTAAAAAGGGGACGCTGTCTGCTGTAATGTGTAAAAAGGGGGACTGTCTGCCGTAATATGTAAAAAAGGAGACCCTGGGGTATATTTACTAAGGTCCCGATTTTGACCGAGATGCCGTTTTTTCATCAAAGTGTCATCTCGGTAATTTACTAAGCAATAATCACGGCAGTGATGAGGGCATTCGTAATTTTTTGGAAGTCCAAGAAAAAAATTACGAATGAATACACCATCGGTCAAAACGCGGCTGTTTAAGTATGAATCTCGGTCATTTACTAAGAAGTGCAAAGCAAAAAAAAATAAAACACTGCCGTGAAAAATTACAACTCGTAAAAAAGTGCTAAAAAAAAACAGACCTGCTTTTTTAATCCGTGATTGTATAGGCATGCAGGGATCCATGATATCCGTGCATGTATATCAGTGGGAAGGGGTGGGAAAGTGGTTATTTTCTTTAAAAAAATTGCGTGGGGTCCCCCCTCCTAAGCATAACCAGCCTCGGGCTCTTTGAGCCGATCCTGGTTGCAGAAATATGGGGAAAAAAATGACAGGGGTTCCCCCATATTTAAGCAACCAGCATCGGGCTCTGCGCCTGGTCCTGGTTCCAAAAATACGGGGAACAAAAAGAGTAGGGGTCCCCCGTATTTCTAAAACCAGCACCGGGCTCCACTAGCTGGACAGATAATGCCACAGCCGGGGGTCACTTTTATATAGTGCCCTGCGGTTGTGGCATCAAAAATCCAACTAGTCACCCCTGGCCGGGGTACCCTGGGGGAGTGGGGACCCCTTCAATCAAGGGGTCCCCCCCCCAGCCACCCAAGGGCCAGGGGTGAAGCCCGAGGCTGTCCCCCCCATCCAATTGGCTGCGGATGGGGGGCTGATAGCCTTTTGTGAAAATGAAAAGATATTGTTTTTAGTAGCAGTACTACAAGGCCCAGCAAGCCTCCCCCGCATGCTGGTACTTGGAGAACCACAAGTACCAGCATGCGGCGGAAAAACGGGCCCGCTGGTACCTGTAGTACTACTACTAAAAAAATACCCAAAAAAAGACAATACACACACACCTTGAAAGTAAAGTTTTATTACATGCATCCACACAAACATACATACATACTTACCTTATGTTCACACGAGGGTCGGTCCTCTTCTCCAGTAGAATCCATGGGGTACCTGTTGAATAAATTCTACTCACCAGATCCAGGGTACCAGGCTCCTCGGATAATCCTTTTGTAATCCACGTACTTGATTAAAAAAATAAAACGGAGACCCGAGCCACGCACTGAAAGGGGACCCATGTTTTCACATGGGTCCCCTTTCCCCGAATGCCAGAAACCCACTCTGACTGATGTCTAAGTGGGTTTCTTCAGCCAATCAGAGAGCGCCACGTTGTAGCACCCTCCTGATCGGCTGTGTGCTCCTGTACTGACTGACAGGCGGCACACGGCAGTGTTACAATGTAGCGCCTATGCGCTCCATTGTAACTAATGGTGGGAACTTTCAGGTCAGCGGTGAGGTCACTTTCGGTCAACCGCTGACTACAAAGTTCCCACCATTGGTTACAATGGAGCGCATAGGCACTACATTGTAACACTGCCGTGTGCCGCCTGTCAGACAGTACAGGAGCACACAGCCGATCAGGAGGGTGCTACAACGTGGCGCTCCCTGATTGGCTGAAGAAACCCACTTAGACATCAGTCAGAGTGGGTTTCTGGCATTCGGGGAAAGGGGACCCATGTGAAAACATGGGTCCCCTTTCAGTGCGTGGCTCGGGTCTCCGTTTTTTTTTTTTTAATCAAGTACGTGGATTACAAAAGGATTATCCGAGGAGCCTGGTACCCTGGATCTGGTGAGTAGAATTTAATCAACAGGTACCCCATGGATTCTACTGGAGAAGAGGACAGACCCTCGTGTGAACATAAGGTAAGTATGTATGTATGTTTGTGTGGATGCATGTAATAAAACTTTACTTTCAAGGTGTGTGTGTATTGTCTTTTTTTGGGTATTTTTTTAGTAGTAGTACTACAGGTACCAGCGGGCCCGTTTTTCCGCTGCATGCTGGTACTTGTGGTTCTCCAAGTACCAGCATGCGGGGTAGGCTTGCTGGGCCTTGTAGTACTGCTACTAAAAACAATATCTTTTCATTTTCACAAAAGGCTATCAGCCCCCCATCCGCAGCCAATTGGATGGGGGGGACAGCCTCGGGCTTCACCCCTGGCCCTTGGGTGGCTGGGGGGGGACCCCTTGATTGAAGGGGTCCCCACTCCCCCAGGGTACCCCGGCCAGGGGTGACTAGTTGGATTTTTGATGCCACGGCCGCAGGGCACTATATAAAAGTGACCCTCGGCTGTGGCATTATCTGTCCAGCTAGTGGAGCCCGGTGCTGGTTTTAGAAATACGGGGGACCCCTACTCTTTTTGTCCCCCGTATTTTTGGAACCAGGACCAGGCGCAGAGCCTGATGCTGGTTGCTTAAATATGGGGGAACCCCTGTCATTTTTTTTCCCATATTTCTGCAACCAGGGTCGGCTCAAAGAGCCCGAGGCTGGTTATGCTTAGGAGGGGGGACCCCATGCATTTTTTTTCTCCGTTTTACAGTGTTTATTTAAAAAAAAAAAACCCCAGCACGGATCACACAGATCCGGCCGAGATTCATTGTGATAAAGTCGGCAGTGTTTTGCTAATCACTGCCGTAAAAAACGGGAAAAAAACACGAATGACATCGACATCGGAACAAATGAAAAATCCGAATACGACAGCTTAGTAAATTAGGCGTAATAAATTCAAAAAGTTGCAGTTTTACACTTTCGATGTCATTCGTGATTGAACTTTGACCTTTTTCCGAAAATTACGAATGTTAGTAAATATACCCCTCTGTCTGCTGTAATGTGTAAAAAGGGATGCTGTCTGCTGTAATGTGTAAAAAAGGAGACTCTGCCGTTATGTGTAAAAAGGGGACACTGTCTGCCGTAATGTGTAAAAAAGGGGACGCTGTCTGCCATAATGTTTAAAAAGGGGACGCTGTCTGGGGTAATGTGTAAAAAGGGGACGCTGTCTGCCGTAATGTGTAAAAAAGGGGACGCTGTCTGCCGTAATTTGTAAAAACGGGACGCTGTCTGCCCTAATGTGTAAAAGGTGGACGCTGTCTGCCGTAATGTGTAAAAAGGGGAATCTGTCCGCCGTAATGTGTAAAAGGGGCTCTACCTGGTGTAGTGGTGCTACTGTGCGGCGTAATTTGAATAATGGAGACTACTGTGCACCGTTATATGAATTGCGATTTATTTTGTGGACACACCCCTATCCCATGAAGCCACACCCCTATATATTTTTGCGCGTGCCTATGGCTCGCACTGCCCCTGTTGTACATAAAGGGGGGGCTCCAATGACATTTCTTGCACACAGCGCTAAAATGTCTAGTTACGGCACTGTTGCTAGGTATCCATTTCCCTGGCCCTGAAAAGGTCCCCCTCATCAGATCCTCTCCAGTGGTGAGGGGGTGGACTTGGATGGGATGGGGGGAGGGCCAAAGCATTTAGTTCCGCCACTGAATAGGTACAGTACATCAAATAATAACGTGGTCCATGACATTTTATTTCAAGTAATATCTATTCAATCTGTTGGTTTGTTTCTCCGTGTAATGATTTTTTGTTTTTATTCTACAAACCTCTCCAAAGCAATCAACAAATTTAGAGCATCTGATGTGTAATTCAATCATCCAAAATATTTTGCTTTGATCATTGTGATTAGGAGTGGATAGAAATGTTCTGTTAAATTAATCCAACAGTCAGAATTTGAAAGTTTTTCAAATACATAGAACTCTTGGGATCTCTGTTATGTGGTTCCACAATATGTACTGATTTGTAAAGAAAACTTACAGTACAGTATAAATATAAAATTTAAGCCGTCTGGTAGAACTCATACACTCAAACAACTATGAGTTGTGATGATAGGCTGTAATTACAGATGGAGAGGCAGAGAACATTTTTGTTTAAAATGTCAAACAGTACCAAAAGTAAGGAGGCTTTTTATACAATTCCCAGTCTATTCCATGTAATAGTTACATATTTATTATTATTATTATTATTATTATCCTTTATTTATATGGCGCCACAAGGGTTCCGCAGCGCCCAATTACAGAGTACATAAACAAATAATCAAACAGGAAAACAGCAACTTACAGTTGATGACAGTATAGGACAAGTACAGGGTAAATAAACATAGTTACATCAGCAGATGACACTGGAATAAGTATCAGGTGGCAGAAGACTGATGGATTTGGTGCAGTGGAAGATTATTAAAGTAAGAAAGGATAAGCACATGAGGGAAGAAGGCCCTGCTCGTGAGAGCTTACCTTCTAAAGGGATGGGGTAGACAGACAGGAGTGACACAGATGGGGTACATAGAGAGCGTAGAACAGAGGGTTAGGATGAGATTTGGCTGGGTTTGGTGAAGAAGTGGGTCTTGAGAGCCCATTTGAAGTTTTGTAGAGAGGTGGAGAGTCTGAGGGGGAGAGGTAGGGAATTCCAAAGAAGTGGTGCAGCACGTGAAAAATCTTGAAGGTAGGAGTGGGAGGAAGTAATCCGTAGGCAGGAGAGTCGGCGTGCATTAGCAGAGCGAAGAGGACGGGTGGGAGTGTAAAGGGAGATAAGGTCAGAGATGTAGATGGGAGAGGAGTGGGTGAGGGCTTTGTAAGCGAGTGTGAAAAGCTTGAAATGGATTCTGAAAGGGAATATATATATATATATATATATATATATAAAACCTCCTATAGCAAAACAGCGGCACTCAGAAGACACTGTTAGTGGATCAAATATATTTCACATCAAAGTCTCCAACATTTCGGGTCATTTTAGCCCCTTTGTCAAGGTGAACAAAAGTGCTACAAACAAAAAACATACCTTATATACAATAGAATCCCGCCAGTGAGTCGCGCTCGTCCGGCCAGGTCTCACTGGCGAGATTCTATTGTATATAAGGTATGTTTTATGTTTGTAGCACTGTTGTTCACCTTGACAAAGGGGCTAGAACACCCCAAAACTTGGAAACTTTGATGTGAAATATATTTGATCCACCAACAGTCTCTGAGTGCTGCTGCTTTGCTATAGGAAGTTGTCTGTCAAAATTTATACAGAGGGCACCAGAGCACCTTGGGACTAGTAGGAGGAGTGCCAGTCCACAAATAGAATATCCGGTATATATATATATATATATATATATATATATTATATATACACACACACAGTGCTGCGCAAAAGTTTTAGACTGGTGTGGAAAAAAATGCTGCAAAGTACAGTAAGAATGCTTTCAAAAATAGAAGTGTTAATAGCATTTTGTTAATTGATAAAAATAAACTAAGTAAATGGACAGAAGAAAATTTTAAATCAAATCAATATTTGGTGTTACCACCTTTTGCCTTCAAAACAGCATCAATTCTTCTAGGTACACTTGCAGACAGTTTGGAGGAACCTGGCAGGGAGGTTGTTCCAATCATCTTGGAGAACTAACTACAGATATTCTGTGGATGTAGGCTCTTTCAAATCCTTCTGTTTTTTCATGTAATGCCAGACAGACTCAATCATGTTGAGATCAGAGATATAATGACGCCCGAATTCGGCAGCAGTGCGGGATGCTGGGCGAACTCAGACTGTTTTTAAAGGGACAATCGCAAAACCATGCCTTGTAAGTGATTGGCCCTTTAAAAAAAAACAGAGTTCAGCCGGCATCCCGCACGACTGCCATTACATCCAGTTCCAAGGATCTGTTGGGTCCACATCATCTCTTCCAGGACTCTGTGTTCTTCTTTACACTGAAGATCATTCTTATGGACATTTGCACACAGTTTTTGAAGGAACACGGCAAGGAGGTTGTTCGAGACATCTTGGAGAACTAATCACAGATCTTCAGTGGATGTAGGCTTGCTCAAATCTTTCTGTCTCTTCATGTAATCCTACACAGACTTGATGATGTTGAGATCAGGGCTATGGGGCCATATCAAGGTAGTTCTTAATGACATTGGCTGTATGTATGGGGTGGTTGTCCTGCTGCAGAATAAATTTGGAGCCAATTAAACACCTCCCTGTTGGTACTGCATGATGGATAAGAACCTGCCTGTATTTCTCAGTATTGAGGACACTATTAATCCTGACCAAATCCCCAACTCTATTTGCTGAAATGCAGCTCCAAACTTGCAAGGAACGTCCACCATGCTTTATTTGGAATGTGTTAAAGTGGAAAAATTTATTGCAACTTTTGAAAACCCTATCAAACAAATGCATGGCAATTCACAGAAACCTATAAAGTGCCATAAAGTCAGGAAAAAAAGAAAAGCCGTAGGGACTTGGATGGTAAGACCTCCAAAAGACAGACAAGTCTGGATTATGTTTTGGAATGTGGTGAAAGGCCCTGATAAGAAGAATAAAGAAGGACTTCATCATGGAAATGCCCCATCCCATATCGCTCAACCCAGGGGTTTTGAGCAGGGCAGGAGGATGTGTGGCAGTATGAAGGTAAATGCATTAGTGAGCCATGGGGGTATATTTACTAAGCTCCCGATTTGACCGAGTTGGTGTTTTTTCATCAAAGTGTCATCTCTGGAATTTACTAAACTCAAATCGCGGAAGTGATGAGGGCATTCGTATTTTTTTGGAAGGCAAAGAAAAAAAATATGAATGAATACACCATTGGTAAAACACGCCTTTTATTTTATACAACTCAGTAATTTACTAAAAATTCGAATTCACAATCACTGCTGGCAATAGCCAAACACTGCTGTGAAAAAATACAAATCGTAAAAAAAAGCCGTTTTCAAATAGACCTGTTTTTTTTTGCCGTGTTCTGATAGGCATGCATGGATCCGTGAGATCCGTGCATGCTTATCAGTGGGAAGGGGTGTGAAAGAGTTAAAAATCCTGAAAAAAATTGTGTGGGGTCCCCCCCCTCCTAAGCATAACCAGCCTCGGGCTCTTTGAGCCGGTCCTGGTTGTAAAAATACAGGGAAAAAATTGACAGGGGTTCCCCCATATTTTAACAACCAGCACCAGGCTCTGTGCCTGGTCCTGGTGCAAAAATATGGGGGACAAAAGACGTAGGGGTCCCCCGTATTTTTAACACCAGCACTGGGCTCCACTAGTCAGAGGGATAATGCCACAGCCGGGGGACACTTTTATATTGGTCCCTGCGGCCCTGGCATTAAATCACCAACTAGTCACCCCTAGCCGGGGTACCCTGGAGGAGTGGGGACCCCTTAAATCAAGGGCCCTCCCCCTTCCAGCCACCCAAGGGCCAGGGGTGAAGCCCGAGGCTGTCCTCCCCATCCAAGGGCAGTGGATGGGAGGCTGATAGCCTTTTGTGTAAAAAAAAGAATATTGGTTTTTGTAGCAGAACTACAAGTCCCAGCAAGCATTCCCCTCAAGCTGGTACTTGGAGAACCACAAGTACCAGCATGCGGGGGGGAAACGGGCCCGCTGGTACCTGTAGTTCTACTACAAGAAAAATACCCAAATAAAAACAAAACACACACGCCATGATAGTAAAATTTTATTAAACATACATGCACACTTACTTACATACATACATACTTACCTATGTTGATACGAAGCAGTCGGTCCTCTTCTCCAGTAGAATCCTGGGGTACCTATAAATAACATTATACTTACAAACAATCCGGGGTAGATAGGTCCTCTTCTTAACAGTTATAATCCAGGGAGTTGGTCAAATAAAAAAAGGGAATACCCGATCCACGCACTGAAAGGGGATCCATGTTTACACATGGGACCCCTTTCCCCGAATGTCGGGACCCCCCATGACTCCTGTCAAATGGGGTCCCTTCAGCCAATCAGGGAGCGCCACATCATGGCACTCTCCTGATTTGCTGTGCGCGGAACTGTCAGTCAGGCGGCGCACTGTAGATATAATGTAGCGCAGAGGCGCTCCATTATATACAATGGTGGGAACTTTGCGGTCTGCGGTAGACCGCGAGGTTAAGTGGGGCCAACCACAAGAGTGACCCCACTTAACCCCGGATTGTTTGTAAGTATAATTTTATTTACAGGTACCCCTGGATTCTACTGGAGAAGAGGACCGACTGCTTTGTGTCAATATAGGTAAGTATGTATGTATGTAAGTAAGTGTGCATGTATGTTTAATAAAATGTTACTATCACGGTGTGTGTGTTTTGTTTTTATTTGGGTATTTTTTTGTAGTAAAACTACAGGTACCAGCGGGCCCGTTTGTTCCCCGCATGCTGGTACTTGTGGTTCTCCAAGTACCAGCTTGAGGGGGAGGCTTGCTGGGACTTGTAGTTTTGCTACAAAAAACAATATTCTTTTTTTTACACAAAAGGCTATCAGCCTCCCATCCACTGCCCTTGGATGGGGGGGACAGCCTCGGGCTTCACCCCTGGCCCTTGGGTGGCAGGAGGAGGGGACCCCTTGATTTAAGGGGTCTCCACTCCTCCAGGGTACCCCAGCCAGGGGTGACTAGTTGGTGATTTAATGCCAGGGCTGCCTGGACCAATATAAAAGTGTCCCTCGGCTGTGGCATTATCTCTCTGACTAGTGGAACCCGGTGCTGGTGTTAAAAATATGGGGGACCCCTACGTCTTTTGTCCCCCGTATTTTTTGCACCAGGACCAGGTGCACAGCCTGGTGCTGGTTGTTAAAATATGGGGGAACCCCTGTCAATTTTTTCCCTGTATTTCTACAACCAGGACCGGCTCAAAGAGCCCGAGGCTGGTTATGCTTAGGAGGGGGGACCCCACGCAATTTTATTTTTTATTTTTAACACTTTCAACACTTCTTTTAAGGTACACAATGAAGCCCTGCACGGTTCACACTGATCCGGCCGGGATTCATTGTGTTAAATCCGGCAGTGTTTTACTAATCACTCCCGTAAAACACTGCCAGACATTACGAATGACATCGGCATCGGAAAACACGAAAATGCAGAATACGACAGCATAGTAAATGAGGCGTAAAAAAAAACAAAAAGTTGCACATTCAGATATTCAGTGTCATTCGTGTTTAATCTCCCTCCAAATCCCGACAATTACGAATCTTAGTAAATATACCCCATGGATTCTGTGTGGAGCAGGAGGGATCCGCCCACACAGGGATAAAAAGCAGGTGTGAGCACACTTAATTGATGGAGAGTGCAAACAGTCTGGGTGAGACTGTTACAGCCATATGAGGCTGCTGCCTGTGTATCCAGCCCAGGTGGGGTTGTAAAGTCTAATCAGGCTGCAGTGGCAGTCAAAGAGCCCAGTCTGCCAGGAAGATAGTGATGGCTAGTGGAGGCCAATGTCTAAACCTTCAGGAGGCAAGGAAGACCACCAATTTTTCTGACTGTGCATATGGCGAAGAAGCCAGGCCAGTGGGCCTTGAGATGTGATATGATAAGTTCACATTTGCCATATATTGTTCTATTCACAGCACATTTCAAAAAGTACAATATTTTTAAAATTGCAAAGTGTAAGAGTAGACCAGTATCATGAACTTGTCATCGATTATCCAACAATAGTCACTTCACTATTACAATCAGCAGCACAGGTCATGGATGAATCTCATTATATAATATTTGGTAAAGGAACTTCCTGATGATCTATGAGATGCACCAGATTTGCTGACACAGACTGTGAGGCATATTTATAAACAAATATTTGTGGGATATCTCCCCAAAAAAAGCATTATATACATACTAAGTATCCCCGATATGTATCTAGGGGGGAACATCGATATATCGATGATATCTGAAGCAATCCTCTATTTTTTTTAATGCAAAAGCAGCCCCTCATAGGTGATAAAGCATCAGCCATTGTACAGGTAGCCCGTGTACTACTGATGATTACAAAAGTTACTGGAATGGGACCAGTAAGATCCCTCCACAGCAGTGACCACTCGCACATATGTGATTAGCAGTAGAACGCTGGGGTCCTGAAGGAGAAATGATTGCATCAGAACTCCTGTCCCTGCATGTATTTTTAATACATTTGGCCAAAACTTAATTTCTTATTGCCACAATAAGCTATGATAAATGATAATTATTGGGTCTAAAACATGACAATAAATATGCCTGTATAAGTTAACTGCATTGGATAGAAGTGGATATAAATGCAGATGTCTTAAGGGACACAGGAACTCTTCATCATTTTTGCAATATATGTAACATCCTCTGAATTAATGCTTGCATTTCTGTGCCAAATGTTAAATAAATAAATGAATAAATTAAATAAATAAATGTAAGTTTGTATATAAGTATTATTTCTAAATGCTGAGGACAGCAATAGCTTTTTTGATTTGGAAAGATATGATAATGAGTATTTAGCAGTGTGCTGGAGAGAAATTCTTGGCATAACAAAGAAATGTATTTACATATTACTTCAGTTCTAAAGAATATGCTACAGGTTGAGTTTCCCATATGCCTGGGACCAGAAGTGTTACAAATTTTCCCGTATTTTGGAATATTTGCATCCAATAATGAGATATACAGTATTGATGATGGGACCCAAGTCTAAATATGAAATGTGTCTCATATAAACCTTGTACACATACTGTAGCCTATTTGTAATTATTTTGTGCATGAGACAAAGTTTGTGTGCATACATAAAATTCATTTATATATTATATACACTTTATACACATAGCATATCTCAGTCGCACTCAAAACTATTTTTTATTTTGTAATATTTAGGATATCGGATTTTCAGATATGTAAGACTCAACCTGTACTGTGTTGTGGTCATTGCAATTTACTCATTTATTGGAACAGATTCAAAGAATCTAGGCAATATCGCAGAGGAATGAGTGAGTCATAATGAATATCTACTGTATACAAAAGATTTCTCAAGATGGGTTTCCCCAAAAAGAACATACAGTAGAAGTAGTAGAAATATTGAAAGACAGAATACCAAGCTGTGTAAGGCTAATCAATCAGAACCATCTTCTTCATGGACTATTCCTCACCCATATCCAAAAGCTATTGGCTGCTTGAACATACCTGGACAAGACACTAGCACATTAATATTTTATACAAGTGGCTATATAGCTTGCAAAATGCCTTCTACAAGCAGAAACAGTGCAAAGACAAACTAAGAAAAAAACTATTAATTTTAAAATTATATGTTAAGTTGAACTAATTGTTATGCTGTTAATAGTAAGAACCTAGGCACGGTGGCATGCCTTGAACACAAAGGAAACCAACTGCGCCTTTGTGTTCATATGTTTATGTTTCTTGAGGTGATCAACTATCACCTTTTCCAACGGTAGCTTAGAGAACCAGCACAGTCACAGCGCCTGTTTGTTTGCCTTTTTAAGGTGAAAGTATTTATTTTTTGCTACGGTGATAGTGACTTCCCACTAGGCTGTTCAAGCGTCCCTTGCTCAATGTGGCCATGCTGGGATCTGTCCCCATTCTAATATGGTCCTGTGAGCACCGCTGCAGCATTTGAATGCCTCTGCCAGCCTCCTGCACCATTACCTGCAGCGCTTCAGAATGTGGGCCCTGTGGCTCCCACCTCATAAGACTAGATGTTTCCAGCTCCTCGTAGCTACAGGTAAATCCTGCCTTCTTAATCTGAGCCTCCCCTGTTTACTAACGGCACCCAGCCCTCCTATCATGCAGCTGCTGATACAGATGTGTATTAAAGTTAGTGAGCTGCTGGAGGAGGGTCTCCAGTGACTGGGGTGCGAGGAGGCGCCAGCAGAGCAGGAGTGCTGAGGAACATGGATATGGGGAGATAAGATCAAAGAGAAGAGTTTTAATTTGATCTAAAATTGTATGACTTTGAAGATTCCAGTGACTGCATATCCTGAGTTATTCCAGAAGGAGCGTGCTTCTGCAAACTGTGAATTTATATTTAGTTGTGTTTAAGTTATGTTAGTTGCTGATATGGCTGCCATCATTACAGACTCCCAGGGTGGAATTCAAATGTTTGAAAAGTCGGTTGAGTGTCTGTTTTTTCCTATTAGGTAGGAAAAAACAGACTCCCAACTGACTTTTCAAATATTTGAATCTGCCCCCCATGGTCCTTAACCATATATGTCTTCCCTTGAGTTTAGTTGTATCCCTCACTTCTGAACTGTCACAAAACATTATTTTTTCATTGCATTAATCATGTGCCTATAAAAATTACCTATGTTTTCTCTCATTCTGTCTTTCTCTATCTCTTCTCTCTTCTTTCTACTTTACCTTTCCTCTCCATCTGCGACTATTACCCCCACCTAATGGTGAATGACCCTTAAGGTCATCTCTATTAATGACCGAGGACTGAATGTCCCACCACAGCCCCAACTGTATGGAGTTTGTATATTCTTCCCGCACTTGCGTGGGTTTCCTCCAGGTACTCCGATTTCCTGCCACAATCCAAAAATATATTGGTAGGTTAATTGGCTCCGGACAAAAATTAACCTGTGTGTATAGTAGGGAATATAGATTGTAAGCTCCACTGGGGCAGGGACTGAGGTGAATGGACAAATATTCTTTGTAAAGCACTGCGGAATATGTGTGCGCTATATAAATAACTGGTAATAAATAAAATAATTAAATGTCCCAGAAAAGCATACTAGAGTGCTTTGTATGTGACATTTATTCAGAAGACCCATTTCAAGATGGGAGTGACCCCACTTTGATCAAAAAAATAATAATTTCCCAATGCCTTTATAAACAATAATAGTGCATACAAAACTCTCCTCTTCTCCCATCAATTACTCTTTGAAATTCTGATGCATTGTAAAAAGCTAGGGCACCGTACATTGGCAAGTGTACACCTTTGTTGATCTATATGCTCACAACCAAGCTCAGACTACCTTCCTATCTGCGGTCCAAGACTGGGTGGATACCTTTAGAGCAGTGATCCTCATGGTGGTTGGTGACATGAATTGTAAAGTTCAAACGGAGGTGGAAGCACCCCGTCCCTCTCCCATCCACCCCTGAAAAGTCTGCCGTAGAGTTAAATGTATGATACATAAGCACCAGCTGGTTGATACTTAGTGGCTCTACAACTCTGGCAGCAGAGACTATCCATTTTTAATCCTGTCCTCATAAAAGACTCTATTACTTTTTAATTCAACATTGGTTCCTGTCCATCATACTGTACAACACACCTCCATTGAGGCTACAACATGATCTGATAATGCCCCAATGACACTGATTATATCTATGTCTTACCTCAATACTATACAGTGCATGTGGAGCCTTAAAGAGCTTTTTCTCTTGGACGCATACTGCAGACTTGAACAAGTGCTTGGTGATTAATCTCAAAGAATCTTCTGAAGTCTCCAGTATCATGGTTTTTGAGGCATACATGTGCATTTTCTAGGGGAAGCTCATTCAACTGTGTTCTTATATTATGAAGCAAAAGGTGGATTATAAAACTCTTTCTTCTAACCATCACTGAAACACTTTCCCACTTCTCTCTAAAACTTCAAATTAGCTCTCAATGTCGCTTCTTTATTAAAACCTTCCAGCTCTCATCCTAACTCACCCCTCCATGCTCCTCAATGTAAAGAATATATATATCAAGTATATATACAGGCGCTGTAAAGAGTGTGCTTTTCCTAGCAGCTGAATAGGTAAGGGGTAGTCAAACCCTTTAAGTAACAAGAGAAGGAAAATAGGTATACAGCGCTATTTGACACAGTGTATTTTAAAAAGGTAGGTATTTAATAATAAGTTGTTTTAAAAATCAATAAAATTTGAACAGTTATGTTTACAAACTAAAATATAATATGTCACAATAATGACTTCTGGTGGACTTAAAAATCTGTATATACTGACACCAACTGGTGTGTTATGCACACATCAACATATTTGAAACCAGCACATATACAGTCATGCAGATGGACCAAATGAATAATAGTTCATCCAAGTGGATGTTGTTACCACGTCTGTGTTCCGTTTAAAGAGGTTCCCATAAAGTGCAAAGTCCGTATGGCAACGGCGACAGTTGTAGGGGTCCTGGTTCACAGTTCACTCGGAACTCCGTGTTCCATTAAATGGGCTCTCCTATGGATATGGTAGGCAAAAGACAGTGCCTATAGGGGTCCTGGTTCACGGAGACAAGAAAGTGCAAGGTCCTGACTGTAGATGGTGGCGTGGTGATGGTGCTGGTCAGCAAATGTCCACACAGGTCTTGGCCTAACGCGTTTCGCTGCTCCAGGCAGCTTTGTCAAAGGTGATGTGACATTGGAATTGATCACCCTTTTATAGGGGAAGTGATGTAATCATTGCAGACAGCTGGTGCATAATTATTATACTAAACATATTAATAAAATAATACAGAAATGAATCTGGTGTTTAGTGCTCATATTGAAGAGTCATTACAGATAAGTAATTAGCAAAAACGAAGCTAGAAGCAAGAGAAACTGGTTGTTTTTGTTATTTAATTATTCATATGGATTCCGGTCATGTGATCTCTGGTCGAGTATCACCCAATGAGGAATTGTTTGTCAGTCATGTGAGGATATCACATGGTTTGCCTAATAAGGAAGCAATGTTATGGAGACTTTGTTGATAGATTTGGATTTTCAATTGGAATGCATGATGTTACGGTCACGTGATCGGACTTTGCCGGTCACGTGACCGAGGTAACACGTTATGTTCCAGTCACGTGATCGGACATTTGTCGGTCATGTGACGAAGGTCGCACGCCAAGTGGTACTGCACATAGCTTAACTTGTTATACCAGTTCGGCCGGGAATGGTCATCAAGTCGAGTATATCACATCAGAGTCACGTGAGCGGACTATTGCCGATCACGTGACCATAGCCACGGGTTTTTGAGTTCCAATCAGAGCATTAAATGGTGAATGGTAAACTAACTCGGTTGCTAAGTAACCGATGAATGCCTGAATGCAACTGTTTTACTATCTTGAAAGTGTGTAATCGTAATTCCTTTCAAGTTAGTTTAACTTCTTTGTGCTACAATATATATACGACAAGGAACATGTTTATAATCAATAACCATGTACTGAATAATTACCTGCATTAGGATTTATTAAATCAAATAATATGGCAGGGAGAGGAAATAAGATTAGTGTATCTTACATAACTAGAAGACATATCCAAGTCGATCAAACTCACTATCAATTAATAGGTCCATCCAATCCATATTTTGGTACTAAATTAATGATATAATGTTAATATTACCATTTTTATACATGTTTTTATTTTTGTTTTTATTTTTGGTGTTTATATTTTTTGTATGTACTTATTTTTTGTTTTTGTTTTTATTTTTTATATTATTTTTTATTTTTTATATTTTATTTTTTATTTTTTATATATTTTATTTTTTATTGGTTTTTATTTTTTGTTTTTTATTATTATTTATTATTTTTTCTTTATTATTTTTATATATATATGTGTTAATTTTTATTCTTATTCCTGTCAAATTATTTAATCTTTTATACTTTTTATACTTAAAAGATTCCAAAATATTTAATGTGCTGAAGTCTAGTATAAGGTGCTTGATTCTAATTTTATATAAATAATTAAATTTCCAATACAGGTAAATAATAATTTTTAGTGACTAAATAAAGAGAGATGGTCAATTATATTACATCATATATTAACTATTTTTATTTTTATTTATATTTTTATTCTTTATCCAAAGATACTATAGTTGTATCAACAGAGGGGGCGAATCACAATACGGTGTTAAGTTCTAATGCTTCATTAAGACCTTCAGGATGTAGAGAATTTAGTTGAAAGGTCCAATATATCTCTTGTTTACAGAGTTTCCCAAATCTGTCTCCTCCTCTTTTTGTAATGGGGATGTGTTCGAGACCGATGATTTTTAAGCTTTCCGGGTTCCCCTGATGGTGTTTAGTGAAGTGCCTTGGGATGCTGTGATTAGTTAATCTATTCAGAATATTTCTCCTGTGTTCGGTAAAACGAGTTTTTAGTGACCTTGTGGTCCGACCCACGTATAATAAATTGCATCCGCAAATTAAGACATATACTACCCAACTTGTATCACATGTGATAAAGCTGGTAATGCTAATATCTCTCTCAGTGATTGTTTTGGGTAATTTAGTAGTTTTATTTAATGCATGTTTGCAAGTAATGCATTTGTTTTTACTGCATTTGTAAAATCCTGTTTGTTTTGGGAACCAGGAGCTCACATTTTTAGACGTCAATTGTACATTAGGAGGAGATTTCTTCATACAACTAGGGGCCAGATAAGAACCCAAAGATCGGTTTTTCTTAAAGATAAACCGAGGTTTGGGTGGTAAGAGGTCCTTCAAGATGGTATCATATCTGAGGATGTTATAATTATTATTAATTATTTGTTTAATTTCATTAGAGCAGTTGTTAAATGTAGAGATAAAAGACAATTCATGTTGTTGAGATTTTTGTTTGGGTTTGGATTTCGTTTGAAGAAGTTGATTCCTATCCATTTTATTTACTTCTTCTAGAGCTCTACTCAATAGTTCCTTTGGGTAACCTCTATTCTCAAAGGCTATCAGCATATCAGAGGCTTGATTATGAAAAACAGAGTCAGATGAACAATTTCTCCTTAAGCGCATCAATTGGCCTTTTGGAATGTTTGTCTTCCATGGGATGTAGTGGGCGCTTTTATAATGTAGGTACGCATTGCTTCCTACTTCTTTAATGTGGTTGGAAGTTTGAATATGGCCTTCAATAATATTAAGGGTCACATCCAGGAAGGAAATGTGTGTAGGGTGATAGGAATAGGTGAAAGTTAAATTAAATTCATTGGCATTAAGAAAAGTGACAAAGTTAAGTGCAGACTGTGAATCCCCATCCCAAATAAAAAATAGGTCGTCTATGTAACGTCCATAGAAAACCAGGTGTGCGCCATGGCCGCCTTCCCACACAAGGCGGTCTTCGACCGCTCCCATATAGAGGTTGGCATACCAGGGCGCAAACCTGGTTCCCATGGCCGTTCCCATGACTTGAAGAAAAAAGGTGTCCGAGAAAAGAAAATAATTGTGCTGGAGAATATATAGGATGGAATCTGTGATGAATTGTCTATGTCTCTCTGTGAGGTCTCCATCTTGATCTAATTTTTCTTTTATTATTTGAACACCCAAAGTGTGTGGGATGTTAGAGTAAAGACTCTGTACATCCAGAGTAAGAAAAGCATACGTTGGTTTCCACTGAATATTTTGAATTAATTGAATAAAATGTGTGGTATCTCGTATGTGAGACCTCAGCAGAGAGACCCGGGGTTGGAGAAAGCTGTCAACATAAGCAGACAAATTGGAAGTGAGAGAGTTGATACCGGAAATGATAGGACGACCTGGGGGTGAAGTGAGGGACTTGTGAATTTTCGGGAGGTGATAATAGATGGGAATGGTGGGGAATGAAGGAAATAGAAATTTGAATTCCTCCCTGGATATGACCCCTTCTTCCACTGCTTCATGTAGTAAGTTTTCCAAATCTGAAGAAAATAGAACAGATGGATCTTTGGGTAATTTTTTATAGAAGGTCTGATTTTCTAATTGTCTGGTAGCCTCTTTTATATAATCTCCTCTGTCCTGGATGACAAGTCCGCCGCCTTTGTCGGCTTCCTTGATAACTAGTGAGGTATCTTTCATTAGCCTAGTCAAGGCTTTTTTCTCCTGTTTCCCAAGGTTGTTTTTTATCCAGCTGTTCTTTTTTGTATTTTGTGTACACATTGTTCTAAAATTATCCAGTGTGGTCCTATAGAAGCATTCTATATTACTGCTTTTTGATGCAATAGGAAAAAAATCTGATTTTACTTTAAAATGATCTCTACTGATATCAAAGATTTTTTGAGCAGATTTAGAGGATGTAATATCTTTTTGGTTTTCTTGGTGTAATTCATCAAGAATTTGAAGTATTGGGTCATCTGTCTCGTCTAGGATAATTGGAGACAGATTCGGTTCAATTTTCTCTAAACTCTTCTGTGCAAAAAATCTCTTTCGGCACAAGGTCCGAATAAACCTATTTAGATCTACAAAAAGGTTAAAGATGTTAGGTTCCGCTGTCGGAGAAAATTTTAAGCCCTTTTGTAGCAGGGAAATTTCATCTTTGTTTAATACTTTACTAGACAAATTAAAGATATCTATGGGGTTCAAAGTGTCTGATTTGTTAAGTTGGACTCTTAATTTCTTATATTTCTCTTTTTTCCCGCACCTTCTCCCTCTTGGCTTACACTTCTGCCTCTTTTTGGAGTTTGTTCCTGGGGGGATCGATTGTCCCACCTTGATTTGTGATGGTCCTGTTCTCAAAAAACAGGGGAGGCAGTTGTGTCTTTGGATTGGTGTGTTCCTTGGTTATTAATTGATTTGTTTTTGGGTCTAGCCCATAGATGGCGTTCATTAAATCTTTCGCTATTTGGACGTGGATGGTATCTTGAGTCAGTGTTTTGTGGTCTGCGTTCCTTAGATCTAAATTGATCAGAGGAATCTCGACGTTTAGATGGGGAACGTCTAAGGGGGGCATTCCTATTGAATTTTGACCCAATATGGTTAGATGGGCCCTCTTGGGATTGATAGTAAGAGGATCTATCTTGTTTTTTCTTATAAGATCTGACCTCTCCCTTGTCATAGTCTTCTATGTCTCTTTTAAATTTTCTACACTTAGTGTCAGTAATGGTTTGTTCATATTTAAGAAGTTTTTCAGTAAGTGTTCTATCATGTTCCTTAAATTCTTGTGTCATATTGAATGGTTCTAATTTCTTCTTTAAACATTCTATTTCATTTATTGCCGTTTTAACATTTTCATTACGGAATTGAATAATCAATTCCATAAGAACTAGCGAACATTTATCTAATGTGTTCTCCCACTTAACTTGGAAGTCCCCATTGTCTCCAAAAATGGATGGTTTAAAGATTCGTAATCCACGTGGGATCATTTTAGAATCAATATATTTTTGTAAATTGGTACTATCTAACCAGTTTCTCGTCTCCAGCTTCAAAAGATCCTCCAGTCTGAGGAAATCGCCCCTAAGGGACTTCACCTCAGGCTGGTGACACGTATCCTGTTCTGTATCCCATTTTTGGATATATTTTTGTCTCCTATGATCTCTATTGTCAAAGTTGGAAAAGCAGCTCATCACTGCAGCCCGAAAGGACTATGTGTTGATGAAAAGAATATATATATCAAGTATATATACAGGCGCTGTGAAGAGTGTGCTTTTCCTAGCAGCTGAATAGGTAAGGGGTAGTCAAACCCTTTAAGTAACAAGAGAAGAAAAATAGGTATACAGCGCTATTTGACACAGTGTATTTTAAAAAGGTAGGTATTTAATAATAAGTTGTTTTAAAAAATCAATAAAATTTGAACAGTTATGTTTACAAACTAAAATATAATATGTCACAATAATGACTTCTGGTGGACTTAAAAATCTGTTTATACTGACACCAACTGGTGTGTTATGCACACATCAACATATTTGAAACCAGCACATATACAGTCATGCAGATGGACCAAATGAATAATAGTTCATCCAAGTGGATGTTGTTACCACGTCTGTGTTCCGTTTAAAGAGGTTCCCATAAAGTGCAAAGTCCGTATGGCAACGGCGACAGTTGTAGGGGTCCTGGTTCACAGTTCACTCGGAACTCCGTGTTCCATTAAATGGGCTCTCCTATGGATATGGTAGGCAAAAGACAGTGCCTATAGGGGTCCTGGTTCACGGAGACAAGAAAGTGCAAGGTCCTGACTGTAGATGGTGGCGTGGTGATGGTGCTGGTCAGCAAATGTCCACACAGGTGTTGGGCTAACGCATTTCGCTGCTCCAGGCAGCTTTGTCAAAGGTGATGTGAGATTGGAATTGATCACCCTTTTATAGGGGAAGTGATGTAATCATTGCAGACAGCTGGTGCATAATTATTATACTAAACATATTAATAAAATAATACAGAAATGAATCTGGTGTTTAGTGCTCATATTGAAGAGTCATTACAGATAAGTAATTAGCAAAAACGAAGCTAGAAGCAAGAGAAACTGGTTGTTTTTGTTATTTAATTATTCATATGGATTCCGGTCATGTGATCTCTGGTCGAGTATCACCCAATGAGGAATTGTTTGTCAGTCATGTGAGGATATCACATGGTTTGCCTAATAAGGAAGCAATGTTATGGAGACTTTGTTGATAGATTTGGATTTTCAATTGGAACGCATGATGTTCCGGTCACGTGATCGGACTTTGCCGGTCACGTGACCGAGGTAACACGTTATGTTCCAGTCACGTGATCGGACATTTGTCGGTCACGTGACGGAGGTCACACGCCAAGTGGTACTGCACATAGCTTAACTTGTTATACCAGTTCGGCCGGGAATGGTCATCAAGTCAAGTATATCACATCAGAGTCACGTGAGCAGACTATTGCCGATCACGTGACCATAGTCACGGGTTTTTGAGTTCCAATCAGAGCATTAAATAGTGAATGGTAAACTAACTCGGTTGCTAAGTAACCGATGAATGCCTGAATGCAACTGTTTTTCATAATCAAGCCTCTGATATGCTGATAGCCTTTGAGAATAGAGGTTACCCAAAGGAACTATTGAGTAGAGCTCTAGAAGAAGTAAATAAAATGGATAGGAATCAACTTCTTCAAACGAAATCCAAACCAAAACAAAAATCTCAACAACATGAATTGTCTTTTATCTCTACATTTAACAACTGCTCTAATGAAATTAAACAAATAATTAATAATAATTATAACATCCGCAGATATGATACCATCTTGAAGGACCTCTTACCACCCAAACCTCGGTTTATCTTTAAGAAAAACCGATCTTTGGGTTCTTATCTGGCCCCTAGTTGTATGAAGAAATCTCCTCCTAATGTACAATTGACGTCTAAAAATGTGAGCTCCTGGTTCCCAAAACAAACAGGATTTTACAAATGCAGTAAAAACAAATGCATTACTTGCAAACATGCATTAAATAAAACTACTAAATTACCCAAAACAATCACTGAGAGAGATATTAGCATTACCAGCTTTATCACATGTGATACAAGTTGGGTAGTATATGTCTTAATTTGCGGATGCAATTTATTATACGTGGGTCGGACCACAAGGTCACTAAAAACTCGTTTTACCGAACACAGGAGAAATATTCTGAATAGATTAACTAATCACAGCATCCCAAGGCACTTCACTAAACACCATCAGGGGAACCCGGAAAGCTTAAAAATCATCGGTCTCGAACACATCCCCATTACAAAAAGAGGAGGAGACAGATTTGGGAAACTCTGTAAACAAGAGATATATTGGACCTTTCAACTAAATTCTCTACATCCTGAAGGTCTTAATGAAGCATTAGAACTTAACACCGTATTGTGATTCGCCCCCTCTGTTGATACAACTATAGTATCTTTGGATAAAGAATAAAAATATAAATAAAAATAAAAATAGTTAATATATGATATGATGTAATATAATTGACCATCTCTCTTTATTTAGTCACTAAATAATATTATTTACCTTTATTGGAAATGTAATTATTTATATAAAATTAGAATCAAGCACCTTATACTAGACTTCAGCACATTAAATATTTTGGAATCTTTTAAGTATAAAAAGTATAAAAGATTAAATAATTTGACAGGAATAAGAATAAAAATTAACACATATATATATAAAAATAATAAAGAAAAAATAATAAATAATAAAAAATAAAAAATAAAATATATAAAAAATAAAAAATAAAATATAAAAAATAATATAAAAAATAAAAACAAAAACAAAAAATAAGTACATACAAAAAATATAAACACCAAAAATAAAAACAAAAATAAAAACATGTATAAAAATGGTAATATTAACATTATATCATTAATTTAGTACCAAAATATGGATTGGATGGACCTATTAATTGATAGTGAGTTTGATCGACTTGGATATGTCTTCTAGTTATGTAAGATACACTAATCTTTTTTCCTCTCCCTGCCATATTATTTGATTTAATAAATCCTAATGCAGGTAATTATTCAGTACATGGTTATTGATTATAAACATGTTCCTTGTCGTATATATATTGTAGCACAAAGAAGTTAAACTAACTTGAAAGTAATTACGATTACACACTTACAAGATAGTAAAACAGTTGCATTCAGGCATTCATCGGTTACTTAGCAACCGAGTTAGTTTACCATTCACCATTTAATGCTCTGATTGGAACTCAAAAACCCGTGGCTATGGTCACGTGATCGGCAATAGTCCGCTCACGTGACTCTGATGTGATATACTCGACTTGATGACCATTCCCGGCCGAACTGGTATAACAAGTTAAGCTATGTGCAGTACCACTTGGCGTGTGACCTCCGTCACGTGACCGACAAATGTCCGATCACGTGACTGGAACATAACGTGTTACCTCGGTCACGTGACCGGCAAAGTCCGATCACGTGACCGGAACATCATGCGTTCCAATTGAAAATCCAAATCTATCAACAAAGTCTCCATAACATTGCTTCCTTATTAGGCAAACCATGTGATATCCTCACATGACTGACAAACAATTCCTCATTGGGTGATACTCGACCAGAGATCACATGACCGGAATCCATATGAATAATTAAATAACAAAAACAACCAGTTTCTCTTGCTTCTAGCTTCATTTTTGCTAATTACTTATCTGTAATGACTCTTCAATATGAGCACTAAACACCAGATTCATTTCTGTATTATTTTATTAATATGTTTAGTATAATAATTATGCACCAGCTGTCTGCAATGATTACATCACTTCCCCTATAAAAGGGTGATCAATTCCAATGTCACATCACCTTTGACAAAGCTGCCTGGAGCAGCGAAACGCGTTAGGCCAAGACCTGTGTGGACATTTGCTGACCAGCACCAGCACCACGCCACCATCTACAGTCAGGACCTTGCACTTTCTTGTCTCCGTGAACCAGGACCCCTATAGGCACTGTCTTTTGCCTACCATATCCATAGGAGAGCCCATTTAATGGAACACGGAGTTCTGAGTGAACTGTGAACCAGGACCCCTACAACTGTCGCCTTTGCCATACGGACTTTGCACTTTATGGGAACCTCTTTAAACGGAACACAGACGTGGTAACAACATCCACTTGGATTAACTATTATTCATTTGGTCCATCTGCATGACTGTATATGTGCTGGTTTCAAATATGTTGATGTGTGCATAACCAGAGGCGTATCTAGGGCAGGGCGAGTGGGGCACGTGCCCTGGGCGCTGTGGAGCCGCTGCAGCGGGTGGGGGGGGGAAGGCGAGAGGGGGGCGCCCCCGCAGCCGTTCATGTGTACATTACTACAGTACCCAGCGGCAGTTTGTGTTAAAAACATATTTTTTTTTTAATTACAATGGTTACTGACTGTGTGCAGTGTACAATCGCTGTTGTCACTCACTCAGTCAGTCTGCAGAATTGCGTCACCCCGCCATCGCTGCTTCCATCCTTATTCCCAGTGGAGGGGCAGGGAGACTGGGTGCATGGGTAGGGTCAAGGAATACAGACTCCGCCGCCCGCCGGCGACGGGCGAATGGCAATACAGCTTTCAAGGAGCCTAGCCAATAGCAGCTGGATGGGGCAGTGTTTGCAATACGAAGCCATCCAAAGCAGCGTCACTAGGTGGGCGGGGTGTTGGGACCCCCAACACCCCGCCCACCCAGTGACGCTGCTTTGGATGGCTTCGTATAGCAAACAGGCTAGTGGGCGGTGCTGGCGCCAGCGAGGTGCTTTGTGGGCCGGTGGTGTGACTTGCGCACCTGAACTGGTGTCTGACGTCACCCGCGGTCCACATTGCCTGAGGGGACGCCGCCACCCGCCCGCCACTCTCTCGGTCTGTTTTCTGCCTGGCTCCTTCAGACTGCACTGAGCAGTCTATTTACAGAAGTGCTTGCCGCAATGCCGTGCCTTGGATAGAGAGAGGACTGGAGCTGTGTATTGTAAGTAAAAAAAAAAAAAAAGCTTAGATCTTTGTTTAATTAAAAAAAAAAAACCCACAGGCTTTAGTTAAATAACTCCCTCAGCCAGCCTGCTTTGAATAACCACCCGACCCGTGCTATAGTTGAATCCCCCCACCCCAGTTGAACACCAACCCTCCCCCCTCCCACTACACCCAGGCCTGCTTTAGTGGAATAACCCCCCCCTTACCCCCATGGCTGCTTTATTGGAATAAAGCTTTATTGGAATAAACTCCCACTGACCCGTTCACCCCCAGGCCTGCTTTAGTGTAATAACTCCCCCCCACCCCCCGACCCCCTCACCCTAGGCCTGCTTTAGGGGAATAAACCTCCCTCCCCCCCCATGCCTGCTTTAGTTGAATAATGCCCCCCCCCCCACCCTGAACCCCTATCCTCCAGGCCGGCTATAGTGGAATATACCCCCGCCCCCCACTACACCCAGGCCTGCTTTAGTGGAATAACCCCCCCCCATGCCTGCTTTAGTGGAATAATGCCCCCCCCCCACCCTGACCCCCTCACCTCCAGACCGGCTATAGTGGAATATCCCCCCTTTCCGACCCCCTCACTCCCTGGACTCCTTTAGTGGAATAACACCCCCCCCCCCCGGCCTGCTTCAGTGGAATAACCCCCACCCCTGACCCCCTCACCCCCAGGCCTGTTTTAGTTGAATGACCCCCTCCCCCCCCCCCCCCAGTCCTGCTTTAGTGGAGTAACCCCCCTCCCCTGGCTTCATGCCCGCATTGGTTGAAAAAAAAAATACTAGTGTGCCCTTCACACTCGGCGATGTGCCGCCGAGCTGCCCGACCATCGAGACGGCCGACGGGCGACCCAGCGGTGGGGGGGGGCAGTGACGAGGGAGTGAAGTTACTTCACTCCCCCCGTCACCCGGCTCTGTAGACGTGCAGGCAAATATGGACGATCTCATCCATATTGGCCTGCATGCACAGCCGACAGGACACCAGCGATGAACGAGCGCGGGGCCGCGCATCGATCATCGCTGGTGCCTCCACACTGCACGATATGAACGTTATCTCGTTCATTAATGAACGAGATCGTTCATATCGTGCAGTGATGTCGGCAGAGGCGTATCTAGCACGGGGCGAGCAGGGCACGTGCCCTGGGCGCCATGGCAGCCCCAACAGAGGGGGGCGCCACCGGCACCTGCACGGCCCACTCGCTCCATGCTTCAGGGATTCCGCCGGCGCTACCCGCGGCGCTTTCCCTGTCTCCCCGGCTGCTGTGCCTGTCACAATAGACAGGCAGCGGCAGCCAGGAGCCTCCCCCTACTCCCCCCTGCAAAAGTGTCTGTGTGTACGCGATCGCGACCGCGGAGGTGCGCGCATGCGCGTGCGCGACCTCGGGGGGGCGTGCGGCCCCTGCCCTGAACAGCAGTAAGTGCAGGTGAGCGGGAAGGGGGTGCGGGACATTTTGTGTGTGTGTGTGTGTGTGTTAAGTGTGTGTGTGTCGGACAGTGTGCGTGTGACATTGTGTGTGGGACAGTGTGAGTGTGTTAATTGTGTGTGTGGGACAGTTTGAGTGTGTGTAAATTGTGTGTGTGTGTGACTGTGTGTGTGTGTGGGACAGTGTGCGTGTGTTAATTGTGTGTGTGTGTGGGACAGTGTGTGTGTGTTAATTGTGTGTGTGTGAGTGTGTTAATTGTGTGTGTGGGACAGTGCGTGTTTGTTAATTGTGTGTGTGTGTGACAGTGTGAGTGTGTTAATTGTGTGTGTGGGACAGTTTTGAGTGCGTGTTAATTGTGTGTGTGTGGGACAGTGTGCGTGTGTTAATTGTGTATGTGTGGGACAGTGTGCGTGTGTTAATTGTGTATGTGTGGGACAGTGTGAGTGTGTTAATTGTGTGTGTGTGTGTGTGGGACAGTGTGAGTGTGTTAATTGTGTGTGTGTGGGACAGTTTGAGTGTGTGTTAATTGTGTGTGTGTGGGACAGTGTGCGTGTGTGTTAATTGTGTGTGTGTGGGACAGTGTGCGTGTGTATCAATTGTGTGTGTGTGTGTGGGACAGTGTGCGTGTGTTAATTGTGTGTGTGTGGGACAGTGTGCGTGTGTTAAGTGTGTGTGTGTGTGTGTGTGTGACAGTGTGAGTGTGTTAATTGTGTGTGTGTGGGACAGTGCGTGTTTGTTAATTGTGTGTGGGACAGTGTGCGTGTGTGATATTTGTGTGTGTGGGACAGTGTGCGTGCGTGTGTGTTAATTGTGTGTGGGACAGTGTGCGTGGGTTAATTGTGTGTGTGTGTGTGTGTTAATTGTCCCGGCGGTTATTGGCGTCTGTAGTGTGCCAGGAGCGGCGGTGTGCGGCTCTCCCCCTCCTCCGCCGGCTCCGTCCTCCCGTCGTGGCCCTGCAGTGTGTGCAGGTCTCCCCGGCAGCAGCAGCAGGTTAGTCTCTTTCCCCCCCCCCCTCTCTCTCTCTCTCTCTCTCTCTCTCCTCCTGTGGATTGCAGTTTGTAAGTATCATTTTAATTTTTACAGGTACCCCTATTGAATTCTACTGGACAAGTGGACGTGACCAGCGTGGGATATAGGTAAGTAATCTGTCTCTCATTTTTACAGGTACCCCTATTGGATTCTACTGGACAAGTAGACGTGATCGGCGTGGGATATAGGTAAGTAATCTGTCTCTCATTTTTACAGGTACCCCTATTGGATTCTACTGGACAAGTGGACGTGATCGGCGTGGGATGTAGGTAAGTAATCTGTCTCTCATTTTTACAGGTACCCCTATTGGATTCTACTGGACAAGTGGACGTGACCAGCGTGGGATGTAGGTAAGTAATCTGTCTCTCATTTTTACAGATTCCCCTATTGGGTTCTACTGGACAAGTGGACGTGACCAGCGTGGGATGTAGGTAAGTAATCTGTCTCTCATTTTTACAGATTCCCCTATTGGATTCTACTGGACAAGTGGACGTGACCAGCGTGGGATGTAGGTAAGTAATATGTCTGTCATTTTTACAGCTACCCCTATTGGATTCTACTGGACAAGTGGACGTGACCAGCGTGGGATGTAGGTAAGTAATCTGTCTCTCATTTTTACAGATTCCCCTATTGGATTCTACTGGACAAGTGGACGTGACCAGCGTGGGATGTAGGTAAGTAATATGTCTGTCATTTTTACAGCTACCCCTATTGGATTCTACTGGACAAGTGGACGTGACCGGCGTGGGATGTAGGTAAGTAATCTGTCTCTCATTTTACAGATTCCCCTATTGCACAGGTTCTCAAACTCGGTCCTCAGGACCCCACACAGTGCATGTTTTGCAGGTCTCCTCACAGAATCACAAGTTAAATAATTAGCTCCACCTGTGGACCTTTTAAAATGTGTCAGTGAGTAATTAATACACCTGTGCACCTGCTGGGTTACCTGCAAAACATGCACTGTGTGGGGTCCTGAGGACCGAGTTTGAGAACCCCTGCCCTATTGGATTCTACTGGACAAGTGGACGTGATCGGCGTGGGATGTAGGTAAGTAATCTGTCTCTCATTTTTACAGGTAACGCTATTGGATTCTACTGGACAAGTGGACGTGATCGGCGTGGGATGTAGGTAAGTAATCTCTCTCTCATTTTTACAGATTCCCCTACTGGGTTCTACTGGACAAGTGGACGTGACCAGCGTGGGATGTAGGTAAGTAATCTGTCTCTCATTTTTACAGATTCCCCTACTGGATTCTACTGGACAAGTGGACGTGACCAGCGTGGGATGTAGGTAAGTAATCTGTCTCATTTTTACAGGTACCCCTATTGGATTCTACTGGACAAGTGGACGTGACCAGCGTGGGATGTAGGTAAGTAATCTGTCTCTCATTTTTACAGATTCCCCTACTGGATTCTACTGGACAAGTGGACGTGACCGGCGTGGGATGTAGGTAAGTAATCTGTCTCTCATTTTTACAGCTACCCCTATTGGATTCTACTGGACAAGTGGACGTGACCGGCGTGGGATATAGGTAAGTATGTGTGAGTGTGTCAGTGTGCTTTAATAAATTTTTACTGTCACGGTGTGTGAGTTGTGTTTTTATTTGGGTATTTTTTCTGTTGTAGAACTACAGGTACCGGCGGGCCCGTTATTTCCCTGCATGTTGGTACTTGAGGTTCTCCAAGTACCAGCAAGCGGGGGAGGCTTTCTGGGCCTTGTAGTTCCACAACAAAAAACAATATTCTTTTTTTACTTACATGGCTATCAGCCTCCCATCCACAGCCCACGGATGGGGGGGACAGCCTCGGGCTTCACCCCTGGCCCTTGGGTGCCTGGAGGGGGGGTGACCCCTTGATTTAAGGGGTCCCCACTCCTCCAGGGAACCCCGGCCAGTGGTGACTAGTTGGGGGGGTAATGCCACGGCCGCAGGGACCTACATAAATGTGTCCCCCGGCTGTGGCATTATGTCCCTGGCTAGTGGAGCCCGGTGCTGATTTTAAAAATACGGGGGGACCCCTACATCTTTTGTCCCCCATATTTTTGGAACCAGGACCGGACTAAGAGCCCGATGCTGGTTGTCTAAATACGGGGAACCCCTGTCCAATTTTTTCCCAGTATTTAAACAACCAGGACCGGCTCAAAGAGCCCGAGGCTGGTTATACTTAGGAGGGGGACCTCATGCAGTTTTTTTTACATTTTTAACCCATTCAGACCCTTCTCCATTAAGTTAATGGAAACCCTGGACAACAAAATTGCATTCATGTCCTCCTCCCACTCCCTTCCCAGTCCCAAACACTGATTATTATTTTTTTCTATAAAAATGTACAATACAACATCACAAGTATGATGAGCAGGCATGCAGCGGGCATTGGCAACTTTGGACTGAGTTGCAAATTAGTGGCGGAGGGCTGGGTCAGTTGATGGTGGGCGAGTTTGTAAGCCATTGGTGGTGGCATCGGCTCAGAGGCAGTGGCGGGCATTGGCTCGGTGGCGGTAGGGTTCATCGACAGGATTCGGCGGACATTATGGCTGTAGTGCCTCACCGCACGCCACTGACCTCACCGCACGCCACTGGTGTGTGGGACAGTGTGCGTGTGTGTTAATTGTGTGTGGGACAGTGTGAGTGTGTGTGTTAATTGTGTGTGTGTGGAACAGTGTCAGTGTGTGTAAATTTTTGCAGTCCAGTGTGTGTGTGGGGGAGAGGAAAGTATGAGAATGTGTGTGTGTGTGTGTGTGTGTAGTCTGAGTGGGTGTGTGTAGGATTTGGGGGTGGCCAGTCTGTGTGTGTGTAATCAGTGTGTGTGGGATGTACTAATGGCCATTTACCGAAGAGAGATATGTATTAAACCACGGGCACTGAGATGCCCTTCTTACTCACCATCCAGCTGGGTGGGCGAGCCGGGCGGGTGGAAAGCCAGCAGCAGGGGCAGCATGCCAGATATCAGCAGCCGAGGGTGGGAGCTGTAATGCACATGCGGAGCCCAAAGCCGGAGATCAGCAGCATGCTGACCGGCAATAAGCAGCTTCTGCTTCCGCGTTCAACATGCTGCTGATCTCCGGCTTTGGGCTACGCAGGGTTCGGGGGATGGGTGTCCTCTGCCGGTGTACTGCAGCTCCGGGGGTGCGGGCTCCGGAGGCTTTCAGCACTGTTGAATATCCAGCTGCCCCAAGTATGTACAGCCTGCACCCTCTGCAGCTGATATCCGGCATGCTGCTGCTGGCTGTCCCCCCGCCCGGCTCGGCCACACAGCTGTATGGTGAGAAGGGCATCTCAGTTCCTGAGGTTTAACACATATGCCTCAGAAAATGGCCTCTGCGGTAAACGATACTAATGCTTACCGTGACAGTAACAGCGGGGAGGAAGGCGCACATCGGGATCCTGCAGCATGAAACAAGAACCCCTTCGGAGCGCAGCAGGCCACACTGAAAAGGGTGCATACCCGGTGCGGTGCTCTGCATCCCGGGTGGTGCCGAAGATGTGGAGTGTCGGAGGTGGCAGAAGCGCCGCAGCTTGGGGTGAGAAACCGCTGCAGCCCTTCCGCTGCTAAACTCTGCAATTAGTCTATTAAGGGGGTGGGCTCCCCTCATCATAGTGCCCCACAGGCCATGTTAATTCTGGGGGTAGGATCCCCTAACTCTATAATGGGAATTTTGGCTCATATCATGTGCTGTAACGTGAATTTTGGCTAATACCGTGTGCTATAATGTGAATTTCGGCTCATACTATGTGGGGTAATGTGAATTTTGGCTCATTCCGTGTGCTGTAATGTGAATTTCGGCTCATACCGTGTGCTGTAATGTGAATTTCTGCTCATACCATGTGGGGAAATGTGAATTTCTGCTCATACCATGTGGGGAAATGTGAATTTTGGCTCATACCATGTGGAGTAATGTGAATTTTGGCTCATACCGTGTGCTATAATGTGAATTTCGGCTCATACCGTGTGCTATAATGTGAATTTTGGCTCATACCATGTGGGGTAATGTGAATTTCGGCTCATACTGTGTGCTATAATGTGAATTTCGGCTCATGCCGTGTGGGGCAATGTGAATTTCGGCTCATACTGTGTGCTATAATGTGAATTTCGGCTCATACCGTGTGCTATAATGTGAAAGGGGCACCAGTACTAGATAGTATAAGGGGTCCTACTATACTGAAGGACACGCCCCTTTTGAGTGACCACGCCCCCCTTTTCCGGAGCGCGCGCGCCTTCGGCGCGCACATAATTGCTATCTGCACTCTTTCATTCCACCTTCAAAAATTCAACTTCGACCACTGCACCTACATACACATACATACACACCCTGACATCTTTATATGCAGTGACACCGGTGGCGTCTGCACATACTTTCCTTTTGTATTTTTTTTTTCATTATCATTTTATTAATTTATTTTATTAAGAAAAAATTATTTATTTATTTATTTATTTTTTGGGGGGGGGGCGCCATTATTGATCTTGCCCTGGGCTCCAAAAACCCTAGTTACGCCTCTGTGCATAACACACCAGTTGGTGTCAGTATAAACAGATTTTTAAGTCCACCAGAAGTCATTATTGTGACATATTATATTTTAGTTTGTAAACATAACTGTTCAAATTTTATTGATTTTTAAAACAACTTATTATTAAATACCTACCTTTTTAAAATACACTGTGTCAAATAGCGCTGTATACCTATTTTCATGCTCCTCAATGTCTCTCCCCTCTGTTACCTCATCTGCCCCTCCTCTCTAGACTGTATGCTCTCATGAGCAGTGCCCTCTTCCCTCGTGTGCCTCTTCTGTTCAAATTGGCCCAAACCTTTAAGCTCAATAGTCAGGGCTACATCTGTTTGTACTGTGACTGCATATGAAAAAGTCTATATAGCTTGTATCCCATGTTCTACAATGTTTTTCCTCCTGTTTTGATTTCACTGTTTAAGCATTTTGTGAGGTTCTACAGAACACTTGTGTTGCCATATAAATAAGGGATAATAATATAGATAAGTGGTTATACCTTACAGTATGGAAGGTCATAGTAAGTGGGTAATGCTTTGGTTTAAGCTTATTTTTTAATGACACTAATGAAGGTGATAGGGGGTTAATCCACATTTATAGAACTATTTGATGATGCTGAGGATAATTAATAATAGGAATTAAGTTAATATTTAATAATTATATTAATTATATTATATTTAGTGAGTTTGGTACAGTGATGCTGAAGTAGTTAATAGTTTCTAAGGAAGGATTAATTATTGATGAATGAATGATCTGATATGAAATATATGCTGTAGAATATTGCAGTCACTAATTATTTCTGTGTGATATGGTGATCACAACTACTCTCCACATTGTATCATAGTCACTAAAGTTCTTTGCATTATAAGGAGGTCACTGTGATGTTCTCTGCATTATATGGCAGCTATTGTGATGCTCTGAGGTGGGTGAGGTGGTGTAGTACAGGCAGTTATACTTACCTTTGAGTCTTGAGGCAGTGGATCCTTCATGCTTGTTTAAAAGTAAAGACAATGCAGAACCACAAAATAAATGGAGCAGGACCTGGCACCTAAAAGTAATGAATATATCCCCACTCTGCAACCATTTCAGTCTTTACAATGTATTCAAGCAAGCTACAAACAACTTGGGAGGAGGGGCAGTAAGCTTGGTATTTGCCCCAGATGACATAAATATATGAAGAACAGTGGGTGTCTAGCATACAGAATGGGAAGAGGTTGTCGGTTTATGAGCTCTTAAATAACTTGAAATGGGAGAATGCAAAAAATAAAATATTACCCAGTCTGTATAATAATAATAGTTATACTTTATTACATCTGCAGTAAGTCCTGACTAAATTTACTAAGCATTGGTTTGCAGTTAATTCCAAACCATTGGTCATCGATGGCTCTTTAGTATCTAAAACCCCCGAACTTCACCCTTTTTTGCACGGGTCCGAGCAGACTCGGATCCTCCCGCCTTGCTCGGTTAACACGAGCGTGCCCGAACGTCATCATCCCGCGGTCGGATTATCGCGAGATTCGTATTCTATATAAGGAGCCGCGCGTCGCCACCATTTTTCACTCGTGCATTGGAGATGATCGTGAGAGGACGTGGCTGGCGTCCTCTCAGTTTCTATGTTCAGTGGGCTGAAAATTGTGCTGCAAATATCTGTGCTCAGTGTGCTGCAAATATCTGTGCTCAGTGTGCTGCAAGTGCAAATATCTACGTTCTCTGCCTGAAAAACGCTCCATATCTGACTGTGCTCAGTGTGCTGCAAATATCTGTGCTCAGTGTGCTAATTGCTTTATTGTGGGGACTGGGGACCAGCAGTATTATATAGTAGGAGGACAGTGCAGAGTTTTGCTGACCACTGACCAGTGACCACCAGTATTATACGTTCTCTGCCTGAAAAACGCTCCATATCTGTGCTGCATTGTAGTATATAGTAGGAGGACAGTGCAGAATTTTGCTGACCACCAGTATAACTATATATATAGCAGTACGGTACAGTAGTCCACTGCTCTACCTACCTCTGTGTCGTCAAGTATACTATCCATTCATACCTGTGGTGCATTTCAGTTTTGCACAGTTTGCTGACCACCAGTATAACTATATATATAGCAGTACGGTACAGTAGTCCACTGCTCTACCTACCTCTGTGTCATCAAGTATACTATCCATCCATACCTGTGGTGCATTTCAGTTTTGCACAGTTTGCTGACCACCAGTATATACTATATAGCAGTACGGTACAGAAGGCCACTGCTCTACCTACCTCTGTGTCGTCAAGTATACTATCCATCCATACCTGTGGTGCATTTCAGTTTTGCACAGTTTGCCGACCACCAGTATAACTACATATATAGCAGTACGGTACAGTAATCCACTGCTCTACCTACCTCTGTGTCGTCAAGTATACTATCCATCCATACCTGTTGTGCATTTCAGTTTTGCACAGTTTGCTGACCACCAGTATATACTATATAGCAGTACGGTACAGAAGGCCACTGCTCTACCTACCTCTGTGTCGTCAAGTATACTATCCATCCATACCTGTGGTGCATTTCAGTTTTGCACAGTTTGCCGACCACCAGTATAACTACATATATAGCAGTACGGTACAGTAGTCCACTGCTCTACCTACCTCTGTGTCGTCAAGTATACTATCCATCCATACCTGTGGTGCATTTCAGTTTTGCACAGTTTGCTGACCACCAGTATATAATATATAGCAGTACGGTACAGTAGGCCTCTGCTCTACCTACCTCTGTGTCGTCAAGTATACTATCCATCCATACCTGTGGTGCATTTCAGTTTTGCACAGTTTGCTGACCACCAGTATATACTATATAGCAGTACGGTACAGAAGGCCACTGCTCTACCTACCTCTGTGTCGTCAAGTATACTATCCATCCATACCTGTGGTGCATTTCAGTTTTGCACAGTTTGCTGACCACCAGTATATACTATATAGCAGTACAGTACAGTAGGCCACTGCTCTACCTACCTCTGTGTCGTCAAGTATACTACCCATCCGTACCTACAGTATGGTGCATTTCAGTTTTGCACAGTTTGCTGACCACCAGTATATACTATATAGCAGTACGGTACAAAAGGCCACTGCTCTACCTACCTCTGTGTCGTCAAGTATACTATCCATCCATACCTGTGGTGCACTTCAGTTTTGCACAGTTTGCTGACCACCAGTATATACTATATAGCAGTACGGTACAGAAGGCCACTGCTCTACCTACCTCTGTGTCGTCAAGTATACTATCCATCCATACCTGTGGTGCATTTCAGTTTTGCACAGTTTGCTGACCACCAATATATAATATATAGCAGTACGGTACAGTAGGCCACTGCTCTACCTACCTCTGTGTCGTCAAGTATACTATCCATCCATACCTGTGGTGCATTTCAGTTGTGCGTATTATATATAGTAGTAGGCCATTGCTATTGATATATTACTGGCATATAATTCCACACATTAAAAAATGGAGAACAAAAATGTGGAGGGTAAAATAGGGAAAGATCAAGATCCACTTCTACCTCGTGCTGAAGCTGCTGCCACTAGTCATGGCCGAGACGATGAAATGCCATCAACTTCGTCTGCCAAGGCCGATGCCCAATGTCATAGTAGAGAGCATGTAAAATCCCAAAAAATAAAGCTCAGTAAAATGACCCAAAAATCTAAATCAAAATCGTCTGAGGAGAAGCGTAAACTTGCCAATGTGCCATTTACGACACGGAGTGGCAAGGAACGGCTTAGGCTCTGGCCTATGTTCAAGGCTAGTGGTTCAGCTTCACCTGAGGATGGAAGCACTCATCCTCCTGCTAGAAAACTTAAAAGAGTTAAAATGGCAAAAGCACAGCATAGAACTGTGCGTTCTTCTAAATCACAAATCCCCAAGAAGAGTCCAATTGTGTCGGTTGCGATGCCTGACCTTCCCAACACTGGACGGGAAGAGGTTGCGCCTTTCACAATTTGCACGCCCCCTGCAAGTGCTGGAAGGAGCACCCGCAGTCCAGTTCCTGATAGTCAAATTGAAGATGTCACTGTTGAAGTACACCAGGATGAGGATATGGGTGTTGCTGGCGCTGGGGAGGAAATTGTAAAGGAGGATTCTGATGGTGAGGTGGTTTGTTTAAGTCAGGCACCCGGAGAGACACCTGTTGTCCGTGGGACGAATATGGCCATTGACATGCCTGGTCAAAATACAAAAAAAATCACCTCTTTGGGGTGGAATTATTTCAACAGAAATGCGGACAACTGGTGTCAAGCCGTGTTGCCTTTGTCAAGCTGTAATAAGTAGGGGTAAGGATGTTAACCACCTAGGAACATCCTCCCTTATACGTCACCTGGACCGCAATCATCAGAAATCAGTGACAAGTTCAAAAACTTTGGATGACAGCGGAAGCAGTCCACTGACCACTGAATCCCTTTCTCTTGTAAACAAGCTCCTGCAAACCACACCACCAACTCCCTCAGTGTCAATTTCCTCTTTACACAGGAAAGCCAATAGTCCTGCAGGCCATGTCACTGTCAAGTCTGACGAGTCCTCTCCTGCCTGGGATTCCTCCGATGCATCCTTGAGTGTAACGCCTACTGCTGCTGGTGCTGCTGTTGTTTCTGCTGGGAGTCGATCGTCATCCCAGAGGGGAAGTCGGAAGACCACTTGTACTACTTCTAGTAAGCAATTGACTGTCCAACAGTCCTTTGCGAGGAAGATGAAATATCAAAGCAATCATCCTGCTGCAAAGCGGATAACTCGGGCCTTGGCAGCCTGGGTGGTGAGAAACATGTTTCCGGTATCCACCGTTAATTCACAGGGAACTAGAGACTTGATTGAGGTACTGTGTCCCCGGTACCAAATACCATCTAGGTTCCATTTCTCTAGGCAGGCGATACCGAAAATGTACACAGACCTCAGAAAAAGACTCACCAGTGTCCTAAAAAATGCAGTTGTACCCAATGTCCACTTAACCACGGACATGTGGACAAGTGGAGCAGGGCAGACTCAGGACTATATGACTGTGACAGCCCACTGGGTAGATGTATTGCCTCTCGCAGCAAGAACAGCAGTGGCGGCACCAGTAGCAGCATCTCGCAAACGCCAACTCGTTCCTAGGCAGGCTACGCTTTGTATCACCGCTTTACAGAAGAGGCACACAGCTGACAACCTCTTACGGAAACTGAGGAACATCATCGCAGAATGGCTTACCCCAATTGGACTCTCCTGGGGATTTGTGACATCGGACAACGCCACCAATATTGTGCGTGCATTACATCTGGGCAAATTCCAGCACGTCCCATGTTTTGCACATACATTGAATTTGGTGGTGCAGAATTATTTAAAAAATGACAGGGGCGTGCAAGAGATGCTGTCGGTGGCCCGAAGAATTGCGGGCCACTTTCGGCATTCAGCCACCGCGTACCGAAGACTGGAGCACCAGCAAACAGTCCTGAACCTGCCCTGCCATCATCTGAAGCAAGAGGTGGTAACGAGATGGAATTCAACCCTCTATATGCTTCAGAGGATGGAGGAGCAGCAAAAGGCCATTCAAGCCTATACATCTGCCAACGATATAGGCAAAGGAGGGGGAATGCACCTGACTGAAGCGCAGTGGAGAATGATTTCAACGTTGTGCAAGGTTCTGCAACCCTTTGAACTTGCCACACGTGAAGTCAGTTCAGACACTGCCAGCCTGAGTCAGGTCATTCCCCTCATCAGGCTTTTGCAGAAGAAGCTGGAGAGATTGAAGGAGGAGCTAAAACAGAGCGATTCCGCTAGGCATGTGGGACTTGTGGATGGAGCCCTTAATTCGCTTAACCAGGATTCACGGGTGGTCAATCTGTTGAAATCAGAGCACTACATTTTGGCCACCTTGCTCGATCCTAGATTTAAAACCTATGTTGTATCTCTCTTTCCGGCAGACACAAGTCTGCAGAGGTTCAAAGACCTGCTGGTGAGAAAATTGTTAAGTCAATCGGAACGTGACCCGTCAACAGCTCCTCCTTCACATTCTCCCGCAACTGGGGCTGCGAGGAAAAGGCTAAGAATTCCGAGCCCACCCGCTGGCGGTGATGCAGGGCAGTCTGGAGCGAGTGCTGACATCTGGTCCGGACTGAAGGACCTGCCAAAGATTACTGACATGTCGTCTACTGTCACTGCATATGGTTCTGTCACCATTGAAAGAATGGTGGAGGATAATATGAGTGACCGTATCCAAGTAGGCACGTCAGACAGTCCGTACGTATACTGGCAGGAAAAAGAGGCAATTTGGAGGCCCTTGCACAAACTGGCTTTATTTTACCTAAGTTGCCCCGCCTCCAGTATGTACTCCGAAAGAGTGTTTAGTGCAGCCACTGACCTTGTCAGCAATCGGCGTACGAGGTTACTTCCAGAAAATGTGGAGAAGATGATGTTCATCAAAATTAAATATAATCAATGCCTCCGTGGAGACATTCACCAGCAATTGCCTCCAGAAAGTACACAGGGACCCGAGATGGTGGATTCCAGTGGGGACGAATTAATAATCTGTGAGGAGGGGGATGTACACAGTGAAAGGGGTGAGGAATCGGACGATGAGGAGGAGGTGGACATCTTGCCTCTGTAGAGCCAGTTTGTGCAAGGAGAGACTGATTGCTTCTTTTTTGGTGAGGGCCCAAACCAAGCAGTCATTTCAGTCACAGTTGTGTGGCAGACCCTGTCGCTGAAATGATGGGTTTGTTAAAGTGTGCATGTCCTGTTTATACAATATAAGGGTGGGTGGGAGTGCCCAAGGACAATTCCATCTTGCACCTCTTTTTTCTTTCATTTTTCTTTGCATCATGTGCTGTTTGGGGACTATTTTTTTGAAGTGCCATCCTGTCTGACACTGCAGTGCCACTCCTAGATGGGCCAGGTGTTTGTGTCGGCCACTTGGGTCGCTTAGCTTAGCAATCCAGTGACCTTGGTGCACCTCTTTTTTTCTTTGCATCATGTGCTGTTTGGGGACTATTTTTTTGAAGTGCCATCCTGTCTGACACTGCAGTGCCACTCCTAGATGGGCCAGGTGTTTGTGTCGGCCACTTGGGTCGCTTAGCTTAGCCATCCAGCGACCTTGGTGCACCTCTTTTTTTCTTTGCATCATGTGCTGTTTGGGGACTATTTTTTAAATCTGCCATCCTGTCTGACACTGCAGTGCCACTCCTAGATGGGCCAGGTTTTTGTGTCGGCCACTTGGGTCACTTAGCTTAGCCATCCAGCGACCTTGGTGCACCTCTTTTTTTCTTTGCATCATGTGCTGTTTGGGGACTATTTTTTTGAAGTGCCATCCTGTCTGACACTGCAGTGCCACTCCTAGATGGGCCAGGTATTTGTGTCGGCCACTTGGGTCGCTTAGCTTAGTCATCCAGCGACCTCGGTGCAAATTTTAGGACTAAAAATAATATTGTGAGGTGTTCAGAATAGACTGAAAATGAGTGGAAATTATGGTTATTGAGGTTAATAATACTATGGGATCAAAATGACCCTCAAATTCTATGATTTAAGCTGTTTTTGAGGGTTTTTTGTAAAAAAACACCCGAATCCAAAACACACCCTAATCCGACAAAAAAATTTCAGGGAGGTTTTGCCAAAACGCGTCCGAATCCAAAACACGGCCGCGGAACCGAATCCTAAACCAAAACACAAAACCCGAAAAATTTCCGGTGCACATTACTAATTATACTGTATATAGATTTCAGCAGTCAATTCAAATCCACTGAGTAGCTGCCAACAAATGTACCTGCAAATCGGAGGGAAACTACAAAAACTGCTCTGAAAACACAAAAACTTTCTGGTGTTTTTCTATTGGTTTCCACATACCATGTGTTATTTTGACATCACAAACTCCTTAAAAAGTTGCACATTTAAAGCAATTAATGCAAGTTGTGTAGACTTTTTTTGTGTAATCTTTAGATATGTGTGGCAGACACCCTTTGGGTTTTGGATCTGGATCTCTGTTCGTATTTTCGATCTGGATCGGTTTTGCCAAAACCACCCTTTCGGATTTTGGTTTTGGCTCTGGATGTTTTTTGAAAAAAAAAACAACAACACAAAAACAGTTAAAATCACAGCCTTTGGGGGTAATTTTGATCATACGGTATTATTAACCTCAATAACATTCATTTCCAGTCTATTCTGAACACCACACACTATTATTTTTAGGCCAAAAAGTTGCACCAAGGTAGCTGGATGACTGAGCTAAGCGACACAAGTGGGCGGCACAAACACATGAACCATCTAGGAGAGGCACTGCAGTGGCAGACAGGATGGCAGTTTTAAAAAATAGACCTCAAAGAGCACATTATGCAAAGAAAAATCAGAGGCACAAGATGGAATTGTCCTTGGGACCACCCTTGTGTTGTTTAAACAGGACATGCACAGTTTAATAAACCCATCATTTCAGTGACAGGTAGTCCCCCTGGAAAAAGCTCACCAAGTTCTCTGAATCATAGCTAGCTACAAACATACCACCTCCTTCTTTGATGACTTTTCACATTATCAGAAGAGGCAAGAGGAAGAGGACATTGTCAAGAATGTGATAAAAAATTAGAGAGGCACACGCAAGCAGGAACAACACACAGGTTTTCATCTCCACACCTATATTGGTGTGGAACGGAAAGATCTTAACAAAGCAAATATATTGTATAATTATCACATTACTGGACAAACTGAAAGACTAGGGGCCAATGCCTCCAAATTTGACCCCCTTCTCCATTTTCAGGGATTAAGATAATCTCGGATTTAATGCTGGGATGCAAATAAACTGGTGTTTAACACAGGATCAAGATTGGATATTTTCCCCTCCATGGATCTGGAGACTTATTTTGTGAAAATCTTGTGGGTTACTTTTTTTCCATTTTTTTAATTGCATTTTTATTTACATATTTTGTGGCAGATGCCTTATTTTTGTTTTTCACAGCTCCCAGTTACACGCATGTGAGCATACCTGTGTGTCTTGTTTATTTTATTCATATTTTATTTTTAAATAAAGTAGCCCCTTAGATGTTTTAGCAGCCCCTCCTGACCCCCACAGCAGCCTCAGTGGGGGCAGGTTGAGTTCGGGTGGGTTTGGTAAAGTACTAAACACTGTGTAGTGAATTTTTTTGTTATTGAGCCCCTGCCCTAGTGGAGATTACTTCGCTCTAGTCGAAACTCATTTCATACTGTAAGTAGGACTGTGGGAGGAAGCAATGCTAACCTCTGTGCCCACAGCATGCCTCAGCCTGGCAAGCAAGACATCTTCCTGGCTGTAAGCCACCATGAGACTCCATACTGGGCCTTATTCAGTAACTGTTTGTGCCTCACAGGAGCATCTGGCCCATCTAGTGCTGCCATGCAATGGAAAGCTGATGCAATGCAAGATCATTGAAACTCTGTTCTTCTAACACTGCAAGGTCTTGTGATAATCCTACACAGCCATTAGGAAAAGAACCCTGTACAACAAATGCGCATTTTGTAAATAAATAATCTCAAAATATGGAACATTAGTAATAAATCAAAATTAAGGTTGACTACTTGGAGCCATTCGTTTGAGTGAGTCCCTAACATGAAATAATTGAGAAGAACCTCTCTCTAATGCTCCGACAGAAAATCACTTTTACCTGTCCGGCCAGACAGTCGACGGGCGTCTCAGCCCTGGAATCGCCTCTGCCTGATTGACAGGCAGAGGCGGTCACTGGGCAGGAGGGGACGGGCCGGCAGACTTTGCCCGGACTGTGGCGGGGGGGCCGCGGCAGCTGCGTGACATCACATGCAGCCAATGAGACCCGGACAGCAATGCCAGCGTGCAGGAGCTGCACTGGTAGGGAGCTACTCTTCAAGTACAAAAGCATTGCAACTGTGCAATGCTTTTGTACTTGTGCAGTGGGGTAGGGCCATACATGCGGGGCGAACTAGCCCTGTGCTGGGCGTCCCCCCACATGTCAGGGAAGCTGATTGTAGATGTGCTAAATTTAGCACATCTACGATCAGGTCTGAATTAGGCCCTCTGTCTCTTCTGAGATTGACTGAGTTTGGCCACAAATGTGGTCTCATTGGAAAACACTTCGTCAAAATTGCAATTTTCATTTCCACCATTGTGGCTTATTTTTCACAAATCTGTTTGTGATGTTGAAGCTTGTTTCATATCTGCTCTAGGCTTTAATTTAAACCTAGGATCAAGTACAGCAGCACCACTAGAATTATACAGCGGCACCCCTGGACTTATACAGCATAGGCAGCACCACTGGAGAATTACACAGCACAGCAGACAGGGAACAGCAACCCTGGACTTAAATGGCAGTGGGGCAGCACCTCTGGACTGATAGGGAAGAGGGGCAGCACCCCTGGAATGATGTGGCAAAGAGAAGACATGCAAGATGGAATTGTCCTTGGGCCCTCCCACGCACCCTTATGTTTTATAAACAGGATATTCACACTTTACCAAACCAATCATTTCAGCGACAGTTTGGGCCCCCACCAACAAAGAAGCAATTAATCTCTCCTTGCACAAACTGGCTCTACAGAGGCAACATGTCGTCGTCATCTTCAGAGTGCTCCCCCTTTCAGTGTTTAAATCCTCATCCTCACACAGAAATAATATTCAAACAAACCACATCATTTAGGTGTCAGTGGTCTGCTTATGCTATTACCCAAAGTTTCTAAACTTGACAATGACGTATGATGAATGCGCTGCAGGTGACATATAAGAGAGGATGTTCATAGGTGGTGAACGTCCTTACCCCTACTTATTGTGGATTGACAAAGGCAACAGATGGCTTGACACCTGTTGTCCAGATTTGTGGAGAAGTAATTCCACGCCAAAGAGGTGGCTTTTTTTGGTATTTTGCCCAGGCATGACAATGGGCTTTTTCATCCCATGGAAAACAACTGTCTCTACTGGTGCCTTATTCAAACAAACCACATCACCATCAGAATCCTCATCGTCAACTTCCTCCTCAGTGCCAGCTACACCAATATCCTCCTCATCCTGGTGTACTTCTACAGTGACATACTCAATCTCAATATCAGCAACTGGACTGGCGGTGCTCCTCCCAGCACTTGCAGAGGGCATGCAAATGGTGGTAGGAGCCTCCTATTCCCATACAGTGTTGTGAAGGTCAGGCCTAGACATCGCAACTGTGGACAGTGCCAGCACCCCTGTATTTCTACAACACCCCTGTAATTTTACAGTATACAGGACCATCTACTGTTATTTTAACAACAGCACCCCTGTATTTTTACAGCATACAGGATCAGTGTACTTTAATTTTAACAGCAGCACCCCTGTATTTTTGCAGCATACAAGACAGGACCAGTGTACATTTATTTTCACTGCACCCCTGAATTTTTATAGCATACAAGACAGGGCCAGTGTACATTTATTTTCACTGCACCCCTGAATTTTTACAGCATACAAGGCAGGGCCAGTGTACATTTATTTTTACTGCACCCCTGAATTTTTTTTTACAGCATACTAGACAGGACCAGTGTACATTTATTTTCACTGCACCCCTGAGTTTATACAGCATACAGGACCAGTGTACCTTTATTTTAACAACAGCACCCCTGAATTTTTACAGCATACAAGACAGGGCCAGTGTACATTTATTTTCACTGCACCCCTGAATTTTTACAGCATATAAGAATGATAGATCGCATGGTAATCACGTAATGAGCACGTCATCGCTGAGTGGGAATGGCCTCCACCCGCTCCCGGCGGGTGCCCATCGCACATCGCAGTGCGATATATAGCATGTGTTTCTAAAAACACATGCGATCGCACTGTGATTCGATAAATATTAAGTGCAGCACATACTAACTTGAGACATTAGATTCGACCGGCATGCCCGCGCATCGCATTTAAAGGTACCCGAAATGTGCATACAATCCTTCGATTTCTCTCACAGATGCGGTCGAAAACGAAGGTTAGCACCGATTATCTCACAAGTGTATGGGCACCATTAGTATGGAAAGGGAGATGAGATGTAGTAGAGGGGAAGGTAGGGAGCCAGATGTAGAGAAGAATGAGTAGGAGGTGGAGCAGGGGAAAGAAAAGCCTGCCTTCAAAAGCAAAGTCTGACAGAAATGTTTAGCTCTCTTTTGGCACTGGTGTTTGCTAACTACGTCATACTTTAAGAGGTCAGCTCACAGAGACATTAGCCTTGTGTCTTGTATAGATAATTAATAAGACTACTTTAAGAATAGTGTTACATATACTATCCAATCAATTTAGCTTAAAATACTCTCATAATCATGAATAGTAATAAAGACCATATTGTATACCATAGAGTAGACCCCATAGAATGGAACTTGAAAAGAGGGAATAAAATTCATTAACTACATCATATTGTCACACAAAAGTAACAATTGAAAGGTATGCCTAATTCCCCATTAAAAAAACAAGACTTTAATACTTAGATTTCTTTTATTAGATTTAAAATGACTTAATTATTTATTTGCTGTAAAACTGAACTAGTATTTTTGATCTGCCCTAATACAATATATATATATACACACACACACACACACACACACACACACACACACACACACACATATATATATATATATATATATATATATATATATATATATATATATATATAGAACTCCAAAAAAGGCAGCGGCACTCGGGGATTTTGTAAATAGAAAAAATTGTATTCAAAGACAATTACATAGGGGCCGACGTTTCGGGGCTCACATGCCCCTTTGTCAAGGTGTGTAACAAGAATGAAGTGTGCTAACGTACCTTATATCCCGGAGAAGCCCGCCAGTGCATTGTGCGCGGCCGGAGACGTGACGGGTCCGTCTTGTTTCCGGTCGCGGCGTGATGACGTCATTGCTGACGCGTCAGTTGCGGTGGCAACCAGGACGCTGCTGCTCAATGTGGTAAGCCATAACGTGACATATACAGCGCCTATGACAGATGTGTATGTGGGTGGACAGAGAAGTTGTGACCACATTACCATGGAGACCCTCCACCAATGGAAAACATGAGAAGGCAAAACAGATTTTAGATCGTGCTAAAGGAATATCAGGACCAGACAAAAATGGATACCGGTCACTCTGTGGCTCATTTGTAACAGGGATCGGGAAATAAAGTCTACGGTCCGCTTCCGTGGCTGTATAACAAACCTGATCCGACAGTCTCAGTTAAATGGTCCAGGTTTGCACCCGTGTCGATAATATCCACAGTTGGAAGGGTATACCCGTGACCAGTATAGCAAATGCGTATAGATCCCTGTTGGGTAATGAATCCCAGAGCCAATTTCCATTGTGTCCGGTAAAACCCTGAGTATATTCCCCCTTGCTTACATAAAAGGGGTGTGCATGCAGTTAAGGGTAGCACATACGAGGCGTCGGGAGAACTGGCAGCAGGCAATCATGGGGATAATGGGGAAGGCAGGGGAAGGGAAGGAGAGGGGGGAGGGGGGGGGGGACAGGTGGAGGAATGGGTGGGAAAAAAAGGCGGGGGGGGGGGATGGGGGCAGAAGAGGGGGTGGAAAGAAGGGGGGGGGAAGAACAAGAAAAAGAAAAAGAAAAAGGGCACAGGGCACGCGTACAGTCCATCACAGGCTCATATGAAGATGTTCCAGGAAAACTTCTCGTTCAGTCCCCCAGGACTGATAGTTCCTGATAGAGAAACCTTACTGAGACCGGTGTCACGGAAAACCAAAGCAGTTATCCCATTTGTCAATACCTTTAGCACCGCTAGCCCGGTGATCCAGAGAGCAGCAAGGGCCTTATGGCCCATAGTGGCCTCAGACAAAAAACTTCCAGCATTTAAAGAAAAACGTCCCATGCTTTGCTTCTCCAGAGGCAAGAGCATAAGGGACACCATTGTGCACTCGGACATCACGGGATTCCAGGACGAGATACAAAGGCCATCCAACTTCCTCACCAAAGCACCAGGGTGCTACAGGTGCCCTAAATGCACCACATGTAACAACATGATAGTAGGGTCTACCTTCAAACATCCCCATAAGGAGAGGATTTTTCAAATTAGGCATGTTGTGACCTGTACGACCACGCACATCGTATACATACTCACCTGCCCATGCCACCTGGTGTACGTGGGCAAATCCATTAGAACTTTTAGAGAGAGGATGGCCCTCCACAGGTCCGCGATTAAGCAAGCACTGACGGGCAAGCCCTCTGAACAGCCCGTGGCAAGGCACTTTGCGCTTATGGGCCACTCACTGAACGACATCAAGCATCAGATTATAGACCACGTACCACGAAGCATACGAGGAGGGGACAGGGATCGCAAGTTGCTTCACATCGAGTCCAAATGGATTTACGAATTAGGAACTATCAGTCCTGGGGGACTGAACGAGAAGTTTTCCTGGAACATCTTCATATGAGCCTGTGATGGACTGTACGCGTGCCCTGTGCCCTTTTTCTTGTTCTTTCCCCCCCCTTCTTTCCACCCCCTCTTCTGCCCCCATCACCCCCCCCCCACCTTTTTTTCCCACCCATTCCTCCACCTGTTCCCGCCCCCCCCCCCCCCCCCTCTCCTTCCCTTCCCCTGCCTTCCCCATTATCCCCATGATTGCCTGCTGCCAGTTCTCCCGACGCCTCGTATGTGCTACCCTTAACTGCATGCACACCCCTTTTATGTAAGCAAGGGGGAATATACTCGGGGTTTTACCGGACACAATGGAAATTGGCTCTGGGATTCATTACCCAACAGGGATCTATACGCATTTGCTATACTGGTCACGGGTATACCCTTCCAACCGTGGATATTATCGACACGGGTGCAAACCTGGACCATTTAACTGAGACTGTCGGATCAGGTTTGTTATACAGCCACGGAAGCGGACCGTAGACTTTATTTCCCGATCCCTGTTACAAATGAGCCACAGAGTGACCGGTATCCATTTTTGTCTGGTCCTGATATTCCTTTAGCACGATCTAAAATCTGTTTTGCCTTCTCATGTTTTCCATTGGTGGAGGGTCTCCATGGTAATGTGGTCACAACTTCTCTGTCCACCCACATACACATCTGTCATAGGCGCTGTATATGTCACGTTATGGCTTACCACATTGAGCAGCAGCGTCCTGGTTGCCACCGCAACTGACGCGTCAGCAATGACGTCATCACGCCGCGACCGGAAACAAGACGGACCCGTCACGTCTCCGGCCGCGCACAATGCACTGGCGGGCTTCTCCGGGATATAAGGTACGTTAGCACACTTCATTCTTGTTACACACCTTAACAAAGGGGCATGTGAGCCCCGAAACGTCGGCTTTATGTAATTGTCTTTGAATACAATTTTTTCTATTTACAAAATCCCCGAGTGCCGCTGCCTTTTTTGGAGTTCTGCATTATCGTCTCAGAAGGCACCGAGGTCAGTAACTTTTGTAAGGAGAGTGCCAGTACATTTGGGAAGATATATATATATATATATATATATATATATATATATATATATATATATATATATATATATATATATATATATAATGCCAGGAGTGTGTTAATCTAAACCAAGTGGTATTTTAAGTCCACTCAGAGGAACTCTGAGGTATTAGGAAAAGCTAAATTTGGATATTTGCTACATTTTACACATGTGTCTTTGAATAAAAGCATATTGCACTATGAAGTGCTCCTCTGATCTTCCTTTTTAGAATAGATAGATAGATAGATAGATAGATAGATAGAAATGGTTCGGCACTCCAGGCGGTTGAAGAATTCAGAGGCAGTAAAGCATGTATTATAACAACATTTCAATGCCTTTATTCCGGCATTTTCATCAGGACCTCTATGTCTTCTACTCTGTGAGGGCAACCGCCGCAGCACAGATTTTTATGGGAGAGACAGACCTACAGTTATATATATATATATATATATATATATATATATATATATATATATATATATATATATATATACACACATACATTAATACATAATATATAATATTTTTATAAGTAAGTAAAAAGAGATACCAAATTGCCATAACAGATCTATGTTCTTTGGAAAATGTAGTTTCACTTCAGATATCAGAGTGTGGAAAAAGTTCCTGAGGAAGGATGAGTGCGTTAGCAAAGTAAAGACATCAGGCTGCTGACCTTGCTGTCCATCAGTAAAATTGAAATGCTTTCTGAAAATGAATTCATTGCTACACTAAAGTAGTTCAATAAACAAAGGCTGAATCTAAAATGCATCATTCCTTTCTAGATTTAGAGAGGTCAGAGTAACCGAGAATTTCCAGCAACATTTCCTTTTACCTCTCACAGGAGACCATTAAAATAAATTCACATTTCTAGGTGGCATTCTGAAGTCTTTGAAACCTTCTCAGTTTGTTGATAGTGTCATCTATTTGTCAGTCGTACTTTAAAAATACTCAAAGTCAAATGTCAACTTCAGCTTGAAAATGTAGAAACCTGTCAGCAAAGCAGCACTCCAGGAAGATGATTAGGGTCCAGGCAAATTGTACCTAAAATTTACCATTACAGGCCAATTACTTTGTCTCGCATTATACAGTATGATGTTGTTAATCTGCATTATGGGCCTGATTCTCAGGTGCACAAAAATATGATTGCATGTTTATCCAATAGCACACACGCATGCATACAAACATGCTAATGAAAATCAGTAAACACCAAGGCATTTATGAACTAGAATGCAAATGTATATATAGGACTAGCCATCCGCCACACTACCATGTATTTTCTTGAGCACAGATCAGGATTCAGAAGTATACATTCAGAAATTGATGCTAGCACAACTCAAACCATGGAGTGATCGCTTGCTATGTACATACCCTAAACACAGCAGCAAGTCAATTCTAATGTAGCCCATATACTTGTGAGATATCAGATACTATCCTTCGATTTCGACCACATCTGTGAGATAAATCGAAGGATTGTATGCACATTTTAGGTACCTTGCGACGCAATGCGCGGCCACGCCGGTCGAATGTCGCGTCTCAAGATAGTATGTGCTGCACTTAATATTTATCGAAACGCAGTGCGATTGCATGTGTTTTTAAAAACACATGCGATATATAGCACTGCGATGCGCGATGGGCACTCGGCGATGAGGTGCCCATCATGCGATTACCATGCGATTTCATCGCACCTGAACTGCCAGTGCGATGCCCCGCGATGTCGCTTTGCAGGGAATAGCACAAGTGTATGGGCACCATAACCTTTTCACCGATTGTAATTTAAAATGTTAAATTAATAATAATAATAATTTTATTTATATAGCGCTTTCTCCAATAGGACTCAAGGCGCTTAATAGATACATAGCATTTAGGCACTTAAACCAGTTAAATTGCCTAATACATTAAAAAGACGAATCATTGCCTTTAAAACTATGTACGTAACACTTCAAGTAATGGATACAGCTTCTGAAAAAAAAAGACTGATACTAATCAACGTGCAAAATACACTGTAAAAGTCTGCATTTGTGTCATTATGTAAAACCTAATGCATTATTACACACAATCCATACATAGGCTTTTTATTGCATGTTGCAAAAGTCTCATGCTCTGAATGTTTGCGTTTTAACACAGCAAAATTAATACATTTTACATGTATATATAAAAAAAAATGCTGATTAGTTTGCATGTATTGTTTATATATACATAAACATATATACATTTTACATATATTGAATAAATGATGTAACTGTGTGCTGTATATCACATAGCGATACGAATAAGATGCATTTTCAGCAAAAACAAGACACCCGACACTTAACAGAGTTGCACGGGACCTGTCAGCTCACTCATGCCAGGCATCTCCTGCTGTGTGGTGTATTGAGGCAAGATGCATGGGGACACATCTGTATACCAACATTATCCTCTATAACCAGAAACATGTCTGTGTGGTGAGCAGGGAACTGTTCTATCACACACACTGTGCTAATCTGGTCTAGGGGTGTTGTATAGAGAGAATTTCTCTTGACAGCTTCTATAAGCATATGTGGTATGGGGACTCGCAGAATGGGTCATGCGCAAAGTACAGATTATCGGTACTTTGTAGTGCAGCATGGCACTCAAGCCACATCTGAACCAGTCCCATTATTCCAAAATAACCTATTAAATAAAACTTTGAAACATGCATTACATATGAAACATATAAACAATCCATCCCAAGAAACAGTGTTAACCCCACACAGTGATATTCAAAGAGAAATACGGACACACACATTCTTCTTCAACAATTGAAAATAAAAAGTGTCTCCAAAACAAAAAAATCAATAACAGAAATTTGAAGCAAACACTGCAAGGAAGGTAAAGAGTGATAGAAAAAACCTGCCCTGCCCACACAGTGCTATGTAACAAGACACACACACCATTCCAACACTTACCTTTCTTAGACAAATGCAAATCAAAGCTGTTGAACAAAAAAAAAAAGAAATCTCTATCAACCGCTGGAAGATAGGAAAAAAGTGACAAAAACCTGCTCTGTCCACACAGCAAAGAGAATGAGAGACACATACACACACTTGGAACACTTATATAAATAATTGATAGCATTGAAGAATAGTTTTTTATTTTTAGGCTCCGTAGTCTGTACCATGGAAGTACCAGTGGAAACAATTGTAGGGACATGAAGAGGGACCTTAGTAAGAACTTAGGTTGTCATTCCGAGTTGTTCGCTCGCAAGCTGCTTTTAGCAGCATTGCATACGCTAAGCCTCCGCCCTCTGGGAGTGAATCTTAGCATAGTAAAATTGCGAACGAAAGATTAGCAGAATAGAATTGCGAATAGACACTTCTTAGCAGTTTCTGAGTAGCTCGAGACTAACTTTGCCACTGCGATCAGTTCAGTCAGTTTCGTTCCTGGTTTGACGTCACAAACACACCCAGCGTTCACCCAGACACTCCCCCGTTTCTCCAGCCACTCCCGCGTTTTTCCCAGAAACGGCAGCGTTTTTTCGCACACACCGTCCAGTTTCCGCCCAGAAACACCCACTTCCTGTCAATCACACAACGATCACCAGAACGAAGAAAAAACCTCGTAATGCCGTGACTAAAATACCTAACTGCATAGCAAATTTACTTGGCGCAGTCGCACTGCGGACATTGCGCATGCGCATTAGCGACTAATCGCTCCGTTGCGGAAAAAAAATAACGAGCGATCAATTTGGAATGACCACCTTAGTTCTTCACAATGTGGAGCCCACCTTTGCGTACTTATGCATGCAATCACAGTCAGATAGCTGCAGTGGGTTTGTTTTTTGTTAAAATAGTATGCAAGAAATGTGTTTGATTTAAAAGCAAATAGCACTAAAGATTTGACTCTCATTTTAAAAATGTGTTTAACTTCAGGAGAAGTTAGAGGTTAAGGGCCAGTCTCATTCCTTGGAATACACCCCACAGGAAGAACTGACACTGGGGTGTATAGAAAAGCAAGGGTGATAAGTGTTGGCTATATAGTCACATACAGTATTACAATACCTCTGAACGCAGGGTTGGGTATTTAATATATTTTTTTTTGTATGATTTGCTTTCATTTAAAAAAGTAATTATGTTTCAATGAAGAGCCTGACTCATTCAGAAGTGGTTGCAGCTCATTCACCACCATCAGAGCCACAGCTCAATGCCAATTAAACCTTCCTTCAGAAACTTCCAGATGCTCTTGGAGATTATGTTGTCATTAGTGCACTTGAATGAGACCCAGGTCAGAACAGCAGACCAGCATTTTAGTCTTCTTCAGCAAGGAACGAGTGAGATCATAACCAGGATGCTAAATCATAGGCGCACATGGCATCAACACTTGCAGCTGAGCCCTCCCCCTCAGGTCATCAGTTCCCCACCCATGGCCACTCAGTGAGTTTTCCTCCTCACTTGTGTGAAGCACAAGTGACTGCAGTAGTGATCTGCCACATCCTTATTGTAGCTGAAGCCAACAATTGCCTGTTTGTAGCCTGCTTAGTAGAAGTGTCACAACAAAAATGTGGCAAATTACTTTTTGTTTTGGATCCAACTTGGCTCCGGAATTCATAGGCAGATTGACCCTGGATACTCCTGCTTATTTAAGCTCCATGTAGTACTGGCTCCTGGTTGTGTAACATTTGGAGTTAGTGAACATTTTTATTTCAGTAACTGTTGCCCATGTCTTACTTGTAAGTGAAAAGGCAAGGGGATGAAGGTGTTAAGCTACTTTTAGAATTAGTATTCCCATTAAAGAAATTATTAGAACTTAAATGGATATAGCACTTTTTACCCCAATTTTAACAGTAAATAGACTGCCAACATTTTACATACTGCATTGTTACTGTGATTCCAGGGTCATAACTCCTTCATTCATTAATAAAACAAATTTTTCATAAAATAGTTACATAACACCTGCATTCACTCTCCTCTAACTGGTTTCAGTGATATTTATGCAAAATATACAAAAGGTCCTATAAGCTATGCGTGTACAGCATTTTGTTGAGCAGGCATTAGATACAGCATGGTGCTTTATTCACAGACAAACTTGAATATGGTGTTGTAATAGATATTGCCCAAGATTAAATTACCTGCGGTAAATTATCATGTCTGAGAAATGGTCCATCCTTAACACCCCGGGCTATTCAACTGCACTGTTTTTACCCGATAGATTTGTTAAATGCCTGTCAAAGTAGTGTGTTAATGGGCGTTAACATGCAGAATACGTGAAAAGTTATTACCTGTTATTTATATAGTGCACACATTCCGCAGAGCTTTACAGAGGATATTTGGCCCAGTGGAGCTTACAATCTATATTCCCTACCACATGTACATGCACACATATTCATGCTAGGGTTAATTTTGTTGGGAGCAAATTGACATACCAGTATATTTTTGGATTGTGGAAGGAAACAGGAGTACCTGGAGGAAAAACCACACAAGCACTTGGAGAATATACAAACTCCACACAGTTATGGCCATGGTGGGAATCAAACCCGTGACTTAAGTGCTGTAAGGCAGTTATGCTAACCATTACTCCATCTGTGCTGCCCGAAAAGTACATGGATCTGCGTGTTAATAGGGTTAGAGCACCCGTCAACCCACTCATTATCGGGATTTTTTTTTTAAATAATGAGTCATGTGAAAAACTCCTGGTTTTGGGGTTAATAGGATAGCCCTGCAGCTAACTGAATCCCGGCCTTTATCTGAAAAGCCTAAACAATGTGTTTGGTTCTAGAAATGTATATTTTAAATTGTTACAGTGCATATTAGGGTAAACTGTACACTCTTTACAAGGTGTGGCAAAATGATGCACCTTGAGATGGGAAGCATTTAGCATCCTGACTGATGCCGGAATCCTGCCTCCACTCTGGACACAGGTGCCTGATCACTGGTGCTGACATCCCCAAGGTAAGTATTGGGGTACGGGTTAGGATTAGGGCTTGGGAGGATGGGGGGTGTTAGGCAGTGGGGGGGTTAGCCCTAGCCACCACCACCGGAAAGTTAGGGTTAGGGTAGGGGATTGGGGGATCCTCCGATGTCAGGATCTTCAATGTTAGGATGCAGCGGTCATTCATATGACCACCAGCATCCTGACTACCGGGATATTCCCTTGAGATACAGTATACAGAAAAATGTAAAAAATAAATAATAAAAACCCCAACTTAATGTTCATTAGCCTTCTTGTTCTGTGCATGATCAAGATAAAAAAAGGAATCTATCCAAAGTGTATAAGTGTAACACTCCCAGGGTTGGCAGGGTATGTCTAAGTGGTTGAGAGAAGTATCACAGGTGTCAGGTGGCTTTGTGACAGACCTATCCCCTGAAATGTTGTTCCCCGTACTCTGTCTTGTAATACCATGCTCATAGAGGTAGGATAGATTGAGATGAATTAGAAGCGAGTCAGTAATTCCAACAGGAAGTCTTTTTATTGATCTGCAATAAACTCTAGAATTGGAAGGATTGATTAAAGTTTGCTACTTTGGTTGTAAAACACAAATAGAAGACTTAGGTATACAAAAAGAATAGGAATATGCAATTCACTACAGTTCTCGCAGCAAAAGATCATCCACTATGCAAAAGACAAGGAATTTGAATCACAGAAGAAGAGTAATTGGAATCTGGATGAAGAACAATTGGAATCACAAATTAATATAAAATCATTGGAATCATGAAATAATATCAGACACTGTGCGCTCCATTCTATAATGTGTTGACAAGAAGAATAATAGCAGTATACCTGTACTCAATATTCCTAAATTATAACTATCTAGCTCTCCCTAGCCAAGGTAACATATCTTCACTGGCAAAGATTGTTAGCGCTCTGGTTGCGTCATAGCATGTCAATGGGGGAATGGGACACCAATCTTGGGGAAATCCTGGGCTAGGAAAACATCAATGATGCTTAGTCTTTTATTCAAAGAGACTGTAACTAGCGAAGATATGGAACGGCCCCCTTACAATGGCAACTCACTCACAAAGAGGGACTCTTGTATAGAACAAACTCAGTCTCTCTCAGTTGTAGGGCTTGATCTGTATTACCATATGTAACTCAGTTCTTCCAGAAATAACTCTGCCTGCCCTTGCATAAAACTCCATCTTTGAAGCAAACATCTCCTTCAGGGTTCACATTAAACTCAATCTTTAGGCACATATCTCTCTTTTGGATTCACATTAAGCTCAATCTTTAGTTTGCAAAATATGGCACTGCTGACTGCACCCTTTAAATACTGCTCAGTCTGTAACAAGGGTGGCAGAGGATTCCAAATCGAGGCCGAATATTGGAGGTCATTCCAAGTTGATCGCAGCGCAGCGATCAGGCTAAAAATCGGCATATCTGCACATGCGTATGCACTGCAGTGCACAGGCACATCGTACAGGTACAATGAGCATCGTGGGTTTACATTCCTGTCGCACGGCCAAATGCAGGAAGACTGACATGAAGTGGGCGTTTCTGGGTGTGAACTGACCATTTTCAGGGAGTGCGTAGAAAAATGCAGGTGTGGCAGAAAAAATGCAGGCGTGGCTGGGCATTCGTTGGGCAGGTGTGTGACGTCAAATGCCACCCCCCCCGTCATAAGAATCAACGCACACGAAGAGTAACTACAGGGCTGGTCTTGTTTTGCACAAAAAGATTTTGAAGGCGCTCTGCTGCACAAGCGTTAGCACTTCTGCAAAGCTAAAATACACTCCCTATTGGGCGGCGACAATGCGTTTTCACGGATGCTAAAAACTGCTAGTGAGTGATCAACTCGGAATGACTGCCATTATCCTCTCAGATTCGGATTCTCATAGGTTTTAGATTCCATATAAGGGACCTGCGGCCGGGATCCACCACCATTTCACTCCAGTCATGCTGCGCTCTGCTCTATGGTGTCCATCCAAGTGGCTGTGTTGATACAATACAAGTGCTGTCATGTGCCCATTTAAGGAGCTGTGCTGCTGTCACTGTGTCCATCTAAGTGGTTGTGCTATCACTGTGCCCATCTAAGGGGCTGTGCTGCTCTCACTGTAGTGTCCTTCTAAGGAATTCAGTATGGAGATTGATGACGGATCTCAGCAGCGAGTGCAGCAAGTCCCCTTGCTGGCTCGCTGTGCTCACCATGCTTCCGGCTTGGTGGCAATATTTGCTCACCACACTATTATATTCCCCCTCGAGTGGTGGTGTGGACCACAACCAAGAGGGAATACCGGACTTCTGTTGGGATTCTGGCCATCGGCATTTACACGCCTTTCAGGATTCCGGAGTCGGGATCCTGAATGCCGGATTCATGACTGGTGGTATATTGACCTCAAACCCATCTAAGTGGCTCTGCTTTGCAGTGTCCAGTCCTCTTAGTCTAATTCTGTAATAGTGGTGCTGCAGGGACTCCGCAGGCCCCATCCACTGCATTCACAGTGTGACTCTATATTTTTCAGCAAAAAAAGTAATAAAAAAATAGGATTTTAATTACCTATCGGTAAATCCTTTTCTCATAGTCCGTAGAGAATGCTGGGGTCCACATTAGTACCATGGGATACAGGTGGGTCCACTAGGAGCCACTGGCACTTTAAGAGATTGAGAGTGTGGGCTGGCTCCTCCCTCTATACCCCTCCTACCAGACTCAGTCTAGAAACTGTGCCCGATGAGACGGACAGCTTCAAGAGAAGGATATTATACAGATAGTGGCAAGATTCGCATCAGCTCACAAATACAAGGCAAACCAAGCTAACCAGTTTAAAAAAATCATCAATGGCTGAACAATATTACTTAACCAAGTAACAAAACAGTACTTAACCAAGAACTAAGCAGTACTGAACTAAGTAACCACTGCACGATCACGAAGCGCTGGGAGGCTTCCCAGCATCTTCTACGGACTACGAGAAAAGGATTTACCGGTAGGTAATTAAAATCCTCTTTTCTCTTACATCCTAGAGGATGCTGGGGTCCACATTAGTACCATGGGAATGTACCAAAGCTCCCAGAATGGGAGAAAGAGCGCAGAGGCTCATGCAGAACTGATTGACCAAACTTCAGGTCCTCAGAAGCCAAAGTATCGAACTTGTAGAACTTTGCAAACGTGTTTGACCCAGACAAAGTAGCCACTCGGCAAAGCTGTAAAACTGAGACACACCGGGCAGCTGCTTAGGAAGAACCCACCTTATGAGTAGAGTGGGCCTTAACAGACATAGGACATGGCAATCCTGCAGTAGAATACGTATACTGGATAGTGAACCTGATCCAGTGAGAGATTGTCTGCTTAGAAGCAGGACACCCAAGTTTCTTGGGATCATACAGGACAGAGAGTCCGATTTTCTGTGATGAGCAGTTCTCTTCACATAGATTTTCAGAGCCCATACAACATCCAAGGACTTTGATCAAAATGAGGAGTCAGTAGCAACTGGCACCACAATAGGATGGTTTCTATGAAATGCCGACACAACCTTCAGAAGGAACTGCTGACGTGTCCGGAGCTCAGCTCTATCTTCGTGGAAGATCAAGTAGAGGCTTTTAAAAGACAAAGCCCCCAACTCCGACACACGTCTAGCAAAAGCTAAGGCCAACAAAGTGACAGCCATCCATGTGAGAAACTTGACCTCAACCTCCGGTAGAGGTTCGAACCAATTCGATTGGAGGAACTGTAACACTACGTTAAGATCCCAGGGCACCGTAGGTGGCACAAAGGGAGGCTGAAAGTGCAGAACCCTTTCAAGAAAGTCTGAACCTCAGGGAGGGAAGCCAATTGTTTCTGGAAGAAAATGGATAAGGCCGAAATCTGGACCTTTACGGATCCCAACCTCAGGCCCATATCCACACCTGCTTGCAGGAAGAGGAGAAACTGTCCCAGTTGAAACTCCACCGTAGGAAACTTCTTGGACTCACACCAAGATACATATTTTTTCCAAATACGATGGTATTATTTAGACGTTACTCCTTTCCTAGCCTGTATCAGGGTAGGAATAACCTTGTTCGGAATGCCTTTCCGAGCTAATATTTGGAGTTCAACCTCCATGCCATCAAACGTAGCCGCAGTAAGTCTTGATAAGCGAATGGCCCCTGCTGCAGCAGGTCCTTCCGGAGATAGGATAGGCTCATCTCGGACTATGTGATCAGAACACATGACATTGCGCTCCGAGATGTGGCAGTAATGGGAGTGAATATGCTGATCACGTGATCGGACCAAAACAAGGAACCCACCTCTTCCACATTCACTGCCGTTATCTCCCCGTAATGGGAGAGAATATGCCGATCACGTGACCAGAAGCGATCACGTGATCGGACTAAACAAGGTACTCTAGGTATTAACCTATGGTGATAGGACACCTAGATCACGTGATCGGGGATGGTCATGTGACCAGGAAATGTCGCTATGAATCTTACGGTTTATACTGCTTAATAGGTAATTAAAACACTTGTTTTTTAGATATAAAATCAATATAGGTTAGGTTATGTAATAGGATTGCCTTCTAGATATGATTTTTAGTGTTTCTTTGGGACGTTTTATCTATTGTATTATGAGTGAATCAGGTGCACCCACTCCCAGTATAATGAAGGGAGTATATAAACCCCACTAGGCACCCTGTGTGACATATGCTCCTGAGGAAGCTGGCAGCAATCAGACCAGCGAAATGCGTTGAGCCAAGGACACTGACCACCAGTCTTGGATCCACCTGGTAGCTCCGGTAACAATTGGACTCTTTGCCCCTATTGGACACTACAAGCCCACTGCAACCTGGAATCATTCCCCTGCTGCTAATTGGATCATCATCTGCTAAACTGAGATCCTGGGGACAACATCTATAAGGACTGGGTAATACTATTATCTCAAGTGAACCAAAGTATAATGAGGAGGGAGTCCTAACCGGAGACTGTGTACATATATTATATATCATGAGTGGGATCCAATTTGTCCTAATCAACATCTTTTGCTTCTGATCTAGGAACAGATAAAGAAATTGTGATCATTTTGAGATATTTTAATTATATCATTTTATATGTTTATAAAAAATGTGATTTTTTTATCTTAACAAACTATCGTCCCTTATTGGTTTTACAGCCGGCGCCAGTATATATATATTTATATTGTTGAAACACGTACACCGACTGGAACACCCACTGAGTCACTAGGACGTCAACTGCCACGGCTTGCGGGTCCCTCTACCTGGAACAATACCTCCAAAGCTTCTTGTTGAGACGAGAAGCCATCATGTCTATTTGAGGTACACACTAAAGATCTGTTACCTCTGTGAACACCTCCGAATGGAGTCCCCACTCTCCTGGATGGAGATTGTGTCTGCTGAGGAAGTCCGCTTCCTAGTTGTCTTCACCCGGAATGAAGATTGCAGACAGCGCCACCGCGTGCTTTTCTGCCCAGAGGATGATTCTGGTTACCTCTGACATTGCAGCACTCCTCTTCATTCCGCCCTGTCAGTTTATGTAGGCCACCGTTGTTACATTGTCCGACTGCACCTGAATGGCTCGATTTCGCAGAACATGAGCCGCTTGGAGAAGACCGTTGTAGACGGCTCTTAGTTCCAGAACGTTTATTTGAAGACTGGATTACAGGCTTGACCACTTTCCTTGGAAGGTTTCCCCCTGAGTGACTGCGCCCCAGCCCCGGAGACTTGCATCCGTGGTAAGAAGGACCCAGTCCTTAATCCCGAACCTGTGGCCCTCCAGAAGGTGAGGCATTTGTAGCCACCAGAGGAGTGAAATCCTGGCTTTCGGCGTAAGACATATCCTCTAGTGCATGTGTAGGTGAGAACCCGACCATTTGTCTAGGAGATCCAGTTGGAAAGACAGAGCATGAAACCTTCCGTACTGTAGAGCCTCATAGGAGACAACCATCTTTCCCAGAAGGCGAATGCACTGATGATTCGGATACCCGTATTGATTTCAGGACATCCCGGACCATTGTTTGAATCACCAACGCCTTCTCCTACGGCAGAAACACCCTCTGCACTTCCATGTCAAGGATCATCCCTAGAAAAGACAATCTTCTTGTCGGCTCCAAATGTGACTTTGGAAGGTTCAGGAGCCAACCGTTTTCCCTGAGCAGATGAGTCGTGAGAAGAATTGACTGCAACAACGTCTCCTGGGACGATGCCTTTATCAGCAGATCATCCAGATATGGGATTATGTTGACCCCATGTGTGCGGAGGAGAACCATCATCTTGGCCATCACCTTGGTGAACACCCTTGGTGCTGTGGAAAGGCCGAATGGCAGTGCCTAAAAATTGATATAGTGACTAACAGTGCAAATCTGAGATAAGCCTGGTGTGGCAGCCAAATCGGAATATGGAGGTACTAATCATTAACATCCAGGGATACCAGGAATTCTCCCTCCTCTAGGCCTGAAATCACTGCTCTGAGAGACTCCATTTTGAATTTGAACACCCTCAGATAAGGGTTCAACGATTTCAGGTTCAAAATTGGTCTGACCGAACCATCCGGTTTCGGTACCATGAAAAGGTTAGAATAATCCCTTGTTTTGCATATGAGGTGGAACTGGGACAATGACCTGTAACTTTTCCAATTTTAGGATGGCCTCCCATAAAATAGCCCTGTCTGTCAGCAAAGCTGGCAAGCCTGATTTGAAGAATCGGTGAGGCGGGAGTGTTTGAAACTCCAGTCTGTACTCCTGGGACACAATATCCTGTACCCAGGGATCCAGGCCGGACGACACCCAGACATGTCTGAAATGTCTGAGTCTTGCACCCACCAGCCCATCCTCCAGGCTGCGTGGTCCACCGTCATGCTGAGGATTTTGAGGGACCAGAAGCAGGTTTCTGGTCCTGGGAGCCTGCGGGTGCAGGCTTTTTGGATTTTGCACGACCACCTCTTAAGAAAGTGGTAGGAGGCTTGGACTTTTTTGCCTTAGTGGTCCGAAAGGACTGTGACACAGCAGAAGAAAAATTTTTCTTCGTAGAAGGAGTAGCAGAGGGAAGGAAAGGTGACTTACCTGCGGTCGCCGTGGAAATTCACGCATACAACTCTTCCCCAAAAAGAGCCTGACCTGTGTAGGGTAGGTTCTCCACACTTCTCCTGGAGTCTGCAGACCATTGGCGTAGCCAGAGTCCCCTGCGAGCTGAGACTGACATGGAAGATATCCGTGCAGTCAGCGTCCCCAGGTCCTTCATGAATTCCACCATGAACCCCGCAGAATCCTGTATGTTACGTAGACACAATTCAATGTCACTACTATCCATTGTATCCAAATCCTCTAGTAATGTGCCTGACCACTTTACTATGGCTTTAGAAATCCATGCACAGGCAATAGTGGGCATTAACGCCACTCCTGAAGCAATGTATATGGATTTGAGCGTAGTGTCAATCTTACGATCAGCTGGTTCATTTAACGCGGTAGATCCAGAAACAGGTAAAACCACCTTTTTATACTGTCTGGAGACAGATGCGTCAACTATGGGTGGGTTTTCCCATTTTTTCCTATCCTCCTCAGGGAAGAAGGGAAAAGCAACCAGAACCCTTTTTGGGATATGGAATTTTTTCTCCAGGTTTTTCCAGGATTTTTCAAATATAGCGTTTAATTCTTTTGAGGCAGGGAAGGTTAGCAAAGCTTTCTTATTGTCAGTGAAGTAAGCCTCCTCAACCTGCTCAGGTGGCGTGTCACTAATGTTTAACACATCTCTAATGGCCTCAATCATGAGCTGCATCCCATTTGCAAGGGATTTTGCCCCCCTCAGCACGTCCCCATCACCGTCTGCTGTATCAGAGTTGGTATCCGTGTCATCTTGCACATTGTGGGCAAGTGCAGGTTTCTGTGGGAACATACTAGGGGATTTTGCAGGCATAGGAACAGAACCTGACCAAACTGCCATAGAATTCTTTAACACCTGAGTTTCAGTCTCAGTATGAGCTACCCTGGTAGAGATCATCCCTTTACTAGAGGACAAACACTCAGGCTCATTAATTGGGATCTGAGACAAAACATTACAATCCTGTGTACATGGAATGGATCCCTCCTGAGAGGAAACATCCTCTGCAGCATATTACACAGAGGGGGTAATTCCAAGTTGATCGCAGCAGGATTTTTTTTTAGCAGTTGGGCAAAACCATGTGCACTGCAGGGGAGGCAGATTTAACATGTGCAGAGAAAGTTAGATTTGGGTGTGGTGTGTTCAATCTGCAATCTAAACTGCAGTGTAAAAAAAAAACAGCCAGCATTTACCCTGCACAGAAATAAAATAACCCACCCAAATCTAACTATCTGTGCACATGTTATATCTGCCTCCCCTGCAATGCACATGGTTTTGCCCAACTGCTAAAAAAAATCCTGCTGCGATCAACTTGGAATTACCCCCAGAGTCCCTAGACAAGGCTATGTGAGACAACAAACACCCCCACAAACACACAGGGAAATGTCAGACACAGTTTCCCCCCCAAGTATGCCAGAGAGATGCACAGAGATTGGAGCCAACCCACACACAGCGCTTACTGAGGTAGATATAATACAACTACCTAGCACTTACTGTGTGCCTTAATAGACTACACAGTATATACACAGCCCCCCTCCCCTTCTATAAACCTCTGGTACCGCACAGGATAGCTGGAGTTGCTTGGAGCGACAGTTCTCCCTATCAGCATCTCTGTAGAGGATCTGAAGGCTGGAAAATGGCGCTGAATGCTGCTGGGTCCACTCTGAGAAGCTCTGCCCCTGAACATGGCGCTGCTTCATGGCGCTGCTTCAATTCTTTATACTGACCTGAGGATTTCTGCTGGCAGCGATCCGGGGACCCTGACATGCTTGCTGACCAGTGTAGGGTATAGGCGCTGGCTCAGGGCGCCCCTCACAGCGCCGCACTATGTACCACTGAGCCCCGGAACGCAGTTAGTACTGCGCTCCCTACAATGTTGCCGCCATCTTCACACCGGCTCCCCGCTTGCCGGGGGGGGGGGCGGGGCAGTGACTCACTCGCCACCGGAATTCTTCTGGCTCTGTTAGGGGGTGACGGCATGCTGCGGGAGTGAGCGGTCACCTGGGGAGGCTAACAATCATCACCTTCAGGAGCTAATGTCCTGTCAGTGGAGACAGTGGCTCAAAACTCCTCAGGGTGGACACTACTCCCCTCCTAAGTCTTACGAAGCAGGGAGGCTGTTGCCAGCAGCCTCCTGTGCCTAACTTTACTCTTAAAAAATAATAAAACTAAAGAAGCTCTAGGAGCTCCCCTAGCTGTGACCAGCTCCTCCGGGCACATTTTTTAAATGGAGTCTGGTAGGAGGGGCATAGAGAGAGGAGCCAGCCCACATTCTCAAACTCTTAAAGTGCCAGTGGCTCCTTGTGGACCTGCCTATACTCCATGGTACTAATGGGGACCCCAGCATCCTCTAGGATGAAAGAGAAAATAAATTGTTATATTTGTTTGTACTGTGCACTGCACCCCAGTATGTGTGCGGAAAAGCGGTCTATATCCATGCACTGCGAGTCAAGCGGCCAGTTTAAAAAAAATAAACAATGTTGTATATTCCCCGCACTGCACCCCAGTACACTGTACCACAGTGCTACTTTGTTCAAGGACAATTCCATCTTGCACTACTTTTAATTTCTGCCACTGCTATGTGACAAAGGGGCTAATTCAGACCTGATCGCTGCTGTGCGTTTTCGCACAGTACAAAAGTATTGCCGCTGTGTGATGCTTTTGTACTTGTGCGCGAGGTAGGGCCTGACATGCAGGGCGGACTAGCCCTGTGCTGGGTGTCCCCCCACATGTCAGAGAAGCTGATCATAGATGTGCTAAATTTACGTCTGAATAACCCCCAATGTTTCTTAGATGTGCTATATACTGCCATGTTTTTGTCAAGCTGCTCTGTTGCTTACAAACCAACCAGCCAGCTTGCTGCTGCCTTTCGCCTAAAGCAGATGAAAACAATATTGTGAGCTGTGAGGTGGTCAAAATTGTCTGGAAAAACGTGGAAATTAATGTTATTGAGGTTAATATGCTAGGAACAAAAAAGAATGTGATTTTAGTTTTTTTTTGTCAGTTTTTGAACCCCCCCCGCCCAAAACCAGATCCAAAACTTGATGAAGAATTAGAAGCAAAACCAGCAAAAATGGGTCCAGCACTTTATCACCTCGCTCTCATATATCTATCTATATATACATATATCTATCTATATATACACATATATATATATATATATATATATATATATATATATATATATACATACATACATACACACATACTGTGTGTATATATATATATATATATATATATATATATATATATATTATATATACACACATACACTGCTCAAAAAAATAGAGGGAACACTTAAGCAACACATCCTAGATCTGAATGAATTAAATATTCTTATTAAATACTTTGTTCTTTACATAGTTGAATATGCTGACAACAAAATCACGCAAAAATTATCAATGGAAATCAAATTTATTAACCCATGGAGGTCTGGATTTGGAGTCACACTCAAAATTAAAGTGGAAAAACACACTACAGGCTGATCCAACTTTAATGTAATGTCCTTAAAACAAGTCAAAATGAGGCTCAGTAGTGTGTGTGGCCTCCACGTAACTGTATGACCTCCCTACAATGCCTGGGCATGCTCCTGATGAGGTGGCGGATGGTCTCCTGATGGATCTCCTTCCAGACCTGGACTAAAGCATCCGCCAACTCCTGGACAGTCTGTGGTGCAACGTGGCATTGGTGGATGGAGCGAGACATGATGTCCCAGATGTGCTCAATTGGATTCAGGTCTGGGGAATAGGCGGGCCAGTCCATAGCATCAATGTCTTAGTCTTGCAGGAACTGCTGACACACTCCAGCCACATGAGGTCTAGCATGGTCTTGCATTAGAAGGAACCCAGGGCCAACCGCACCAGCATATGGTCTCACAAGTGGTCTGAGGATCTCATCTCGGTACCTAATGGCAGTCAGGCTACCTCTGGCGAGCACATGGAGGGCTGTGCAGCCAACCAAAGAAATGCCACCCCACACCATTACTGACCCACTGCCAAACCGGTCATGCTGGAGGATGTTGCAGGCAGCAGAATGTTCTCCTTGGCGTCTCCAGACTCTGTCACGTCTGTCACATGTGCTCAGTGAGAACCCACTTTCATCTGTGAAGAGCACAGGGCGCCAGTGGCGAATTTGCCAATCTTGGTGTTCTCTGGCAAATGCCAATCGTCATGCACGGTGTTGGGCTGTGGACGTCGGGCCCTCATACCACCCTCATGGAGTCTGTTTCTGATCGTTTGAGTAGACACATGCACATTTGTGGCTTGCTGGAGGTCATTTTGCAGGGCTCTGGCAGTGCTCCTCCTGTTCCTCCTTGCACAAAGGCGGAGGCAGCGGTCCTGGTGCTGGGTTGTTGCCCTCCTATGGCCTCCTCCACGTCTCCTGATGTACTGGCCTGTCTCCTAGTAGCGCCTCCATGCTCTGGACACTACGCTGACAGACACAGCAAACCTTCTTGCCACAGCTCGCATTGATGTGCCATCCTGGATGAACTGCACTACCTGAGCCACTTGTGTGGGTTGTAGACTCCGTCTCATGCTACCACTAGAGTGAAAGCACCGCCAGCTTCCAAAAGTGACCAAAACATCAGCCAGAAAGCATAGGAGCTGAGAAGTGGTCTGTGGTCACCACCTGCAGAACAACTCCTTTATTGGGGGTGTCTTGCTAATTGCCTATAATTCCCACCTGTTGTCTATTCCATTTGCACAACAGTATGTGAAATTGATTGTCAGTGTTGCTTCCTAAGTGGACAGTTTGATTTCACAGAAGTGTGATTGACTTGGAGTTACATTGTGTTATATAAGTGTTCCCTTTATTTTTTTGAGCAGTGTGTGTGTGTGTGTGTATATATATATATATATATATATATATATATATATACACACTCACATGCATACATACACACATGCTTGGCTTTAATCCACAGCACTAACCTACTTTGGTACAAGTGATATGTGAGAACACCATTTAAATAAAGGAATCTTATATACTCAGCACTCACCTAATTCAATTACAAACTATTTCATTAAAATCAGGGAAAGCTAGTTTCCAAAACAGCTGTTTCTATATAGTTTATGCAGGTTTAGGCAGGTGTGGGAAAAAGCATAGTAAGGATGCTTTCAGAATTAGGAGTGTGAACAGAAGAGAAATCTACAGTACTTCAAATCAATATTTTGTGTGACCACCCCTTGCCTTTAAAACAGCATGAATTCTTCTAGGTACACTTGCACAGTTTTTAAAATTAATTCGGCAGATTGTTCAAAACATCTTGTAGAACTAACCACAGATCTTCTGTGGATGTAGGCTTACTTAAATCCTTCTGTATCTCCATGTAATCCCAGAAAGATTAGAAGATGTTGAGTTCAGGGGTCTGTGAGGTCATAGCTTCACTTTTAGATCTCCTTGTTCTTTTTTAAGCTGATGATCTTTCTAATGACACTGGCTGTATGTTTGGGATCATCGTCCTGCTGCTGAATAAATTAGGAATTAATCAGACGCCTCCCTGACAATACTGCTTGATGGATAAGTACCTGCTTTTATTTCTCAGCATTGATGCATAAAGAAATGGGTAACGCTGAGGACAGTAGATGCAGTGGTTGGCCAAGGAAACTTAATGCATCAGATGAAAGATGCATCATGCTAACCTTCAAAATAGGAAGATGTCCAGCAGTGCCATCAGATCAGTACTGGCAGAAACCAGTGGGACCCTTGTACACTACTGTTCGGAGAAGTCTGGCCAGAAGTGGTCTTCATGGAAGAATTGCACCCAAAAAGCCATACAGATGGAGACACGCTATTTGTGGCTCCGTCTGTGCCTAGGCATGCCCATTGTAGTGTCTAGGGCACGCGAGTGTCCGTGACGTACACGCGCCCCATTCACTTTAATGGGAGTGTTTTTGTGCACTCCCGAAGCGTGGCTTGTCTGCAAGGGAGCCGCACTAGATGAGTGCGGCTCCACCTGTCCCTTCGACTTTTGAAACAAGGCCAAGCAACTCAACTATGCGTGGAAGGAACTGGGGTGCAGAAAAATAACAGCAGGTGCTCTGGACTGATGTTTCAAAATTTTAAAGATTTGACTGTAGCAGAAGGCAGTTTGTTTGCCGAAGGGTTGGAAAAAGGTACAATTAGGATTATTTGCAGTCAACAGTGAAGCATAGTGGAGGTTCCTTGCAAGTTTGGGGCTGCATTTCAGTAAATGGAGTTGGGGATTTTGGGTGGGAGTAGTCTGGCCAATGCAGCTGTGGCTGGACCATTTTCAGGGTGGCTGCATGACATCATACGCAGCCGCTCCGATAAAAAAGAAAGCCTGCTGTGCGGCAAAATACGCAGCCATGCTACATATGCAGGGTGGCATCTGCTAATCCCTTGTCAGCAATGGGATCGCAATTAGATTGTGTTTGCAACGCTGGGCGTGACTTGGCATGCTTGGTGGCCTTGCCCTGTGCTGAGCAGCCAACAGCATGCAATCACAAGCAGTAGCAGATTCTGCTATTTAGCATAATCTGCTACTGAACCTGAATAGAGTCCTTGGTCAAGATTAATGCAGAGAAATACAGGCAAGTACTTATCCATCATGAAGTACTATCAGGGAGGCATCTGGTTGGCTTCAAATGTACTCTGCAGCAGGACAATGACCCCAAACATAGAGCCAATGTCATTAAGAACTATCTTCAGCTTAAATAAGAAAAAGGAGTCCTGGAACTGATGATATGGCCCCCACAGAACCATGATCTCATCATCATTGAGTCTGTGTGCGGTTACATGAACAGACAGAAGGACTGGAGCAAGCCTACATCCACAGAAGATCTGTGATTAATTCTCCAAGATGTCTGGAATAACATTTCTGCCAAGTTTTTTCAAAAACTATGCAAGTGTACCTAGAAGAATCAATGCTGTTTTGAAGACAAAGGGTGGTCACACCAAATATAGATTTTATTTAGATTTCTCTTCTGTTCATTCACTTTGCATTTTGTTGATAAAAATAAACTATTAAAACTTCTATTATCTATACAGTATATATAAATGCGATAGCCCTCACTCACTGACTGATTACTGATTCTCTAACTTCCCAATATGTTAGGAAGCTGAAATGTAACATAGGTATTCTTCAGGTGGGAAATATGAAAACTACGTAATGAGAATTTTAATAAACATCCCATAGGGGGATGAAAAAGGGGTTGACATAATGACGTCATTACTTATGCGTGTCTTGCCTTGCGTTAACGAGAATGCCCAAACGGACAATCTGATCAAAATTAGGATTGCACCTCCATTGCGTAGAATTTAATAAACTACAAAAATGTGAAAGCCCTCACTGACTGAATAACTCATCACTTATTCTCTTCACGATATGTTAGGAAGATGAAATTTATCATAGGTAATCTGCAGGTGGGATGTAGGAAAACAACGTAATTAGAATTTTAATAAACCTCCCCCAAGGGGATGAAAAGGGGGTTAACATAATGATGTCATTACTGATGCGTGGCTTGCTTTGCGTGAACGATAATACCCAATCGGATCAAAATTAGGATTGCACCTCGAGTGTTTAGAATTTACTAAACTACAAAAATGGTCCTGACACTTCTTACCATATCTGCTACCGGTGCTCCTCGGGGTAACACCATGAACCATAGAATAATATTTACTTACATTAAGTCATCTCAAATTGACATCTCTATAAATTTACCAATTTTTTAACAATCATATTTAAAACCATGAAAATCAGAAACTCCTGTGTGAAGAACAGGTTGAATAGCCTATATATATATCCTACTGATGAAGTCCTAATGGTATTCTGTCATATTTAATGGATGAAACGCATTGAGGGGTCCCTCCAAGGTGATCCTCCTGCTGGGCTGTTCTTGAAAATTCTTGGGCCTTTCAGAGAAGCTTGAAAACTTCCAGAGAATCTTGAAGAAAACTTCACATGTATGTTTGGATGGATATGTCTTTTTTAATAAATTTTTGTTACACTTTTTAATTCAAAATGTTATTTTATGATACACTGAGGACACATTGCTGAAGTGTACAGGAAAGAAATTTCCGACCTAAGCAATTCTAGGCAAAACAATTTTTTATTTATTTATTTTTTTGCCTTTGCATCTGGTATGTTAAATATATATAATTTTCCTCCGTTTTTACTTTATTTGCATTTTCTTTACTTTTTAGATAAAATGTTGATCCAGCGTGTCTAGGTTTTGCAATGACTCCCATACAGGTTGCACAATGACACTGACACAATTATTACATTAAATAGACAGTTTTTATTTAACAAGGCAAAGATCACGAACGCAAAGTTATAACAGCAGTAAAAACACAAACAGTAAGAGAGCAACAAAGAGCAGAATCATTCACCCCCATGGATGTATGTACCCAGACATTTCACCTAATTTTGTATAATCAGTAAAAAATTGTGATACTGAAACTATGCGAGACCAAAAATAAATTATAAAAAAAATAAAATTTCTAAGAACATCAAATCAAGATAACTCTGACAACTTGAAATTTGTAGTTTTTTTATACATTGTTTTAGCACTATAAAAATGTAATATCACAGCTACTGTAATGTACAAAGAGCTTCTTCATTTAATGTCAATAGAATAAAAGGCAAGTGGCTGACAGTAAGTAGTATTGATTTGTGGATATGTTAGAAACTTTACAGTCTACTCCTCAACAATCTTCTTCCAATAAACATTGAAAACTATGTTTTTACATTCTCAATCAGGGTTAGTATAAATATTTGTTATTTGCACATATAAATTATTCATTGATTGTTCATGAATGTGAATTGTCGATGATAAAGTATTTGGATTTGGAAATATGTTACCCAAACAATAGTAATGGAGATAAATCATTTTGTAGGACATATCAAAAATATTTTATTAAATACTATAAATAAATAAAAATTCACTTTTGAACAGAAAAGCTACAAATAATGACAGAACTATAGAAAATATACACTTCATTAAATATGTAACCAGAGCTCAGGAAAACCTATATGTAGCTTACCATCATCCAAAGCAGTCACTTAGCTGTAGTTCACAGTATCCAAATATTTTCCTTTGTAAATAAAAGTTCAACATAAGTTGTATGCTACATTAAATCTTTTTGGACAGAATTCTATCAAAGGACTTGCCTTATAGTGTCACTCATTGCCCTGACCCAATCTCATAAGGGAATTTAGTAGTTCAAATCAGACTAAATAATGCTGTTGAATAAAGTGAACATTTTCTTTAAACAAAATTATTTGAATATGCTTTTGGTCAAAATACAGTAGATCATATTGGTTTTCTCCTAATTATATGTTATACTGTATGGCCTGAAGGACCGCATTATTCTAAATAAAATGGACAAATTGTGAAGTTGACTATTTAGAATACAAATTATTCTTACCCATCTTCTAGGTAAGCAGTCTGGTATAAGTGTGCCTACTCTATTGTATGTACTGTATGCTACTTATTTCTTGTTTTATTAAGAACTTTCCAAGAACTGTATCTTTAGAATGAATGTTTTTTTTAAATGCATGAAGAAATACACTGCTCTTGTGTTGTCTAATTAATGAGTCTTAGTGAGTAAGGTCCTATGGTGAGTTTTTGTTTGTTTGTTTTTTAGAAGACGGGAGAACATCTGCAATATCTTCAAAAGGTATCATATGATACATTAAATGGATTGAGTAACTGTGGTCAAAATTAGACTTTTTTGAACACCACAATGTAGTTTTATTTGAACTCTTGAACTGCCTAATGAGATCAGGTCTGAACACTATAATCACTTTGTTGGGATTCCATACAAACAATTTACAAACAGACAAATGAGACGGAATCCATTTATGCATGGATGCTATGAAATACAGACTGGCTACTCTAGACAACAGCGGACTACACATAAAGGGACTGTCTGTTTCATATGGTGATGTGCAAATTCTGTTGATATACTAATTTATTCATTATAACCCAGCAGTGACAATTTTTTTCCCTTTTAGTCCAATTTATCTCCCACGAAGTTTAATATTTAACAATTTTCTGTGTCTATTTTTATGTTTTGTTGTGATAACTTTGCATTTTAGTATTTATTATTTTTAATATTCTAGTAATTATTGTCACTAGTGGGGTTTTCCTGCAATCACAAGTACACATTTAATATAGTCTATATTCCATATAGTGCTTTCATTATTTGTAGATATTTTTTTAATTGAATGATTGGTTATCCTGTAGTGATTGTTGCTTGAATTGATACATTTTCTTTAGCTCCAGGTTATAATATAATTTACCTGTTTGATACATTTTAACCAGTTATCATCCAAGTGGTAAGTTAGAGTGCTTATTATACAAGCTTTATTTTTTTCTACTTTAAAGGCCAGTACTCACGGCCCGATTTGGGAGAGATGTGTGCTGAGCGAACCGCTCAGCACACATCTCTCCCACCACTCAGCACAGCGCGATGTGTGCTGAGCGTGCGGGGGGAGCACTCATTTCACCCAGTGGGTGAAGTGAGCAACCTGCTAGATTGGCCTGCACGGCAGGCCAATTTAGCACCAGCGATAGTGATGCATGGGGCTGCGCATCGCTATCACTGTGGGGGGTACACAAGGAGTGATCATGCTTAAAATCTAAGCAATCTAGTCAGATTGCTTAGATTTTAAGCAGCGATCACTCCGTGAGTACCCCCCTTTACTTATTTGTGCTCATTAACACTTATAGTAGGGCTAATTACCTCCTCTAGGGCTTTCAAATTAGCCCAAATATGTGATAAGCCTGCCTATTTTACCCAACTGTGACCATGAAAACATATAGGTTTGAAACTGTTTATGGATCCTATGTGTTTTCACACGAACATTGATCACTTTTCGTCTGGGAAAAATTAGAGCTGATTTGACAGCCCCCCCCCCCCCCCCCCCAAAAAAAAAAAAAAAATGGCACAAGTTTTTTTTTTTTTTTTTTAACTGGGACTAATTGGAAACCCTCAATAATATTATGACCCTTTTATGACTCAGTATTTTCAAAAGCAAAATTAAAGCAAATTTGTTGAGTAATTATAAATGTTTGGACAGTCTGGAATCCACAACCCCAACCAATTCATGTTCCATCATATAATAAGCTCATGAAAGTAAAATGATCACTACACTCACCAACTTTCTTTAATATGTTTATGGACAGATCTCCCACGGTACCTACCTATTGCTAGAGAGATCGACATTTACAGTTTTTACAGTAGTTGCGTTTGACTTGGCAGGCCAGTCATTTTGAAGTAGACAAAAAATAAAGATGTATAGGTTGGCAAGGAACATGTGTGGTTGCATACTGTAAATCAAAAATAATTGTTATGAAACTGTGCATTTAAACAATCTTTCATTTACGTTATTACAAATGGCTGACCAGACAAGCACACATCATATTTATGTTGTGAAGCCCATAAAAATGGATCAACTTTAAACACATTTTATTTGTTACTAACACTATGAAAATAACATTGCTTTTCCAGTGCTCTAACTGGTTAAACCAGTCTATGGAATATTATTATTTTACTTTTTTAGTTTGGTCAGAAACTAAGTAAAAAAATGTAATAACCCAGTTTGATCACCTTTAGGTAAGATACCCTTGTAAAACCTATAACATACAGAAACTCTAATCAACATTTTATAATGATTTCACTTTCATTGCTATGCTGATTATACTGTATAGCTACGTTAACTTAATAAAACATTTTCAACATTCCAAAAATTATTCCGATTCAAATACAGACGTGATTTGGAATAGCTGAAAGTAACTTCAATAGAATTCTTGAAAACCCTAACAAGAATTAAAACTTAATAAAAACTTAATAGCCTAATTACATTTAAAAGGCTGAAGAAATTACAAGATTCCATGGGTAACTGATAACATTATAAATTTAACATATGCAAAATCGTTACAGGTTATATATGTTTTATTTGTATATTAGATCTTCTGTAATTAGCTTTTGCTTCCAAATACTTATTCACAATGTAGATTGAAATTTTATTTTCAATATTTGGACCAAATTGTGTCTTGGGATATTTGTGTGGTATTTGTGTCATGAGCTGTGTCACAACACAGTAAGGCTGTGTGTAGCACTCTTTGAGGCACTAGTTTTGACTGCTATGAAGCTTAAGTCAACATTGTGTATCTAGTACTAGGCAGGTTTATAAAATAAACAGATTTGAGGAAAGAAGATTAATAAAAATAAAAAATATTAAGTGATATATTGAAAATGGCAATGAGAGGAAAACTTGTAAAACCTAAAAGGGGCCCTAAACTAAGACTATAAATCTAAAACTCTTAAAAAGAAAAAAAGAAAAACTTTAAGCTGTTATTGCCTTCATTATGACCAACAAAAATTAACTCCAGCTCCACAATTTGCTCATTCATTTGGCCTCTTTATAACTTAACAGGAACATACAGTATTGCTGAACTGTCACACACATACACACATGGCAAATTATGGTTCTAATTCCCTTGTTGGCTACTGTTGCTACTAGTGAAAGAATGGCATACAGGAAAATAAAAAACTTTTTAAATAACAAGCACTTTAAACTAAATCATAGTATTGCAACATTAGGACATACTGCCCCATATTCTCTTAAATAAAAGAACAGGTTTGTGCCTATTCAGCTGGACTACTGTAATCTTTATTATTTGGTAACTCAAGTTAAGCAAAAGCTAGCCACTGTTGGTTTTATAAGATCCACTGAATAATATATTGCAATAAGGTTTTGTAATTTACAAAGGGTGGTGTGAGAAGTGCTACTGCCCAGGGTGGATGGCTGAGGTGTCGGCACAGCTGCTGTCCCAGTGGCATATCCATCTTGTTGGCTGCCTTGTAGTGCCCACAGAGGTGTCGGGCATGTCCTGGATCTGCCCAGTGTTTTGCCTGTGACTTCTTTTTCATGTTACATGCACTGTGGAGGAGTGGGCAGCAGGGCATATCAATGGCTCTGGAGTGCAGTGTTGCGGCACTTGTAAGTTTCCATACATAAATATGGGTATAAAAATGATAAAACCAAGATTAGCTGGTTTTTCACTCATACTTATCTTTTGTAAATCATGTGTTGGTTTAGTAAGGGCCATTTTTTGCCAAGGTCTCATGAGAAAAGCTGTATATCATTTTTAATGGCAATATTATGCCCACACTTCATCTGTGGGTATTGCATTGATCCATCTTCTATTAGCAGCCACCAACCCAAAGCTACAAAGTCCTGATTGCAACTGGGTAGAGCAATGACATGTGTTCCGCTCCTTTTATTGGTAACTTGCGACTGGTGTAGTAATGGATTATTTCTGGTACGCTGTCAAAAGGTGGGCTGTTCTGTCCTAATACATACTGGTTTTCTTTGGTACGTGAGAGCTTCATGTGCATGAATCCTTGGCTGCTCCTGTTAGATAAAAATGGAAAAAAGGATTATTTTTTAATTTGAATTAGATCTCAAAATAGCATATTTGACATGTGTTTGCTGCTTTCTATTTTAGAGAAATAAATATGGTTACAAGCAATGTCAGAACTATAGTGGATGCAGGGATTGCCCACATTTGACCCTAAGGCTGGGTACACACTTTACAATATACACCCAACCTATCATCTGATCCAGCGGATTGGACGATATTTCGTTCACATCGTCCAGTGTGTATTCACTATATCATTAATGATGTACAATATCTTTAGTTTTTACCTTGAAACCTAAAGATACTGGACTGGATGTGCCTGGTGCCATCATTTACAATACTATAAATGATATTGTCCAGTGTGTACCCAGCCTAAGGTTCCTACTCAAATGAGCTGAGGTCTCTTTTGAGCATGTGCAGACAGCACATACTTAAAGGCCAGTACTCAGCATATGATGCATTATTCTGCCAAAGGTTATAAGATAGGTATGGACTTTAAGTCAAAATACAGTCAACTGCAAAGCATCTAATTAATTTGATTTATTATACTATCTTACACTACTCAAAGCATCCAAAATTATATATGCATCTCTTTTATATTAGTAGATAGTAAAAATCAAAACACACAAAACACAATTTTTCAGACAAAAAACGGGCTTCAATTGCATTGCCTGATCATCACCATTTGGCAAAATTTGCAGTAATAGTCCATTTTCTTCTGAAAATATTTTTCGTGGGTAATTGGATGCCCCCACCATAACATTTTTCGTAATTTCTTATGTAGAGATACCCAATTTATATATTAGAATGCACCAAAATAATGTAAAAATATATTTAAGTATTCCTTTAACAATAACAGATGTTTCAAAGGGTTGGGGTCAGTAGACCGCCGGTCACCATACCGGGTCCTGGCTTTTAGATGGCGGTCACATGACTGCATCCCGTTTTAATGTGCGTTAAATTTATTAACTTAAAAAAAATGAAAATTTACTAAGTATAAATAAAATGTGTGTTTTTTTATCCTGCCAACTATCATATAATTAAGACCTAGTAGAACAATGTGTGACAAATTGGTTTTTGAGCTTTAATATTGGAAGTTGTGATGTCAGTATAATGAACCTCACATACAGCATGCCTCCCAACTTTGTAGATTACTGAAGCGGAACCCTTCGGACGCATCAGGCACCCACACGGGACACTGCAGGCCATGGGTGTGACAATGGTACAGTCCCTGGAAAACAGGACTATCCCATTGAATGCAGGACAGTTGGGGTGGTATGCATACAGTAACTGCTGTTCCATTTTTTGTACCCATCTACTTTGACTATATATTACTTTAAGGCTTCAAGTTCCTTAGCACACACTGCCTTGTCCCCATTAACATTGTAGCTGCTATGAACATTTCTAGTAATCTGACTGGTTACAAACAGGGTTGGCTAGTTTAAAATATTATTTTAAACACTTTTTTTTATTATGCTCTGATTACAGGCGTGACTTATTCAAAATGTTTAATGCCAGTGGAATGCCGAGTGCTAATACTTAAACTTGAGTGTGTGTGTTTCGCTGAAAAGTGCTTTTGCACTTTCCATTTTGTATTACTATTCTTATTTATTTGTTATAAGTAGGACTAGTGCAGAACATTAACTTGTTATTCTTATTTTCTATTTTGTCTATATCTGAGTGTGCTTTGTATGTTTTTAATATGTTTAATCTATCTGCAGTACATACTATATATTCAGAAGTACAGTCAAATACAGAGAAAGAAGGATTCTGGTGTTGGAGCATATTTAGATGTAATAGGAATGATGATCAGTAAAAAAAAAAATGGTGTTATTGAAATATGTTAAATAAATTATATCAAAGCCTAATAACTTTGGCTTGTTATGTCAAAAAGCATTAAAACATGATCGATTAATACAGATGTGTCCATTTACATCTTTGATTTTTTACAAATTTGGCACAACATGCAAAACACGGCTAAGCTGTTTTTCATGAGTAGCGAGTGGATGAATTTAAAAAATTAAGTTTGCCATAATAGAATATGTATAAAGTAACATATTAAAGAAGCAAATTAAGAAAAATCACAAGGCATGGCTAAATCTCAGAGTCTAAGGCATGCAAAACTGTGCCATACATGGCGGGATATAGCAAAGATGTATGTGGACACATCTGTACATAGCAATGTTTCAGAATACTAACATAATAAGCAGGATTAATTTTTTTTTCATTAAAACATTTATGTAAAATGGTTTAAACAAAAAACAAAACATAAAGATAAATTAATTTGGTTTAAAAAAAACAACTTTTTTTTTCTTTCCCTGATTACTAGTCTTTACATGTCTACTTATTCAAAATGGAACATACATGGACGATAAGGAACTAAAAAATAATAAAAATCATGCTCATACCCTATTCAAATGTGCCTTTAAAACAGGCATTTTCAACCAGTGTGCCGTGGCACACTAGTGTGCCGCGACCAGTTGCAAGGTGTGCCGCGGAGCCAGAGCAGCTTCCTGCACCCTCAGAGTGAACTGTTGGCCCAGGCTCTTCTTAGAAGATCAGTCGTGCTCTGTCCGTGACCTATGCCTTGAAAACGGTGTGATATCATAGGTCACGGCCGCCGCGTCTCACCACCCAGCCAGCCCACCTGCCTGCATACACATCTTCCAGTTCTCGCCTGCATACACAGCTTTCCTTGCCAACCCACATCCACACCTGCCCGACCGCCCGCTGCTCAGTATTCGCAGAACTCCACTATGAACAACCCTCGCCAATGAGGGACAGGGAGGAGGACAGCTGATAATAATATTTGTTATTTTATTTCTCCTGTGGGGAACAATAGGATTTCAATAGGATTTATTTGGGGAGAATAAGAATTTATGGATTTATGGGGGGAACAATGTGAATAATTCATGTGGGGAGCAATAGGATTTATGTGAGGAGCAATGTGATTGTTTTTTCTGTGTAGGCCAGGCATGTCCAAACTGCGGCCCTCAAGCTGTTGTGAAACTACATATCCAAGAATGCCCTGACACAGCCAAAGTATGTGTGGTTTTTTTTTTTTTTTTTTTACTGTGAGGGCCAATGTGTGCATTTTGTTTTTTACTGTGGGGAACTGATGATGTGCCTTGGCAATTTTTAAATATTGTTCGGTGTGCCGCGAGTAAAAAAAGGTTGAAAATCACTGCTTTAAAAGAATACATAAATATGTAAACACTGAGTAATTAAAACTGTAGCATTTGTCTAGTTAAATTCACAATGCAATGCCCTTTATTTTGTAAACTGTAAAATAGATAAATGGAAACCAAGTTAAAGTACAAAAATCCCCAACCCAATGCAGGTTCATAATAGTTTGCAAATTCATTGGAGAAACCATGACGTTTTACGCCTTTTGCCAGTTTCCCATTTCCATATGAAATTCTGTAATGTAAAATAAAAAATGTAAAGCATTTAGCTAATTTTCCCTAAGGCAATGATGGGCTGTAGTACTCGCTCTCAGTCTCTGGCTATTGAGGTTTACTTGGAATAATGCAGGGAACCAGATGAGCAGCCCTGCTACCATTTCTAATGCTTACTGTACACTTCTGAGAGTTCATTTAAATGTAAACATTAGGGTCCAGGTGTAATGCCGTCCGAATTGGCTGGAGGTGCGGGTTGCCGGACAAACTCAGACATTTTTTTTTAATGTGGCAATAAATTTACAAGGCATTGGGGTCTATTAACTAAGCCTTGGATGGACATAAAGTGCATGGAGATAAATGACCAGCCAATCTGCCATGTTATAGGTTAGGAGCTCATTGGCTGGTATCTCTATGCACTTTATCTCCATCCAAGGCTTAGTAAATAGATCCCAAAGTCAGAGTTCGCCAGCATTACATCCGACCCCCATAGTTGATTTTATATACCATATAATTTGCATTAAAACCATTTCATGTTTTGTAATTCTTAGATTACAATATTTAAGTAAAACATTACTTTAAGTATATAGGATTTCAGATCTTTAAAATATGGAATATTACATGAGAAAAAGGCAAACCTCTTTATCTCTGCACGTATTGCAAGACTATTCTAGGTATATCTTTAAACATCAATCAAGACTAAACAGCACAGTTCTTAAATATAAGACACCAATGGATAGAAATAAAAAGAGATAGGGAGGGTCTACAAATTTGGCGCACAGCAGCCCGTCCACTGACAAAAACCTATGTAAAAATCACAGATTTTACCAAAACATATGGAAGAAACAAAAGGCGGTGTTAATCTGTGTCCAGGGCACATAAAAACTTAAAAAGGGTAATAAAACTTAATACATCCCTGGTGAATGGGTATGTGGTGTCTTCTCCAATTTATGCTGGCCTGTGAATTCTTTCACTCAGGTGAATCTTCTCTTTATGAGTAACTCCCAGTTCATGTCGAGATATAAAGAAATAAAGAGAAAAATGTGTAGCACCGTTTTCAACAGCCAGAATCAAATATTCACACAATGAAGTTTGAGGGCGTACCCCACTCACACAGAAACAAGTAAGTGGGTTCCCGTAAAGGTATCTTTATTGCTGTTTTTGCAATCCCCTCAAATTAGGTTCACGTGGTTGAGCGTGCCCGAATCTCACAGCGTGCCCAGATTTGAAATGATAATCAGCGTGATTATTCCTTTTTCCAGAAAAGAACTACTCACAGTACAGGACGACTGTACTGTGAGTAGTTCTTTTCTGGAAAAAGGAATAATCACGCTGATTATCATTTCAAATCTGCCTTTGGAATTTTTTATTGTATTTTTATTTTTTATATTTTATGTCACCAAGTGTGGTGTTTTTTTGCATAAACTGGACTGTGTCTGGAATAAAATACTTGTTTTAGAAAGAAGGAACTTTTATCTTCATTCCTGCTTGGCACCTTGGAGAAAGTTTTTTTCTCCTCTCTCTGATCCACCAAAGGGACACTGGTGGATCTGGTTAAAGAAACCTTTATAGGAGTCAACCATCTTATACTGAGTGAGTTGGGGTACGCACCTGAGGATTTCTGTCTATATAAAGATACCGTTATATGAATGTTCTAGCTTTGCTCTGTGTAAGTTGGGGTACGCATTGAGATTGCCTTAGAAGTTACCCTTACGTGTTTACAGTCCCCACACTTAGTGCGAGATTCGGGCACGCTCAACCACGTGAACCTAATTTGAGGGGATTGCAAAAACAGCAATAAAGATACCTTTACGTGAACCCACTTACTTGTTTCTGTGTGAGTGGGGTACGCCCTCAAACTTCATTGTGTGAATATTTGATTCTGGCTGTTGAAAACGGTGCTACACATTTTTCTCTTTATTTCTTTATATCTCGACATGAACTGGGAGTTACTCATAAAGAGAAGATTCACCTGAGTGAAAGAATTCACAGGCCAGCATAAATTGGAGAAGACACCACACACCCATTCACCAGGGATGTATTAAGTTTTATTACCCTTTTTAAGTTTTTATGCGCCCTGGACACAGATTAACACCGCCTTTTGTTTCTTCCATAAGACACCAATGGTTAAACACGTAAATTGCTAATATTTAAAAAAAACACACTCAGAAATTGTCGTTTTTTTTTTTTTTTTTTTAGATTAAATTAGGTTAAGAATATATAAAAATTTATCCAACACAATTTTATTTAAAAAAAGGCAACATTTCTTTAACAGTGGCAACCAATTTATTGGACTATTCGTAAACTGAACATTGCGGCATTGCATTTCCTGCAACATCTGCTCCTCTCTGCAACTGCTGGTTACGCACTAAGAGGCTGGGGGCTGCTTCATTTACATTTCAGCAATTATTAGCTGCACGGCAGTTACTGGGTGAGGGGACATTGAGATTGGCGACTGCTGGGCAATTATCTTATGGCAGCGGGAAGCAGTTAAAATACCGCTAGTCGGGATCCAGGCGGTCACAATGCAGACTCCGAAATCAAGACTAGCGGTGAAATGCCACCATCACAGGCTATTCTCCCTCTGTGGGTGTCCACGACACCCAAAGAGGGAGAAAATAACCTGCGCGTGGCACCGTGCCCGCAGCGAGCCTGCAAGAGTCTATCGCTCGCCTTGCTGCCGGCATACTGGTGGCCGGGATGCCACTGTCGGTATACTGACGGCTGGCATCCCAACCACTGCCAATTCATACCGAACCCCTGGCAGCTACCCACTGGTCATTTCTGACTGATCACATCAGATGCGACCATATCAGGGAAAGCCCAGTGTGGCATGGTTGCATCTGATGCGATCACCCAAGGCAAGTTAAGAAATAGATTCCTAGAATATATTATGCCTACCAAGCGTGAATGGGTACATTTTTATTATTTTGTGGAAACAATTCACTATTTATAGATTTCACAGTATTGCACTTTAAAATATATGACTATTGAAAAGGTGAATACTTTAAGCCACAATTGTTTAATCTGTTTATTAAGCTTTTCCTGGAAAATGCGCAAGACCTTCTTTACAAAGCATCTATTACACGGCGTCTATTCAGTGAAGACAGAGGGAGAGGTGACATGCCAGCGTCTCACAGTGCTGGTCATGCTCCCTTTAGTGACGTCAAATGGGGGCGTGACTCGCGATTGTGGCACTGCTGCAAGGCCACTCCCCCTTTTTGGGCACGCGCACAGGAGTCCCGCTTGTAGATTTGGAAATATTGTGAGGTATGTAAATATATATAGTAAATTCTGCTAGTGCATACATGATAATGTACCAGATTAATAACAGCAATGCACTGTGGAAAATACACCATGATCTTTTGCAGTATAATGTAACATACTGTATGTATAATGTATGATTCAAATGCACAGTCTGGCGCTTAATCCCTAGAGGAAGCAGTGGGTCTTTGTGCAGAGGAGCCCACTGGAGGTTTTCCCTTTACCCCTGTGGGCCACTACAATCCTGCTAGGGGGTATAGGAACATTGAAACTGTACAATCTGGTGGTTTACAGAATTAACCAAACATGTCTGCAACATAGAGGTGACATCCCAAAGATGTCACTGGGAAATTGGTGCCACGGAGGAGGGACCTGCTCAACTTGCCTACCCTCCTGCTGCTCCGTTTTTTTTTACAGGAGCCTCCCGCTGCCCCACAAATCTACTAGGTTCCCCCGGTTTTCAGTGCTACTTGTGTAAGTTCGGACTGGGCATGTGTCAGTCTGAAAGTCCTGGGGGCGAGGCCTGAATAGGCAATGTCAGAATGTGTGATGCCATAGAACTTAAGTGCTAGCTACCACGGGAGCATAGCAGTGCGCAGCAGCAGAAGAGAGTGAGACTGTCTGTCTGTGTACACCGTGTCAGTGTCAGCGGCATGTAAAGCAGCAGCAGGCATGTTTCAAGGATTGTGTGCATGTGGCTGGGCTGCGAAGGGCAGGGCTTGGCTGGAAAAACAGCTGAGTGTAAACTCAGCATGGGAGAAAGTTTTTACTAAAAGCTCCCTCTGTGTTGTTGTGATTATTGGTCATTGCTACTGCACAACAACCTGCTAGCCCAAGCTGTCTATCACTCATCCTAAGGGGAGTACTGCTAGTGTTATAGTATAGGGGCAGTGTCATAGTATAGGGTCAGCATTATATTATAGGGTCGGTGTTATAGGGGTAGGGTCATTGTCATAGTATAGGGGCAGTTTTATAGGGATAGGGTCATTGTCATAGTATAGGGTCAGTGTTATAGGAATAGGGTCACTAGTATAGTATGGGGTCAGAGTTATAGGGATAGGGTCCTTGGTATAGGAATAGGGTCAGCATTATAGGGATGGGGTCAGTGTTATAGGTATAGGGCCAGAATTATAGGGATAGGGTCAATGTCTTAGTATAGGGTCAGAGTTATAGGGATTGTGTCAGTGTTATAGTATAGGGTCAGTGTAATAGGGATAGTGGGGCAGATGTATTAACCTGGAGAAGTCATAAGGACGTGATAAACCAGTGATAAGTAGAAGGTGATAAACACACCAGCAAATCAGCTCCTAACTGTTAATTTACATATTGGAGCTGATTGGCTAGTAGTTTATCTCCTTGCACATATCACTACTTTATCACTTCCTTATGCCTTTTCCAGGTTAATACATCTACCCTAGTGTCCGTGTTATATGGATCGTGTCAGAGTTATAGTATCCTCTGGTAGTATGCTACCTATACACAAACCTTCTCTGTAGCATCCTGCTCTTTGTACTATAGTTTTCATAGAAACAAAGAATTTAACGGCAGATAAGAACCAAATGGCCCAACCAATCTGCCCTGTAGGGTTAGAGTATTAGAGTTGGTTTAGTGTTTTGGGTTAAGGTACTAGGGTAGTTTAGGAGATGGGTTTAGGGTATTAGGCTTGTGTTGGGGTATTAGGATTAGTTGGGGGGTTTGGATTAGGTGTTAAGGTATTAGGGATAGGATATTAGGGATGGTTTAGATATTAAGGTCAGGGGTTACGGCAATGGTTGTTGGTAATGGTTATGGTAATTAGGGTATTAGGACCAGGGATAAGGTATTAGCGTTAATGTTTAGGGTGAGGTTTAGGTTAGGGTACTAAGGTAAGGGTTAGGGTTAGGGATGCTCTACGTCATTGTTTAGGCTTGTCGTGTGTTAGCAGGTCTGTTGTGAAAGCTTGATTTAAATGCTGCCCTCTGAAAATCCATGTTTTAAGGATAGTCACACTTGAGCATAGGTGACCTTATAGGGATGTTTTATTTTAGAGCAAATGTGAGGTCACACTCTGTTTTCAAGCATGGATATCCCTAAACATGGCTTATTATGTCACCCGCTGCATCCATTTTATGTCAAATTTCTTTTCAATGGTTACATTTTAAATGCTTGTGTTTTTTTTCTATTTTATTATTTATTACCAGTCACATATTGCACAGCACTTTCAGAGAATATTTGGACACTCACATCAGTTCCTGCCCCAGTGGAGCTCACAATCTATATTGCCTACCACATGTACATGCACACATATTCACACTAGGGTTAATTGTATTTGGAGCCAATTAACTGGGGGCTTAATTAAATATTAAACAATGTGTTTGTTGCAAAGAGGCAACAAAGAGAATGGATTGCTTTTTGGAGCACTCTTTTTTAACAATTTTTATACAGTTCAATATGATATGATTATAAGAGTTAAAACGTAACCTTTAATCATTACTCCTAAAATAGATAAGGGGGTTGTTAGTCAGTGACATATATTTCGTATGACGGTATCAATCCATGATTACATCAATTTATCTACATCCCCTTATAGACACACATTTTTTTATATTAATTATACATTATTTTATGTTTATCAATGATCCAAGAGTTAATGAAAATCTTTGTGTGGTGAGATATTATTTTGTATTCAACCCTTAAGTTTGCTTAAGTTTCTAAATCTCAATTTCATACATGGATTACAGCCAGGAGAAAGATGTTAAAAAACCAACCATAATAAATTTATTCAAATACATGTCTATTATACCAAATCCTATTATGGTCAGATTCCCTGTCATCTGCACCTGTGAACTCAGAGTCTATGTGACAAAAAGTATCAGTATTGTTCTTTGCCAAGTTCTTAGATACAAGTATAAAATATGTTGCCTTTTTTGCTCTTATCGTTCTCCCTGCAGTTTTTTAAAGCCTGTGTGTGACACATACTTAATTTCATTTTGGGTAGCCCTAGATTGCATTTCTCACATGGTCATTAAAAATTCCTCTCTATCTTTATGCATAATTGCACATACCAGTGGGTATAAACCTGAACACAAATTCCTGCTGTTGGATATTCAGTGGTATACACCAGCCCTATAAGCTATTTGGACTGATGTTAATGTAACCCTTATGTCACAGATTGTCACTTCAAATTTGCATGTTCATTATCCCGAATATATCAAGCATGCCAAAAAAAGGGGGAAGTACAATCCAAGATGCCGTCTTCCTCATCTGCTGCCCATTATCTTCATAGAGCGGATAATGAGTGAGAGTAAGGGTTGTTGCCAGATTGATGGAAAAGATAGATTCGGCGTCACTCTGTTACTCTGTACCTGGTGTTAGGTGGACCCTGATACCTTTTGGCATTGCAAGATCCAGATTCGCCAGCAGAAAAACAGGTGAACGCTAGAAGTTACAGATAGATAGTGCAGGATGTCTGGTGTGGTTAGAATAAATACCACTATTTAAATCTCTATGTAAAACATCAAACACATAGCTCCTGTGCTATTTCTGTGGTCAATACATTTCTAGTTGGCCTTCTGTTGTCAGGTTATAACATGCGGCTGCTGCAATTTTAATGGAGAACTAAATTCAAATAAATGTGAACCAACCACTAAACTTTTAAGGTCCTAATTGACCGTTTAATTACAAGATGTTCACACATTGCTGTTGCGGCTAAGAACTATACCTGAATACAGATAGACATAGTGGGGATATCAAATGCCCCCCTGCTTATAACATTCGGCTGCTGCAATTTTAATGGAGAACTAAATTCAAATGAATGTGAACCAACCACTAAACTTTTAAGGTCCTAATTGACCGTTTAATTACAAGATGTTCACACATTGCTGTTGCGGCTAAGAACTATACCTGGGTACAGATAGACATTGTGGGGATATCAAATGCCCCCCTGCTAATTGACCATTAATTGACCATTAATTGCTGGTTATTCACAAGTGGCTGTTACGGCTAAAACTATAACTGAGCACATATGAGCAGTATAGGGATGTCAAAATACCCCACTGCTCTGTAATCCCTCCAGCTGATTCTGCCGCATGTGCAATTAGCGGTAAATATTAGAATTGCTAAATAAAATTAACAGATATTCATATACCTGTATTATCAATGCAAGTTGTTTAACCAATTTAGCTATTTCTGCCCCACGTGTCACACTACCCAAAATGGGTTCTCAAGGGATAGTGTATGGGCAGCACTCTTCCAAACTTACTGATATTAATCAGAAGTTGGAACAAGTTTTTGGGTTAATTATGCCTATAAGATAGAACAAAACTATCCCAAGACACGTATCAAAGAACCGCAGCCCATATGCCTGATGTGGTTTAAATTTGACCATTAATTGCAGAGTATTTTACTCACGGGGACTGCGGTTTAAGTCTTGCTAAATAGTTGCAACGGATACAGGTATGAATGTATCAAAATGTATTACCGCTCTGTTGCTTCAGCCACCTAGCAGTCGGCGGTCACCGTTCTCTCACCACCTCAATAGTGGTTTCCTCCCACTATAGGGCAATGGGACCACACACGGCTGCGGCGGTTACGATCCTCCGACTCTGCTGCCCGGACTTCAACTGTGTTTGCGGCTGCCCCCGTAATGGGGTGCCGGAGCCACACGGCTATGACGGCTGCAATCCTTCGGCTCTGATTGCCTGGCTTGGACTGTGAGCTGTTTTTTTTTGAATATATTATCATTATTACTGTATTTGAATTTTTGAGTCTGGTGCGGGATATATAGTAGAGTAGCCACGGCTTAATTAAATATACAACCAGTATATTTCTGATTTGTGGGAAGAATCCGGAGTACCCTGATGAAACCCACACAAGCACAGGGAGAATATACAAACTCCACACTGTTAAGGCCATTGTAGGAAACAAACCCATGACCTCAGTGCTGTGAGGCAGCAATGCTAATCATGATATCGCCCATGCTGCTCATTTTGGGGTCGTTTGGCGTTGTTTAGGCTTGTCAGAGTGATTGGTGGGTGTCGGGGACAGCACTTAGTGGGTGAGGTTCGGACAATGCAGGCATGTCCAGATGATTTTTGGGGAGACTGCTCCGTGAAAAAAATGGTGCCGACCCCCTGCCAGCACAGCAAGGCTCCACAGGCAGGAGTTGTCCTCAAATCAATGCGTTCACAATTACATTGCAAACGCAATGTAATTACAAGTACATTGCAAACGCATCTCGGGGCAGCGCAACACACATGATGAGCAGCCATGCCCTGTGCTGGACGGCCCCAGTATGTGAGTAGATGGATGCACATCTTGCGGCTGGAGCAAAATCTGCTCCCATATCTGAATAACCCCCATTGTGTCCCATATGGAGGCGACCATTTTGGGTGAGACAAAACAAGCAAAACATATTAATTCCTTTATAGTCACTGGAGTGAGTACCTGCCATTGAAGGACACACCCCTTAGTGGCAGTAGATATGCCCATAGGTGGAGGTAGACACACCCTTTGGGTGGAGCATGACACACTGCATTCTGCTTACACCTACTGTACAATCTCCCTGAAACTAGTTTTCAAAAGTAGTTAAGTATGGACCTGCTTGCTGGTATAAGGTAAGAAAACTCTGGGTGCAGGGTGTGCAGTCTCCATGGAACCATGTGCATAACACACACTGCAATATGCCTATGAACATTGGACAATTAATATAGACACTTGTGATTTATTACCTGTACCATCAGCATAATACTCTTTTTTTTTTTTTTAATAAACCACCATTCATGGCATACTGTACTATGAGTGGGACACGGTACTGACAGATAAACAGGCTAGAACAAATCTGGGTTCAGAACTACCGTATTTTTCGGACCATAAGACGCACCTGACCATAAGACGCACCTAGTTTTTAGAGGAGGAAAACAGGAAAAAAAATATTCTGAACCAAATAGTGTAATAAGCTTACAATCTATACTGTAGACACAGACATCAGCTTTACAGGCCATTTACATAGAATACGGTACACAGATTTTTCTGGGACAGTGTGTGACAGAGGCAGCCACACAAGCACAGCCATAGTCACAGTACAGAGCAGACGAGAACCTTTTTATCTCACAACATACAGATGACGGCGAGGCAGCAGCAGCAATACTTTGGAGGAGGCAAGGGGAGGAAGCGGGGGAGTCACGTGATGCCGCCTCTCAGATGACGGCGAGGCAGCAGCAGCAGTACTTTGGAGGAGGCGAGGGGAGGGAGCCACGTGATGCCGCCTCTCGGATGACGGCAAAGCAGCAGCAGACAGGACCCGCCGCTACCCGCACTCGTAACTGCTGCCTCTCCCACCCAGTGCGCTCCCACCCAGCGCATTGAGAGCGCTCCATAAGGTTTTTACTCCTGCTCTGTTATTCGGACCATAAGACGCATATTCGGACCATAAGACGCATGTACTTTTCCCCCCACATTTTTGGGGAGAAAAAGTGCGTCTTATGGTCCGAAAAATACGGTAATTTTTCCTGTGCACCCCATTTTACAGCAATGACTATATTTAGCGCTTAACTGTGAATTAAATATAAAAAGTGAGACAATGCATGAGTACTGTATGACTATTGTAAATTATCCTAAAGTATCCACAAAAAGAAAACAGCAAATGAGACATTGAGTAAAATAGTACGACAATAAGAGGAACAAAGAATGAAGGGGGAAAAAAAAAGTAAAATGGAAAAAATTATTATTATTAACATCCTCCTTTATTTATATGGCGCCACAAAGGTTCCATGGAGTCAAATTACAGAGTACATAAACAAATAATCAGTGGCACTGCAGACAAAAAGTGTTTTTGTATTGTGTTTAATATACTGCTGCTGATCTATACAAATATATATTCACAGACATAACAATGATAATAGACATACAGATAGCAATACTGCTACTGAAACATTAAGTGATCCTAGGTATACTTTTCTAGAAACACTGCCTTTTCTCATTAGGCTCAGTCAGGTTATCAGGAGAACACTGTCCTAGCTTTCAAACCATCTGCTGAATGGATAGCTCTCCAGGGAGAGGCGGAGAAGTGCTGGAGAAGACAAGCCTAGATGAAGTGCATGTCTCTGCAGTGTGACAGCATTACAATTTAATTAACTTATTCACTTCTAGTGGGAATAAGCAAATGGATACACAGATAAACTTCCAAAACCTGCTAACAGAGAAAGGTGGGAGCACTACCAGCCTATTTGTCTACATTAGCATTATATGTAATGTATATGCATTTTGCTGTGCAGCAGGTACAGTGGCATAGTGGCTATCATTAGTGTCTAACATCACTGAGGTCATGAGTTCAATTGCCAACCAGGGCCCCATCGCTAGGAGTTTGTATGTTTTCCCATGTTTATGTGCGTGTCCGCCAGGGGCCCCTGTTTTCATCTACACCTAAAACCATTCTGGTAGATTAATGTGATTCTGAAAAAGATCAACCCTAGTGTGTATATGGTGCCTGGATTTCGCATGAACGAATATGAATGATGAATATTCTCTGTACAGTGCTATAAAAATAAGCAATAATAAAATTGCTACTCTCTCAGCAACATGCATTTTCATTTCTATTGCAATTACCATTGCCTGTTGAGACAAGCAAAGTTACATTAATCCATAAAATATAAAAATCCAGTTTCCTTCAATCTGAGGTGGTGACAGCTCTTTGTATGTCATATACAGCTTTGAGATTTTGTGTGTGTGTGTTGGGGGGGGGGGGGGGGGAATTATATGGTCGAAAGTAACTAGGTCGACAGTCATTAGGTTGACCACTATTGGTCAACAGCTGAAATAGGTCAACAAGGTCATTAGGTAGATATAGGAAATGGTCGACGTGAGGTTTATTTTTGTTTGTGTCATTTTCTTCGTAAATTATCCGCGAACCCCAATTAATGAACAGTGTCCCCTCGCATGGCTCTCTTCACTTGCCATGCTTCGGGCATGTTACTATCCCCAATCGCAGTCCACGTGGATCATAAAGTATGAAAAAGTTCATAAAATGAAGAAAGAAAAAAGTGAAAAACTCATGTCGACCTTTTCATGTGTCGACCTAGTGACCATGTCGACCTAACGCTTGTTGACCAATAGTGGCCAACCTAGAGTGTCGCTGCTTGCAGCACCACTTAAATACACTTGTGTTGAAATATTTGTCTGGTCAACGCAAACTGTGATGCCATTAATATTCCCTATATAATATCATTCATCTATAATCTGGTGCGGGAGTCTCTCTAACTCGCGACCTAGCGTGTCGACATACATGATGTCGACCTAAAGACTGGATACTGTGTGTGTATATGTGTGTGTGAAAAAAAAATAGGATTTTAATTACCTACCGGTAAATCCTTTTCTCATAGTCCGTAGAGGATACTAGGGATCCATTTAGTACCATGGGGTATAGACGGGGCACTAGGAGCCATGGGCACTTTAAGAATTTGATAGTGTGGGCTGGCTCCTCCCTCTATGCCCCTCCTACCAGACTCAGTCTAGGAAACTGTGCCCGTGGAGACGGACATACTGTTAGAGAAGGATAGATAAAGATAGTGGGGAGATTCCGAACCAGCACACACAAAACAGAAGAAAGCTATGCTAACCCAACTGTAAACAGGAACAGCAATAGCTGAACCAACAATATTTAACCAAGTAACAGTGCAGGAAGAACGAAGCACCGGGCGGGCGCCCAGTATCCTCTATGGACTACGAGAAGGGTTTACCGGTAGGTAATTCAAATCATATTTTCTCTTACATCCTAGAGGATACTGGGGTTCCATTCAGTACCATGGGGATGTACCAAAGCTCCCAAACTGGGTGGGAGAGTGCTGAGGTTCCTGCAGAACTGATTGACCAAACTGAAGGTCCTCAGAGGCCAAAGTATCGAACTTGTAGAACTTAGCAAACGTGTTTGAATTTCTTCCAAATACGGTGTTAATGTTTAGACATTACCCCCTTCCTGGCTTGGATCATAGTCGGGACAACTTTGCTAGGGATCCCTCGTCTGGCTAGAATCAGCCATTCAACTTCCATGCCATCAAATGTAGCTGCAGTAAATCCTGATAGACGAACGGCCCCATTGCAGAAGATCCTCGCGAAGAGGTAGAGGCCACAGATTTTCGAGGAGCATTCCCAGAAGGTCCACATACCAGGCCCTTCTTGGCCAGTCCGGAGCAATGAGTATTGCTTGAACCTTTTCCCTTTTTATTCTTTTGAGAATTCTTGGGATCAGAGGAAGTGGAGGAAACACGTACACCATCTGATAGATCCATGGAGTCATCAGAGAGTCTACCACCACTGTCTGTGGGTCTCTCAACCTGGAACAATACCGCTTGAGCTTCTTGTTGAGACTAGAGGCCATCATGTCGATTTGTGGATATCCCCACCGACGTGTCAAGCACCTGTACACCTCCGGGTGAAGGCCCCTCTCCCCCAGGTGCAGGTCGTGTCTGCTGAGGAAGTCTGCTTCCCAGTTGTCTACTCCCGGAATGAAGACCGCTGACAACACCACAGCATTTATTTTCTGCCCAGAGGAGAATTTTTGACACCTCTGACATTGCTGCTCTGCTTTTCGTTCCGCCCTTATGGTCTATGTATGTCACTGCCGTCACATTGTCCGACTGGACTTGAATGGCCCAATCCTGAAGAAGATAAGAGGCCTGTAGAAGGGCATTGTATATGGCCTGAGTTCCAGAATGCTGATTGGAAGGATGACTTCCTGACTTGACTATCTTCCTTGAAACTGCACCCCCTGGGTGACTGCTCCCCAACCTTGTAGGCTTTCATCCATGGTTAACAGGATCCAGTCCTGAATTCCGAACCTCCGGCCCTCGACAAGGTAAGAGATCTGTAGCCACCACAGAAAGGAGATCCTGGCTTTTGGTGACAGATGAATCCTCTGGTGCATGTGAAGATGTGACCCAGACCATTTGTCCAACAGATCGAGCTGGAAGGGTCTTGCGTAAAACCTTCCATATTGAAGTGCCTCGCAAGAGGCCACCATTTTCCCCAGAAGGCGAATGCATAGATGCACCGATATCTGGGTTGGCTGCAGGACATCCCGAACCATCGACTGGATTACCAATACCTTATTCAACGGAAGGAACACTTTCTGCGACTCCATGTCCAGTATCATTCCCAGGGATGGGAGTCTCCGTGTTGGCTCTAGGTGAGATTTTGGAAGGTTCAGAATCCACCCGTATCCTGGAGAAGTTTGATTGAGAGGCCAATGCTGTTCAGCAACCTCTCCCTGGCCAGCACCCTTATCAGAAGATCTTTCAGGTACGGAATTATGTTCACTCCCTGCATGAGTATAAACATCATCTCTGCCATCACTTTAGTGAACACCCTCAATGTCACGGAGAGACCAAATGGCTGCGCCTGGAAATGGTAGTGACAGTCCTACAGTGCAAACCGTAGATAAGCCTGATGATGCGGCCAGATCGGAATGTGAAGGTACACATCCTTGATATCCAGAGACACTAGGAATTCCCCTTCCTCCAGACCTGAGATCACCGCTCTCAGAGACTCCATCTTGAACTTGAACACTCTTAAGAACGGGTTCAAGGACTTGAAGTTCAGAATTGGTCGTACCAAACCATCCGGTTTCGGTACTACAAACAAGTTTGAATAGTACCCCTTGTTGTGTAGATGAGGTGGAACTGGAACAATGACTTTAGTCTGTACCAGTATTTGGATGGCCTCCTGTAAAGTTATACTTGCCTCTTGTGAAGCTGGTAAGCCTGATTTGAAGAATCTGTGAGGTGGGAGCTCTTGGAACTCCAGTCTGTAGCCCTGGGAAATAAGGGATCCCGGCACGAACTTGACCAGATGTGACTGAAGAATTTTAGTTGGGCTCCCACCTGACAGTCCTCCAGGCCTCGCGGTCCACCGTCATGCTGAAGAGCTCTATTCCTGAGCACCTGCAGTTGCTGGTTTGCGTGGTTTACCTCTTGCGCCTCTGGAGGCCGTAGAGGCACCTCTGGATTTTCCCTTAAACTTGGCTGTCCGAAAGGACTGTAAATTTGAAACGGAATTCGCTTTTTTGGCTGGGGGAGCTGCGGAAGGAAGATACGCAGACTTAACCGCAGTAGCTTTGGAGATCCATTTGTCTACTTCGTCTCCAAACAAGGCCTCTCCTGTGAATGGTAGGCCTTCCACGCCTTTCCTGGAGTCCGCATCAGCAGTCCACTGGTGTAGCCACAAGCCCCTGCGTGCTGACACTGCCATAGCGGTGGTGCGTGCATTAAACAAACCAATCTCTTTTATGGCTTCCACCATAAAATTCACAAAGTCCTGTATTTGCTGCAGGAGTAAAACAACACTCCCCCCAGAGAAGGAATCAAACCCCTCAATTAGGTTACCTGACCATTTAGAAATGGCTTTTGTGATCCACGCACATGCAATAGTGGGTCTCTGGACCACCCCAGCAGCTGTGTACAATGATTTGAGTGTAGTCTCAATTTTATGGTCAGCCATATCTTTTAGGGAGGCTGCACCAGTGCCAGGCAGTACAATTTTTCTTGACAGCCTAGGGACTGATGCATCCACTATGGGTGGATTTTCCCATTTTTTCCTATCCTCCAGAGGAAAAGATGAGAGCACCCTTTTAGGGATTTAAAATTTCTTAGCAGGATTAACCGACGGTTCTTCCACCAGGGTATTCAATTCCTTTGACGCAGGAAAAGTGATGGAGGACTTCTTTTTTTTTTACATTAAAATAAGATCTCACACTCCTCTGACACCTTATCAGGAATTTGCAGAACATCTCTGATAGCCTCTATAAGAGCCTCTATTCACTGTGACAGAGTAGTATCCACCCACTTCAAATCCACCTCCCCATGTTTAAACGTCAGCGTCAGATTGCAGGATATGGGCCAGAGGTCATTTTTGCGGACATTTGGGAGGGGATTGAGACGCTGGTTTGGGGACTGAGTCTCTATTCATAAACTCATCCACAGTCTGGTCTTAAGTATTGCGTCTCTTTCTCATTGCGGGATAGTTTTGTAGAAATATTTGAGATAATTCCCTTAATGGAATTTACCCACTCCAGTTCAGCTCCACTATTCTGGGAAGGTGCACTGACCTGAGTACCCAGTAGTGAGCACCCTGGTGAAGAGGAACACTCTGCTGTACAAGAAACACTCTTTGGATGACAATGTAAATGTGACAGCGCACACACACACACACACGAACAGTTTAAGCACAAGTAACCCACAAAGAGGCCTTCAGGGAGACGCAGAGAAATTTGGAGCCAGCCCCCACCGCGCCCTTATCGCTAATTCCAAGTTTAGTCAGGTCGCAGACTAAGTACCCTGATAGGGGACTTAGTACACTAATAGTCACTCCCCCCCTGCTATGACCCCTGGTACCGCTAAGTTAATCTGTAGTCTCTCCGGAGGAGCTGTGCGTCCCTGTCAGTCAGCGTCTATGTCGACTGCAGAGGGAAAATGGTGCGGGTGAGCTTCTGGTTCCGCTCATAGTGAAGGCCCCGCCCCTTCAATGGCGCGTGGTCTTCACGCTTTTATTATACTGGCTGAGGTAATCTGGTGCTTAAAATGAATAGAAAACCGTTTTAAGGCTGTTTTTGCCAGTGTGGGTACTGTGTACAGTGTACTGAGACGCAGCTGTGTACTGCGTCTGGAGATGCATTCCGCCCAGGTTAGAAGTCATGCGTCTCCATACCCTCATGCCACCATAATGACCAGCGACCCGCTACCCGGGACGCCGGGCTTAGTACTCACCCTTCTTTATTCTTCTGGCTCTGTTCGGGCTGGCGGCATGCTGCAGGAATGTACGCTCGTCGTGGTGAAGCATGCAAATAGTTCCCTCAGGAGCTCAGTGTCCTGTCAGCGGGGAACGGGACCATTAACCCTTCAAGAGGTTGGGCCATCCCCCCCACTTAAGTCCCATGAAGCAGGCAGGCTGGTGCCAACCAGCCCTGCCTGAAAATAACAAACATAAAATAAATGAAGAAAACTCTTCTGGAGCATCCATAAGCGTGACCGGCTCCTCCGGGCACATTTTGTAAACTGAGTCTGGTAGGAGGGGCATAGAGGGAGGAGCCAGCCCACACTATCAAATTCTTAAAGTGACCATGGCTTCTAGTGGACCCGTCTATACCCCATGGTACTAAATGTAACCCCAGTATCCTCTAGGACGTAAGAGAAATATACACTTAATATAATGGTTACAGTTAAATGGATTCAGACACTTGACAAAGAAATGCATATAAAAATAGGCTTATTAGTTCAACCCAACTCATAGCACAACCTCAAGTCACAGGCATGGGAGCATCTAAGCACTTATTGGTGGATGGTTGGCGCTATCCACTAATTAGGGAAAACAAAAGTGTAAACGCTCTTGAACAGAGAGGCGCTGGCCCGCTTCCAGAGACAGAAAAGATTGGGGCTCAGGAGCACTGGAGGTGGGTGAGTAGCTGCATTGGGTCACCTCATCGATCGGGTGTCTCATTTTACATAGCTCTTTATCATACAGTGAAGGGGTTTTATTGTGGGGCAGTTCTGGGACATGATTTCGATTGAGGCATTGGGAGGATGTTATTAGGTATTGGAGAGGCAGTTCTAGGGTATTATTAACTGGGTCTGGAATGGGGAATTTATTGGAAATTATTTGCATTTAGGTACTGGAGGGGTTATCAAGTCTGAGGGGGTTAGCCTCACAAAATCACACAAATACTTGAAGCAAGTAGTCCATTGCAAAGAAAGAGATGGCACAGTACCTGAAGACGGATAACTCTATCCAAAAAGCGTTGCATGGAGGCCTTGAGTACCACAGCCAAGGGCAAATGACTCTAAAGTAAAGCTGATAACTGTACTCAAAGGTTCCAGAACAACATATTGGAGGCAAACCCAGCATATAAAATTAGGGCCAAAAAAAAAAATCCAGCACAGCACAACCCCCATATTACCTTGATCAAGTCAAAGGCCTTGGCAGCATTTAATAACCCCCTCCACTGCCCCCTCCTTGGCAGAATGAAAGACCTGGAGTTGTGTAAAAAGCCATCTAAAATTCTGCATAGTGAACTTGCCGGGCACAAACCCAGTTTGACTGGAGTGAAGCACTTCAGTAATAACGGCATTAAGCTGAATTGCCAAGAGTTTAGCCAGTATTTTAATATCAGTAGTCATAAGCAAAATGGGATGATAGGAGTCTACATGAAGATCTTTCTCAGGATTCAGCAAGACAACAATGAGCTTCCATCATAGAGGAGGGCAGGGCGCCAAGCTGAAATAGTTGGTTATAGGTGTAAAGCAAACAAGTAATAAAGAATTCTTGAAATGTTTTAGAGATGCCATTGTAACCTGGGGCTTAGCTGGTAGAAAATGAGGTAATGGACAACTCTAATCCTCCTCTGTAAGAGAGCATCTAAATTCAGTGCTTCAACAAAGTGTCTTAGTACATCCATCACATCCAAATAATCAGTCAACTGATGTTCTGAATATGTAGCCTATACATGGAAATACATAACAAAGGTGTTCACTTTCTGCATCCCAGCAACCAGGGTGACCCCCTCAGAATTCACAATGGAGGGATAGTCCTACTAGACAATTCATCCCATGCCAGAAAGGCTACATAACTGCCACCCAGATCAGCCTGCAAGTAAAGCGTAATGGGTATATTTACTAAAGTATGGGTTGATAGAAGTGGAAATGTTGCCCATAGCAACCAGTCATATTCTACTTATCACTTACGTAGCACCTGCTAGAAAAAGATAATAGCCAGAATCTAATTGGTTGCTACGGGCAACATCTCCACTTCTATAAAACTGCACATTCATAAATATACCCCTAAGTCTCCCTGTTTGACATTTCTTTATAGATAATTCCTATGTATCAAAATATTTTAACAAATTTGACACAAAAAATAGATTAAGGATGGAAGGATACACATGTAAAAGGCTGGAAACCAATGAAAAAAAAAATATATATATATATATATATATATATAAAAGGGCTAAGGCTGCTCCTCACCTCTGTGGTGCCGCCGGTTGCCACTTGATGGTGTCTGACTGAGCTCTGTTCAGGATGCTGACATACACACGCACCCTGCCCTTCCACCATATACTGCCCCTATATAAGCTGTCCCCCATCTTCTTCCATATTCTGAACCCCCACCATATACTGCACCTATATCCTTTAGGCAAGCATACCTTTAGGCAAGCATAACAAATTCCAGAACCACCCACATAACTTTCATAAACCTTCCTATCAAATTGCATCCACTCTGCATAGTCCACACATGCTTTCTCATTCTTCACTTTCCCTTCCTCTCAACCCCAGTTCATCATTGCTGTATGACCATATCATACAGCCCACCAAGAACCTTTGCAATCTGGCTGACAACTATGCAATAGATAGCATCTATCCTTGTGTATACATGCCTATTTCCCTATAGATTGTAAACTTGCGAGCAGAGCCTCCCTACCTCTATGACTGTTTGTTATTACCCAGTTTTGTTATATCATTGTTATTTCCAATTGTAAAGCGCAACAGAATTTGCTGCGCTATATAAGAAACTGTTAATAAATAATAATAATAGTAAAAATAAGATTTTAAACCTACCGGTAAATCTATTTCTCCTAGTCCGTAGAGGATGCTGGGGACTCCGTAAGGACCATGGGGTATAGACGGGCTCCGCAGGAGATAGGGCACCTAAAAAGAACTTTGACTATGGGTGTGCCCTGGCTCCTCCCTCTATGCCCCTCCTCCAGACCTCAGTTAGAGAACTGTGCCCAGAGGAGATGGACAATACAAGGCAGGATTTAGCAATCCAAGGGCAAGATTCATACCAGCCCACACCAATCATACCATGTAACCTGGAACATACATAACCAGTTAACAGTATGAACAAAAACAACAGTAACGGTCCAAGATCGATGTCAACTGTAACATAACCCTTATGTAAGCAACAACTATATACAAGTCATGCCGAGTTTCCGCACTGGGACGGGCGCCCAGCATCCTCTACGGACTAGGAGAAATAGATTTACCGGTAGGTTTAAAATCTTATTTTCTCTTACGTCCTAGAGGATGCTGGGGACTCCGTAAGGACCATGGGGTTTATACCAAAGCATCCAATCGGGCGGGAAAGTGCGTATGACTCTGCAGCACCGACTGAGCAAACGCTAGGTCCTCATCCGCCAGGGTATCAAACTTGTAGAATTTAGCAAAAGTGTTTGACCCCGACCAAGTCGCCGCTCGGCAAAGTTGTAAAGCCGAGACGCCTCGGGCAGCCGCCCAAGAAGAGCCCACCTTCCTAGTGGAATGGGCCTTAACCGAATTTGGTACCGGCAATCCAGCCGTAGAGTGAGCCTGCTGAATCGTATTACAGATCCAGCGAGCAATAGTCTGCTTCGAAGCAGGAGCGCCAATCTTATTGGCCGCATACAGGATAAACCGAGCCTCTGTTTTCCTAATTCTAGCCGTCCTGGCTACATACATTTTTTAGGCCCTGACTACGACCAGGGATCTGGAATCCTCCAGGTCACTTGTAGCCACAGGCACCACAATAGGTTGATTCATATGGAACAAAGAAACCACTTTAGGCAAAAATTGCGGACGTGTCCTCAATTCAGCTCGATCCACATGAAAAATCAAGTAGGGGCTCTTGTGTGACAAAGCCGCCAATTCTGACACTCGCCTTGCTGATGCTAAGGCCAACAACATGACCACCTTCCAGGTAAGAAATTTCAACTCAACCTTGTTAAGCGGTTCAAACCAGTGTGATTTTAGGAACTGCAACACCACGTTCAGGTCCCATGGTGCCACTGGAGGCACAAAAGGGGGCTGGATGTGCAGCACTCCCTTTACAAACGTCTGGACTTCTGGAAGAGAAGCCAATTCCTTCTGAAAGAAAATCGAGAGGGCCGAAATCTGTACCTTAACAGAGCCTAATTTCAGGCCCATATCCACTCCTGTCTGTAGGAAGTGGAGAAGACGACCCAGATGAAAATCTTCCGTAGGTGCATTCTTGGTCTCACACCAAGACACATACTTTCGCCAGATATGGTGATAATGTTTTATCGTCACCTCCTTCCTAGCCTTTATTAACGTAGGGATGACCTCTTCCGGAATCCCCTTTTTTGCTAGGATTCGGCGTTCAACCGCCATGCCGTCAAACGTAACCGCGGTAAGTCTTGAAATACACAGGGCCCCTGCTGCAACAGGTCTTCCCTCAGAGGAAGAGGCCAGGTGTCTCCTGTGAGCATCTCTTGTAGATCCGAGTACCAAGCCCTTCGAGGCCAGTCTGGGACGAGTATTGTCTGTACTCTTCTTCGTCTTATGATCCTCAACACTTTCGTGATGAGAGGAAGAGGAGGAAACGCATAGACCGTTTTGAACACCCACGGTGTTACCAGAGCGTCCACTGCTATTGCCTGAGGGTCCCGAGACCTGGCGCAGTACCTCTGAAGTTTTTTGTTGAGGAGTGACGCCATCATGTCTATTTGAGGAGTTCCCCAAAGACGTGTTACGTCTGCAAAGACTTCTTGATGAAGTCCCCACTCTCCTGGATGGAGATCGTGTCTGCTGAGGAAGTCTGCTTCCCAGTTGTCCACTCCCGGAATAAAGACAGCTGACAGGGCGCTTACATGATTTTCCGCTCAGCGAAGGATCCTTGTGGCTTCCGCCATCGCGACTCTGCTTTTTGTCCCGCCTTGGCGGTTCACATGAGCCACTGCTGTGACATTGTCTGATTGAATCAGAACCGGTAGGTTTCGAAGAAAATTCTCCGCTTGTCGAAGGCCGTTGTAAATGGCCCTGAGTTCCAACACATTGATGTGTAGACAGGACTCCTGGTCTGACCACAGACCCTGAAAATGTTTTCCCTGTGTGACCGCTCCCCATCCTCGGAAGGCTCGCGTCCGTGGTAACCAGGATCCAATCCTGAATTCCGAACCTGCGACCCTCCAGGAGGTGAGCACTTTGCAACCACCACAGGAGGGACACTCTGGTCCCTGGGGACAGAGTTATTTTCCGATGTAAGTGCAGATGGGACCCGGACCACTTGTCCAGAAGGTCCCATTGAAAAGTTCTTGCATGGAACCTGCCGAAGGGAATGGCCTCGTAGGCCGCCACCATTTTCCCCAGAACTCGAGTGCATTGGTGAACTGACACCCTTTTCGGTTTTAGCAGTTCTCTGACCATGTTCTGGATGTCTTGGGCTTTCTCTATTGGGAGGAAGACCTTCATTTGTTCCGTATCCAGTATCATACCTAAGAACGGCACTCGAGTTGTCGGAATCAACGGTGACTTTGGTAGATTTAGAATCCAACCGTGTTGCTGGAGCACTCTCAGAGAGAGCGCCACACTGCTTAGCAATTTCTCTCTTGATCTCGCTTTTATCAGGAGATCGTCCAAGTATGGGATAATTGTGACATCATGCTTGCGCAGGACCACCATCATTTCCGCCATTATCTTGGTGAAAATCCTTGTGCCCGTGGAAAGTCCAAACAGCAATGTCTGAAATTGGTAATGACAATCCTGTACAGCGAATCCCAGGTATTCCTGATGGGGGGCATATATGGGGACATGAAGGTACGCATCCTTTATGTCCAGAGACACCATAAACCTCCCCTCCTCCATGTTGGCTATTATCGCTCTGAGTGATTCCATTTTGAATTTGAATCTTTTTATGTACAGGTTTAGGGATTTCAGATTCAAAATCGGTCTGACCGAACCGTCCGGTTTCGGGACCACAAATAGGGTTGAGTAGTAACCTCTTCCCTGCTGGTGCAGGGGAACTTTGATTATCACTTGCTGTATACACAGCGTTTGAATTGCAGCTAACACTACATGCCTTTCCGATGTGGAAGCTGGTAGGGCCGATTTGAAAAATCGGCGCGGGGGCACCTCCTCGAATTTCAGTTTGTAACCCTGGGAAACTATTTCCAACACCCAGGGATTCAGGTCCGAACTGACCCAGGCCTGACTGAAAAGTCGAAGACGTGCCCCCACCGGTGCAGACTCCCTCAGGGCAGCCCCAGCGTCATGCTGTGGGTTTTGAAGCGGCCGGGGAGGACTTTTGTTCCTGGGCACCTGCAGCAGCAGGTGCTCTCTTGCCTCTGCCCTTACCTCTGGCGAGGAAAGAGGATCCCAGACCTCTTTTGGACTTGTGCGACCGAAAGGACTGCATCTGATAGGGTGTTACTTTCTTTTGTTGTTGGGGAATATATGGTAAAAAATTTGATTTACCTGCTGTAGCTGTGGAAACCAGGTCCGTCAGCCCATCCCCAAACAATACATCCCCCTTATAGGGTAGTACTTCCATATGTTTCTTGGAATCCGCATCACCCGTCCATTGGCGAGTCCATAAGGATCTTCTCGCTAAGATAACCATGGCATTGGCCCTAGAAGCTAGCAATCCAATGTCCCTTTGAGCATCCCTCATAAATAAAACTGCGTCTTTTATATGGGCTAGAGTTAGGAATATAGTGTCCTTATCCATAGTATCAAATTGATCTGTCAGCTCATCTGTCCAAGCTGCAATTGCGCTACACACCCATGCCGACGCAATAGTCGGTCTTAGCACAGCACCCGTATGAGAATAAATACCCTTTAAGGTAGTTTCTTGCCTGCGATCTGCTGGGTCTTTAAGGGCCGCTGTGTCAGGAGACGGTAGCGCCACTTCCTTGGATAAGCGCGTCAGGGCCTTGTCCACAGTGGGGGGTAATTCCCAAATCTCACTGTCCTGCTTAGAGAAAGGGTATGCCATAAAAATTCTTTTGGGGATCTGCGGTCTCTTATTCGGAGTCTCCCAAGCTTTTCCAAAGAACTCATTTAATTCATGAGATGTGGGAAAATTAATAATCTGTTTCTTTTCCTTAAACATGTGTACCCTTGTGTCGGGGACTGAGGGTTCATCCACAATATGCAACACATCCCTTATTGCCACAATCATACCCTGAATAGTTTTAGTCACCCTATGGTGCAATTTTACTTCGTCATAGTCGACACTGGAATCAGAATCCGTGTCGGTAGTAGTGTCTTGTGTTAAGGGACGCTTTTGAGACCCCGACGGGCCCTGTGAGTCGGTCCAATCTGAGGATTGACCGCCTGATGTCCCCCCTAAACCAGCCTTATCAAGCCTCTTATGTAAAGATGCCACACTTGCATGCAACGTATGCCACATGTCCATCCAATCAGGAGTCGGCACAACCGACGGGGACACACCACTCATTTGCTCCACCTCCTCCTTGGAGAAGCCTTCCGCCTCAGACATGTCGACACACACGTACCGACACCCCACACACACAGGGATTTACCTATAAAGGGACAAAACCCCAACCAGGCCCTTAGGAGAGACAGAGATAGAGTATGCCAGCACACACCCAGCGCTTAAAAACACTGGAATATACAACCAGATAGCGCTTTTATATGTTTATAATCGTAATCTCCACTCACTGCGTCGCCAAAGTGCCCCCCTCCTCCTTTTTCCAACCTGTGAAGCTCAGCAGGGGAGAGAACAGGGAGCCAGTGTTTTCTCATGCAGCCTCTGTGGAGAAAATGGCGCTGGTTAGTGCTGAGAATCAAGCCCCGCCCACCCGACGGCGGGCTTCGGTCCCTTCATCATATATTAATAAAATGGCGGGGGTCCGCGGATTTACTGTCCCCCAGCCTAATCCACCTTATTTATGGCCAAATCAAGGTTTATTGCTGCCCAGGGCGCGCCCCCCCCTGCGCCCTTCAGTGCCTGCTTTGTGTGTGTGACAGGGAGCAATGGCACGCAGCTTACCGCTGCGCGCTAACCTCATGAAGATCTGATGTCTTCTGCCGCCTGAAGTCTTTTCCTCAATATTCACCCGGCTTCTATCTTCGGCATCTGTGAGGAGGACGGTGGCGGCGCGGCTCCGGGACGAACCCCAGGTGAGACCTGTGTTCCGACTCCCTCTGGAGCTAATGGTGTCCAGTAGCCTAGAAGCAGTGCCCAACTTTACAAGCCAGCTCTGCTTCTCTCTCCTCAGTTCCACGATGCAGGGAGCCTGTTGCCAACAGGACTCCCTGAAAATAAAAAACCTAACAAAATTCTTTTTCCACAGAAAACTCTGGAGAGCTCTCTGCAGTGCACCCATTCTCCTCTGGGCACAAGATCTAACTGAGGTCTGGAGGAGGGGCATAGAGGGAGGAGCCAGTGCACACCCATAGTCAAAGTTCTTTTTAGGTGCCCTATCTCCTGCGGAGCCCATCTATACCCCATGGTCCTTACGGAGTCCCCAGCATCCTCGAGGACGCAAGAGAAATAAATAATATACACACTGCACCGCCATTCCCCTCCATATAGTGCCCACTATATACAGGGCACCCCCCTCATTCACATACTGCTCCCACCATATACCGCATACTCTGCACCACCTCCTCCATATACTATGCTGCAACCCAGGTTACTTATCATCCCAGGACTCTAACAAGTAGCAATAACCTGGACATGGATGCAGAAACTACCAGACGGTTCCGCAGGGCTCAGAGCGGAGGCACCGGGAACAAGTGTGGCCACTTACTGGCAGGGGGAGAAGTTGAGTCAGTTTGGCAGGAAGGGGTGAGACCCTGTCTGGGGAAAGCAGTGTGGTGACTGGGAGGAGTAGGTGCCAGTGCTGCAGATAACCGGCTCAGCTGCTGTATACTGCGTGCCTGTGGACGGGCGGAGTCCTGTGCTCACCCCTCCCATACCCCGCACAGACCAGCTGGTGGTGGCTACTAGTGTCCACTATCCCCAGACTTGCCGGGAGCTGTGCAGAGACTGGTGAGCTTACACATGCCAGTACTGGTGTATATTAGCGCAGCATCATTTATAGCCTGCTCGTTACAGATATACAGCATCCATATATAGATTTAAAAATGGCTAACGCTACACACACACACACACACACACACACACACACACCTTGACAACCTGGCAACTACTGTGAGGGTAGTCACCACCCCCCTTATAATTTGGACCTGGTGTCCATTTTCATGGGCATTTTAATAGATTTTACTGCAAAACACCATTGCTTTCCAGTAAGAGAAAGAAAACTAAACAAGAAAAGGGTTTTTGGGATACTATTCATGAAACCTAACATGGAATATGTTATTTCTCACACAAATAAGGGGAAGTAAAGGTACAATATGACACCGGTTCCATATGGTGAAAATGTTGCATGAAACATCCATTATAAACAGATCTAGAGATTGTTAAATCACGTTCTCCTTGCAAAACTACTGTCCTTCTAATTTAACACTATGAAAAATCCTATTCAACAAATATGGATCCTAAGCAACAAATTGTTCTCTATTGTACTGTAGATATTCTATTAAAACTCATACATAGCTTAAAACAGAACACAGTAGATAAATCTACTCTGCTGTGCCATCAAGGTCTCTAAACCAGCAATGACAGCTCAATATACAAAAAGATTTATGGCAAAACAAACCCTCATCCATATCTTTCTGTTTCGCTGCTTTGTCAACTGAAGACATATTTATTTAAGTGCAAGGAAAGATTTATCTAGCTTCCCTATATCTGGTGTTTAATCAATTGGATATAAACTGAACAGTACTTATAAAGTGACTCTGGTGCCACTTCAAATCCATTTTATTTTCTAAGGGATGAAAAGGATGTCTGTGAGCCACAATCAGTGTTTTTCTTTTTAATCTGAAGACACTGCTTTTTTTCTTAAAGAATAATGGTATGGAGTCAACGCTAGAATGAAAATGGAAAACTTGCCTAGGAACCAGTCATTCATCTGCCATATCAAACCGAGAATGAAGGCATAATCCGTTCAAAAATCTTGTACAATATTTTGTAAACACAAGAACCTCCGGACAGGTTTTCAGGCATAATCAGCAGACTGAACTGGCAGATGTGTTCTACTCTAGAATATTCATTCAGTGGAGACTCAAGTATCATAGGAGGGATTTCTGAGTACCCAGTAACTAATGCCACAATCCAAGGATCTATGTGAAGGAGGTGGGGCCAAATATGACATGAATATACCATAGATTAACAATTTGCAGCATTATGGCCATGATGGGTGGTGCCTAATATATCTTATTCAGAAACCCCCCAATTAAAATCCTGCATTTGCTCCTGAACAGATGCACATGGTAATATATTTACCAACACCGGAACACTGCAGCTGATCAGACATGATGAACTCCATGCAGTCATAAGGTGACCACTGGATATGGTCACACTAATTACATTATGAATACTCCACTTCAGTGATTAAGTACATGAGAAAGTGACAATTCTTCTGCTAACACAATACCTCCCTGTCAGTCGCTGCTCTGTTAGCAGAGAAGTGGTGGATAGGTGCTATGCGCACAGTGTCTATTCACAATGATGAAAATGGGAGGCGTGGATCGCGATTGTCTCATTCTCATGAAGCCACACCCACTTTTGATGAGGCCATATGCCTTTGGCGTGCAGAGGTCCCAAATTTACTACTCCATAACTTGGGAGGTATGTAGCACTGACCTAGGTGTTGGCATACATAGTTAGAAAAGTTAAAAGGTCACGCATGATCAGCTTTTCATAACTTCTAATGCTTTCTGTAGTTTCAGTTGAGAGCAAGTAAACAATCAAATTAAAGGTTTTGTTTTTATATAATAGGCACATATGCAAAGTGGAAATGCAGCAATTTACCCAGTAATACAATTTAGTCATTCATAGGATAAGTGGCTATCCTCTATTCATCACAACTGGAGAACTTACTTTACAGTTGCATGAAAAAGTATGTAAACCCTTTGGAATTTCCTGGATTTGTGCAAATTGGTCATAAAATGTGTTCTGATCTTCATCTAAGTCACAACAATAGACAAACACAGTCTACTGAAACTAATACCACACAAACAATTATATGTTCACATGTTTTTATTGAACACACCATGTAAACATTCACAGTGCAGGGTGGACAAAGTATGTGAACCCCTAGGCTAATGACTTCTCCAAGAGCTAATTTGAGTCAGGAGTCAGCCAACCTGGAGTCCAATCAATGAGACGAGATTGGAGGTGTTGGGTAAAGCTGCCCTGCCCTATAAAAAACACACACCAGTTTTGAGTTTGCAATTCTCAAGAAGCATTGCCTGATTTGAACCATGCCTCACAGAAAAGAACTCTCAGAAGACCTATGATTAAGAATTGTTGACTTGCATAAAGCTGGAAAGGGTTACAAAAGTATATCTAAAAGCCTTGATGTTCATCAGTCCACGGTAAGACAAACTGTCTATAAATGGATAAAGTACAGCACTGTTACTACTCTCACTGGGAGTGGGCTTCCTTAAAGATGACTGCAAGAGCACAGTGCAGAATGCTCAATGAGGTGAAGAAGAATCCTAGAGTGTCAGCTAAAGACTTACAGAAATCTCTGGCACATGCTAACATCTCTGTTGACGAATCTACCATACGTAACACACTGAACAAGAATGGAGTTCATGGGAGGATACCACGGAGGAAGCCACTGCTGTCCAAAAAAAAACATAGCTGCACGTTTGAAGTTTGCAAAAGAGCACCTGAATGTTCCACAGAACTACTAGCAAAATATTCTGTGGACAGATGAAACCAAAGTTGAGTTGTTTGGAAGGAACGCCCAACACTATGTGTGGAGAAATAAAGGCACAGCACACCAACATCAAAACCTCATCCCAACTGTGAAGTATGGTGGAGGGGGCATCATGGTTTGGGGCTGCTTTGCTGTCTCAGGGCCTGGATAGATTACTATCATCAATGGAAAAATGAATTCCCAAGTTTATGAAGACATTTTGCAGGAGAACTTAAGGCTATCTGTCCACCAATTGAAGCTCAACAGAAGATGGGTGATGCAACAGGACAACGACCCAAAGCACAGAAGTAGATCAACAACAGAATGGCTTCAACAGAAGAAAATACGCCTTCTGGATTGGCTCAGTCAGAGTCCTGACCTCAACTCGATTGAGATGCTGTGGCATGACCTCAAGAGAGCGATTCACACCAGACAACCCAAGAATATTGCTGAACTGAAACAGTTTTGTAAAGAGGAATGGTCCAAAATCCCCCCTGACCATTGTGCAGGTCTGATATGCAACTATAGGAAATGTTTGGTTGAGGTTATTGCTGCCAAAGGAGGGTCAACCAGTTATTAAATACAGGGGTTCACATACTTTGTCCACCCTGCACTGTGAATGTTTACATGGTGTGTTCAATAAAAACATGAGAACATATAATTGTTTGTGTGGTATTAGTTTCAGCAGACTGTGTTTACCTATTGTTGTGACTTAGATGAAGTCAGAACACATTTTATGACCAATTTATGCACAAACCCAGGAAATTCCAAAGGGTTCACATACTTTTTCTTGCAACTGTATGTATAAATGACTTTACAAGTGAATTACTAGAAAGCAATTGGTTACTAAAAATACATTTCATTTTCCACATAAAGTTTTCAGTTCATAATAAAATGCTAAATTAAAATATTAATTAAAATATAACACCTTGATTGGAGTGTTGGCCAGATTTCCACATTTCTGTTTTATGTTACAATAAGAGTATGATTTATCATTACAAAGTGTCAGAAACTTCCTCCTGAAATATCACTTAGCGCAGATAAATTTGCCACGGTTCTGTGATTCAGAATATCCCCCCCAGG